>NW_027251383.1:1091250-1455000 GCF_044704955.1 Pristiophorus japonicus | reverse complement strand
GCAGAGGTTCAAGTGGCACACACCAGAATCACACCCATCCCTGAACCTTCCACGATTCACCTCACGGTACAAAACAACCTCAGCCATCTACAACAATATGTTGCCCAGTTTGGCTATCCCATTGCCCCACTACCTGAGAAACTTACAGCCCTCCTCCAGGCAGTGGATTTGTCTCAAAAACATTTTTACACCATGGAGCAGAAAACTGAAATTCTAGCAGGGGAGATTGCCCAAATTAAATCCCCAGCATGGTGGGATTTGGGAATACGGGCAGACATACCTGCATGGATCCGGGTGGGATCGCATGCCTTAGTAATCGGCCAACTCCTGATTGTAGCTTATCTGCTAGTTACAAGCTGTAAGCTCAGGAGAAAAAGAAAAAGAACGCAGTTCCTCAGGCTACTACACAGCCAGGAGAGCCGTTGCTAAACACTCAAGGTGTGTAAACAAAGCTTGACCGCGACACTTAGGTGGTTTTGTTATTTTCAGGGATGACCGCGTTTTTCATACATGGCTCCTGGGGAGTTTGCAGGGCAGGTTTCTTTGTTTTACGTTTGAGACCGAAATGAGACTCAATTTACAATTATTGCTGTAACCTTAAGTACATATATGTATGTTGCTGTCGTGTATTGTAACCTGTTGGATTTCTGTGTTTAGTACCGCGTTAAAAGGAATTACGATCTATATCGATGGGATCAGTTTAGAAAGTTGGGCAATTTGTGATACCTAGGGTTTTCTCACCACCCTGAACTTTGACACACTCGAGTGGTGTCTGACTGTGTCAGATGGGGGATTATGTAGGGGAGGATGAAAACCCCCTCATTTTACCCAGAAGGAAAAGGGCTGTGGGATCAGTCTGTGCTGTGAATTGAAACCGATGGAAGGAAAACTTTGGGACACAAATGAATGGAGACCCCCCCCCCCCCGGTGTTTGGACTCATCGGAAAGGGAATTTAATTTGGAACTATCTACCAGAAAGTTTGAAATCCTAAAGTGCACATGGAAGAAACAACGAACTTTAATCGAATTTGGGATTTTTTTAAAAGGTGTATGTTGGGTCTGCAAGAAAAGGGGTGGAGTCAATATCAAAAGGGCCAGTTTGGACATTGGAACTAATCAAATTGTCTGGGAACTGTATACCCTCGAAACTTGCCCCTTGAAAACATCAGCATTTAAACAATGCCACATACATATTCCAACACCTTTTTCATCAGGCATAGAAATATCTGGCTCAGGCCAGACTAGCACAATGGCTACAGGAGGCCAATGCAATCAACACCCATTCAAACCTTGAGTAGGTTAAGATCAGTGGGGAAAAAAAAACCTCAATCTAAAACTGCTGCATTTTTCAAAATCAAAAGTCCACCAATGAGAAGAATCGACTTCAGCAGGAGAGGCGGACTGGATAATCTGGCTATAAAAAAGGGGTTCCTGACGTAGTGAGGAAAGAAGTGATGATTTTCCCTGCCCTCGTGATTCAACAACCACAACCACAAGCCTCTCGACACTGAAGGAAAACCAGTGTCCGAAAACACGGAAGATAGAAGAAACAAACCACCAGACTGCGGAAGGCACAGTAGTGAGTATAACCTCTGGTCCCCAGAACTCCCAACTCAGTTAGGCCAGGAAAGGTGGGAGGTTGGGCATTGTACTGCTAAACTGGTGTAAAAATTTTCGTTGGCTCCGTTTTAGTGGGATTTAGGGGGATTGTTTTGTTGGTGTATTGCTGTTTGTTGAGTTACACCTTGTCAAATAAATTGGAAGCCTAAAGTTCCTCTTGGAATCACCTTGTCTCAGTTCTATTGTATTACATCTCCTGATCGTGAGTCTTATATCAGAACCGTGTAAGGGAAGCTAGGAGCGCCTCGAAAACGCTCAACTGTGTGTCACAGGCTTGGGATGAAGGGGTTTGAAGTGTTTGACACTCACAGGTGCCTCACAGGCTAAGCATAAGCTGTGGGGACGCACAAGTCTCAAAACCCCCTTCATAAGCTGTGGACACAGTCTCTCCAGGGGTGCTCTTGCAGCACTCAGGGTACCTCACAGGCCAGGCATAAGCTGTGAGGGCAGAAGCCCAGAGAGAGACACCCAAGGTACAACAACCCTGTGAAAACCCCTTACAGCTGTTCAATCCCACCCTTTCCCTTTCCCTTTGCTCTCCTTGAACCTTTGTTGGTTTCTCTCTGTTCCATCACCATTCTCGGTGTTACTGCGTCGGTTCGTAGTGCATAAAATGGTCATGTGACCAAATGCTCTCAGAACTCAACAGGAGCCCGAGAATTTCAGCCGAACGTCACGCACTGCTTGTAGCGCAAGATTGTGTGTGTGAGAGCGGTTATATCTTCAGATCCTCAGTGGGATTACTAATGGAGTGCACAGCTCGCAGTCTGGACGCAAACCGCTCATTTTTCCGCTCATATTGCCCAGTCAATATCCACCGTGAGTCTCTGTAATAGCAAAGATAACATTCCTGAAAGCAAAGAGCTGTTTCCAAAACCGAAAAACGTGCAGACCAAATGCACTATTTCTTCTTCACACTTCAGACTGCACTTCCTCAGCGGGGACAATGCAAGAAATACACAGCCATCAACAATTGAATAATCGGTGTTTGTAACACAGTAGGAGGCCATTCTGTCCAGCACATATCTGCCAGCGGTTTGTTAGAGTAATCGAACACTACTCCCTCTGCTCTGCTCTCTCCCTCCATAGTCTTGTGTCTTCATCTGAGTCAAATATTGCTCACTTTTGCCTCAGAAGTTGCAGTGGTGTCTGCCTCAAGTACTTCCTGTAGTCAAGCATTCCCCTTCCCCAAAAATTCCTCCTGTAAAAACATCATTTATTATCTCCTCTTACTCTCTTAATGTTTGTATAAACAGTGGAATAGTGTTTCCAGATTATAGAACATAAGAACATAAAAATAGGGGTAGGAGTAGGCCATACGGCCCTCGAGCCTGCTCCGCCATTTAATAAGATCATGGCTGATCCAATCATGGACTCAGCTCCACTTCCCCGCCCGCTCCCCATAACCCCTTATCCCATTATTGTTTAAGAAACTATTTCTGTCTTAAATTTATTCAACGCCCCAGCTTCCACAGCTCTCTGAGTCAGCGAATTCCACAGATTTACAACCCTCTGAGAGAAGAAATTTTTTCTCAGCTCTGTTTTAAATGGGTGGACCCTTATTCTAAGATCATGCCCTCTAGTTCTGGTCTCCCCCATCAGTGGAAACATCCTCTCTGCATCCACCTTGTCAAGTCCCCTCATAATCTTATAAGTTTCAATAAGATCACCTCTCATTCTTCTGAACTCCAATGAGTAAAGGCCCAACCTACTCAACCTTTCCTCATAAGTCAACATAGAAACATAGAAACATAGAAAATAGATGCAGGTGTAGGCCATTCGGCCCTTCGAACTTGCACCACCATTCAATATGATCATGGCTGATCATTCACCTCAGTACCCCTTTCCTGCTTTCTCTCCATACCCCTTGATCCCTTTAGCCATGAGGGCCATATCTAATTCCCACTTGAATATCTCCAATTAACTGGCACCAACAACTCTCTGCGGTCGGGAATTCCACAGGTTCACAACTCTCTGAGTGAGGACATTTTTCTTCATCTCTGTCCTAAATGGCTTCCCCCTTATCCTTGGACTATGGTTCTGAACTTTCCCAACATTGGGAACATTCTTCTTGCATTTAACCTGTCCTGTCCTGTCAACCCCCTCATCTCCGGAATCAACCGAGTGAACCTTCTCCGAACTGCCTCCAAAGCAAGTATATCCTTTCATAAATATGGAAACCAAAACTGCACGCAGTCTTCCAGGTGTGGCCTCACCAATACCCTGTATAATTGTTGCAAGACTTTCCTGCTTTTATACTCCATCCCCTTTGTAATAATAGCCAAGATTGCATCGGTCTTCCTGATCACTTGCTGTATCTGCATACTATTCTTTTGTGTTTCATGCACAAGTACCCCCAGGTACCGCTGCATTGCAACATTTTGCAACCTTTCTCCATTTAAATAATAACTTGCTCTTTGATTTTTCAGCCAAAGTGCATGACCTCACACTTTCCGACATTATACTCCATCTGCCAAATTTTTGCCCACTCACTTAGCTTGGGGCAACTGCAGGACCAGACTGCTTCCAGGCATCCACAATGAAGCACGCTTTATTTTAGAAAAGTAAAACTGAGAGTGGACAAGTTCCAACCTGGTCAGAGCAATCTGAAGCTTTCAGTCATTGACACCCTGGTTAAAGATGTCTTGTAACATGTGCTTGCATCAGTCTCTGTGGCACAATGGGTTAGTGTGTTCGGCTGTTAACTGTTCGAGCCCACCCTGGGAAAAAGCCTTTAACTGTTCATTTTCCCTCTGAGGATTCAGTGCCCCACAGTTCCAGGTTGTCAATGTGCATTTTGGCTGCGCGAATATATTCCGCAAACATTGCCAGCTGCGCTGTTATCCAGTGAGTTCCCACTACAATACATTTTGGAGCATTCAGTTCGAGTAAAACGATTAAAAAAATAAACTGATCATGTTCCTGCAGCAAACGCATTGGAAATAAATGTAGTCATTGGGTTTGACGATACTGTTGGAAATTGATTCTATGGATACATATATAGAACTGGAACATGCCATCACACCATGTGACACAATATTTAACTTCTGGCTATTGCACAGATTGTATTAGGGGAAACCATTCAGAACACGCTGGATAATTTTAATGATATTTTACCTGCATCGAATAATGAATAATTGTTGAAGAGAAATGCACCATCTCCGTTTTGTCATTTGATCTCCCCTGCCTTCCACCCCTGCCCTCCTCCATTTCCCTGCCTCTGCACTTACTTAAAACCTGTTGCAACTCGAACATTTCCCAGTTCCGGAAGGGAACTTGGGACCTCCAGCGGGAGTTTAAAGACTCTGTAGTGGATATTTATCTCCGTGTGACTTCTGCCGTTTGGAACGGTGAAATGTTTGTTAAAGAGAGTCAGTGCAGAAGATTCACCATTTCACCTTATTCCTGAACACTGCCTTCTTACCTGAGGACAAAACGTTTCAAACAGTGCATTCCAGATCGTAACACCTCGCTGAGTAAAAATCTATCTCCTCTCCCCACATCCCCCGCCCTGGATTTTTCCTTTTACCAATTATCTTATGTCTGTGTCCTCTGGTTACCGACACTCCTGCCCGTGGAAACAGTTTTCCCATAATTCTGAAAACCTCTATTAAATCTCCCCTTAACTGTGATTACTGGGGTTCAATGTGGGGAAGGGTCAGGTCATCCACTTTGCACCGAAGAATGATCGGCCGGGGCATGATCTAAAAACATTATGTTCGAGAATATTTTTGCTGTGATGCAGTCGGTCCTGTTAATTTTAACAAAATTTGCACTGGATTCCTGGAGTCATAAGCACTTAAAATCTAAACCATTCTCCTAAAATACAGTGTGCAAATGAGATAGGGATAAAAGTTCATCACATGAAAAGAGAAAATAAATGATTGAAGCCACCACTGTCCCTCAGTAACCACATTATTATTTCTTTCATTCTGAAAAAGAAAGTTATCAGTCAATTGATGGTGATTAAATGAATTCTTATTTTTCACATTAGCTGCATGTCATCAATTATATACGGGTTTTAGTTTGATAATCGTGTTGTAAATATTATCTCCCTGATAAAGAATCGAACCTGTGTTGCAATGGTGTAAGGGGTGGATTCAGCAAATCATTTGAATACGATATCAAAGTTGCGTGAATTTATGATCACGGTTACAATTTGTTTTGGTGTGAATCAAGTGGATTGAAAATGACAACAATGTCACCAACTATAACGATGCAGCAATAAAACAATTTATAATTTGCTGGTGGTCTCGTGATAAGGACTTGGTGATCTCACCGCTCTGTCCTGGGTTTGATTCCCACGCTGGGAAGTTGCACTTTTAATTCAAAACCTTATAAAAACAAGATTTCATCTATTTCACAAATCTATATGCAAATCATGTATAACAAATAAGAATTATCTATTTAAACATTATTAATTAATCTATGAAATTCTTTTGTAAAACTTCAACCATTTATTTTGCCCTGAGCATATGAAGAATTTTTATCCCTATCTCATTGGGGTTAATTTGGTGCAAATGATGAACCAGGGCACTGGGTTAGGCAAAGGTTTCTGTAGTGTCGCGGTAATCACGTTTGCCTCACACATGAAATGTCCCCGGCACGTGCTTTATTTTAGAATATATTTGCTGTAAAATAAATTGAACAGAAGTAGCCCCAGGTTCCCTGTCTGATGAGCAATGAACATTTTAAATCTCCGAAAATATCGAGTGTGTAAATTCAGATCGGGAATAACATTTCATCCTGCAATTATTAAAGTTCAGTTATTGAAGTTTCGACTGTCCTTCAATCACATTCCGAACTCGAGCTCCCTCTGTGAGCACCTAACCACTAAACGAGCAGGACACATGTTATAGAGTTTAATTCTAGACTTAATATTTTCTTTGCTGTTTCACAATAACCAGATCTATGCTCCAAAACCCATCTCACTGTTTCCCGGTGTCAGGCAGAGAAACATATGTGACTGAATCAGTGACTTTGCTTTTTCGACCTGTCTTCTGAAGTGCCGCACGGTCCCACTCCGACAGTCAATGAGCTGTTGGGACGTTAGTGTATCCAGGCTGCGGGTGGCCACCCCGAGCGCAGCAGAGGGGTTTCTGCATTAGTTCTGGGTGGGGACAGTATTTACCCTTCTCTCTTCCTCTTGCCGATATCCTGTGCTTTTATTTCTCTATTTATTCCCGCTCTCTCAGTTTCTAGTGTTTAAAAGGGAACAAAAGATGAAATGGGTGTCACTGTGGAACAATTTCTCTCACTCAAAGTTAGATGCACTACCGTTTGCCATGAGAGCGAGGCAGCTAGCCGTTGATATTCCGGTTCACATATAAATATATCTAAATATATCGTCAAGTCTCGTTGCTGTTCCCTGGTGGTCGAGTGGTTAAGTCCGGCGCACTAACCTGGTATCGATCAATTCGTCAAATAAAAATAATTGAGTTCTGTGAGACGATTAGTAATTGCTGTAATCACCATGAATAAACCCATTACTTTCTGCTGCAGACCGAGCTTACAGAATCTCTTGTTTCTCCTGCCCTTTGCCGGACACTTGTTCGGGGTTTAATTTTACAAACTGTGTGAGTTCGCTGATCGCGGGGAGACGGACGGAGCCTCTGTGGCCCCACAGTGAGGATGTGGAAGTGAACACGGTGGCTGGGTGATCCGTGACATTTCTGTAAAGGGCAGCAGAGGAGAAGGATTGAGAACTTTCAGTGTGGGACAGAAGTTGTTTAAGGTGAGCCAACACATTCCTGATCAGCACAGAGGGAGCTCACTGGTCAGCTCCCCTCTGTTGTGCTTGCTGTGCCAGAGGTTTCCGTAGTGTAGCGGTTATCACATTTGCTTTATCTGTGAAAGTTCCCTGGTTTGATCCCGGGCAGGGACATTATGTTTAAACTTGCTGTGGATGAATCGGAGGCAAATTTAGTCTCCTGGCAAATTCTGCCTGACCTGCTGAGATTTCCAGCATTTGCTGTTTTTATTTGCTATTTATTCTCCTGGCAAAAGGGCTCCCTTATTCCTTCATTGCTCTTTATTTCACTTCAATAAATAGATAACTTTCAATGAGAGAAAACGGATGCACCGGGGACCTTTCGCATGTGAGGCCAACGTTATATCCACTACACTGCAGCCCATCAAAGGGCGAGAAACCACTGAATATAAAGGATGAGCTCACAAATACCAGGGGCAGTGCAGTCTGGTCAACGTCAAACCTTCCTTTCTTATTCAGCAGAGGCATGAAAGGGAGTCAGACGTCACAAAGTTTAATTAAAGACACAAATACAAGTAACACTTCCAAATCTTTTCACTGTAAAATTCTTTCACTTTATTTCAAACCCTACTGCGTTGAATCTGAAAATGAGCACCATGTAATTTTATTTTCACGACTGATTCTATTTTCTTTGCATGGTCGGAATAACCGGTGCTGTTAAATTTGACAAAAGTTGCCCCAGATTCCTGGTGCAATCAAAAATGAAGATTTTGAACCAGACTCCTAAAACACAGTGTGTAAAATGGGATATGGTTTTACAGTTAACATGCAAAGCACAGAACAAAGTTAGCATTATTTTCACTGGCAAAAGAAGGTGAGGGGTTAATTAATGATGCTTTCCCGTGATCGCAACACAAAAGTTTAAGAAAAAGACATACGGTGACTGGCAGGTGAGCGCTGCTTCTGACACCCGGAGGGAATGGGCGGGGATTTTAAAGTCCCTTGTATTGCAGAACCGTCATATAGACGAACATCTCAGGCTCACTGTGTAGGCCTCGTGGTGCAACGGCCGCGTGTCTGACTCCACATCAGAATTCTGCGTGTCTAAATCACGTTGGAGTTATTGTTCTTTGGGATATTGTTCTTCCAGAATTAATATTTTCTTTGCTGTTTCGCACTAACCAAATGTAGGGGTTAGAAGAAGACTTCTCTAGTTCAAGGTGGACACCTGATATCAGGAATCGAC
Organism: Pristiophorus japonicus; assembly: GCF_044704955.1. Lineage (NCBI taxonomy): Eukaryota > Metazoa > Chordata > Chondrichthyes > Pristiophoridae > Pristiophorus > Pristiophorus japonicus. The sequence continues at coordinate 1,446,424 of NW_027251383.1, read as the reverse complement.
ACCTGCCCGTTCCTATAATGACCAAGGAATCACTCAGACACAGCCTTCGGTTCAACCGGTTTATTCAAGCACATGCAAGGGAAGAGTTCAAACGTGAACCTTCCCAGAACAAGGGTTCTCACCCACAATTATACAACAAACCCAAGTGTGTGCCTCTCCAACAAAAACACCGGTTGGTTTACTGCTTATCAGCGAAGTTACATTGATTTGTCATCTCTTATCTGACTGGTTCTGAATGGTGTTTCCCAACTGTCCATCTCCCATCATATGTCAATAGTGTTGTTCAGTGATGTGAACATTGCCTTCGTCCCCATGAGGTGTGAAGTAACTCTGTTCCGAAACACCGGTTTTGTTATCTCTTCCCCGAGAGAACTCGACTCAAAATGTTATGTATTTTAACAGCTGACCTCAACCGACTTTGTAATGTGTTACTGATGGGGAGAATCGCCCTTCTCCTCTCTTAACAAGCCCGGATTCAACAGATGGACACCTTGGATAAGGTTCAATGACTTTAATTCCAACACGTGAAGGGGGAGCATCTCAATTCTGAGCCCCTGAGAAAGGATCTCCAACGAGCTGCTCAAATTGCACCGCAATCATACAGGGTTTAGCACATGGACAGACCTTAACAGTGACGTGATTGGTTGTTCCAATGCATGATCAAATATCCATTTATTCTCTCCTTCCAAGTGTCACTCGCCTTATATTATATTCCTTCCTTGAGCCCGAGGTCAACGAGTGGTCATCTTGTGGCTCTATGCGTATGTGTAGTTTTAATCATACCTTCTGTTCAGCCAGCTCAGGGCCTAAATAAAAGCTTGGATAATTAATCTTGTTCTTGCAAGCATCAACGACAAAGGCAACAAAACTGCCCTCCAGCACCAGGTGTCTTTCACTTGTTTGTCCCAAATTTTCCGCAACTGGGACAACAAGAATTCAGTTTCCACCAAGATTTGAACTCAGATCACTGAACGCACAGCTCAAAGTGCTCACCATTACACCATGGAACCAACAATGCTAAAATCTTCAAAACATTTCTCAAAAACAACAAAACCATCTCCAACATTACACTTTGGCTCGGCTTTTTCTCATCTCTCGTGTCAGGTTCCCCTCTTTACGCTCTGCTAATTTTTGATACAGAGCAATTCACACAGATGCCAAAATCAAGGCTATGTTTTCTCAAGTAGCTGTTTCTGTTTTACACTGTTCACCACAGCTTGTACTTCAGTCTTGCCAGGTAAAAAGTGTGTTGGCATTGCAATGCATTAATGCAAAATGCTTGGCATGAAAATAAAATGCAAAGTTTTATCGAGTTTGTGAGTAGGTGACGAGATTTGGGGTTGATTTCCGTTGCTTTCAATCTTTGAAATTTCGCCAAGCAAAGAAATGATTAATTGAACTGTCTCTGTCAGCATTTTGGTCACGTTTAATCACAGGAATATCCGCAGTCAGGAGCTGAAAAGAAATTAAAACCGAATACCGGCTTCGGGACAATCAGAATACTTCGTCACAGACAAGGCACTGGAAGGCTGGAAGGTAGATCACACCGGTTGTGGGAGAGCTGGTTGGTGGTGACATGGAAGTGTCTGCAATGTGCGGGACCAGACTGCTTCCACTCATCCACAATGGATGTCACACCCTTTATTTGGGAAAAGTGCAACTGAGAGTGGACAAGTTCCATCCCGGTTGGAGCAATCTGAAGCTTTAACTGACTGACACCCTGGTTTGGGATGTCTTGAAGTACGTGTTTTCGTTAGTCTCTGTGGCACAATGGGTTAGTGCGTTCTGCTATTAACCCAAAGGTTGGTGGTTCAAGCCCATCCAGAAACGAAGCCTTTAACTATTTTCCCCCAAGGATTCCGTGCCGCACGGTTCCAGGTTGTCATTGTGCGTTTTGGCTGCACAAATATATTCCGCAAACATTGCCAGCTGTGCTGTTATCCAGTGAGTTCACACTCCAATACTTTTATGAGCATTCAGTTCATGTAAAGCGATAACAATTTTTTACATGGATCATGGTTCCTCCATCCAGCCCACTCAAAATAAATTATGTTACTGGGTTTAAAGAAACTGGTGGAAATTGCCTGGCTATGGCTTTGATCAGATTCTGAGTTTCAACAGTCAACAGTTTGCAAAGGATTACCTCATGGCCAATGCCAAGCACAAAAAAAGTCTCTCAGCATTTGTTCTAGGAATCCCTCACATTCGCAATGTCCTGCGCGGCTCCATAGTTCGGCAACATAGCTCCCCACTTCCTGGCCTTCCGACCGTTGGCACGTGTAGAACCGATACCTCCCCATCAGAACGTTTTCTTTAGGATTTAGGTGTTCCCGGACCAGCCAACACAATTCTTCATAGAATTTAGTTGTTGGTTTTACCGGAGCTAGAAGATTCTTCATGAAGCCATATGTTGTTGCCCCACAGAAGGTAAGGAGGATTGCCCTTCATTTGGCAGCATTCTCGTCCCCTTCCAGCTCATTGGTCACAAAGTATTGGCCGAGTCTCTCCACGAAGGCCTCCCAATCATCCCCTTCTGAGAACTTCTCCACGATACCAACTGTTCCTTGCATTTTTGCGTGGTTATTCGTTGCCTCGTCGCCAATTGAAAGGCTCATGATAAAGGATGAAACTGAGTCCTGTGAACAATGAGTAAGTGTGACCTTAGCTCCTTTAATAAGATGCTGGGATTCCTTGGGACTCCAACAGGTAGGCCCTCTGGTGGTGGTGTGATACAGGTGGCCAAGGGTTAAATACATAACACAAGGTGTGTACAGAAATCAACCATCAAAAGCCCTGTCATTAACCACAGGGGTTTCCGGCAATTTTCTGATCGCAAAGCCCTTTCAGTCCTTGTCCTTAAAATTGCAGATGTGGAAATTGGGGAGTTTAATGATTTGAAAGGAGAACATTGTTGTTTCGTGCAGTTCCGGTCAGAGAAATGTTTGTGAAAGGAATTTTTTGCCGAGAGAGGGAATGAGCATTTCAGCTTGTTGCTGAACACTTCTCTCTGGGCATTGAGCTAAGCCACAGTTCCTGTATTGTAGCGGTTATCACATTCGCCTCACGTGTGAAAGGTTCCTGGGTGGAAACATTATTTTTGAAGCAAAAACTTGATTGCAATAAAATTGAACAAAAGCAGTCCGGGGGACATTGTTGCATAAGAAATGAACATTTAAAATCAGTCTCCTCAAATACAGAGTGTGTAAAATCAGATAGGCAAAAAAACTTCATCAAAAATTAAAGTTTCACAAATTATAATGTTCAGTTATTGATGTTTCGACTGTCCCTGTTAGCATTTTTTTTATTCTGCTAAACAACGCTATCAGTTTGTATTGTGTCCCTAACATAGATGAGACTGCACACGGGGAGGTTAATGTAACAGTGACCTCAGTCTTTATTGAGACACTCCAGAGTGAGGAACAGGCCTAAGGGTCCGGCTTATATACACTGCTCCCAAGGGATGCTGGGATCCCTTGGGACTTCAGGGGATGAGTTCCCTGGTGGCGGAACATGGGAGTCCATGCTTTACAGATACACAATATCACTCCCCCTCAAAGTCAAAGTGAAAACTATTTACAAGGTGAGGCGGTCGGGAGCCTTTCTTTCCCTGGTGGACCGCCTCGCTACAAATGTCTGTTCTGGTGTGTTGACTGTGCACTCGCTGGGCTGGCGAGTTGTTGTCCCTGCAGGGCTGCTAGGTGAGCCTGGCCTTGCTGGGCTGTTGGGTGTGATGAGTTTGATTTCCTGGTCCGGCGTCGTGTCGTTGATCCTTAGGGTGTGTGTTGTGGGCTCAAAAAAGGTGGTGTGGGTTGTTCAGGGCAGTCTGTGAACCGCAGCCTCGTTTAGTCCAGGTGCTTTCTGCAAATTTGTCCATTGTCTAGTTTGACTACAAACACCCTATTCCCTTCTTTAGTTATCACCATGCTTGCGATCCACTTCGGACTATGTCCATAGTTTAACACATACACAGGGTCATTCAGATCAATTTCCCGTGACACAGTGGCGTGACCATCGTTTACATTTTGGTGCTGCCGCCTGCTCTCTACCTGATCATGCAGGTTGGGGTGAACCAGCGAGAGTCTGGTTTTAAGTGTCCTTTTCATGAGTAGCTCAGCCGGGGGCACCCCTGTGAGCGAGTAGGGTCTCGTGCGGTAGCTGAGCAGTACTCGGGACAGGAGGGTTTGGAGTGAGCCTTCTGTGACTCGTTTAAGGCTCTGTTTGATGGTTTGTACTGCCCGCTCTGCCTGCCCATTGGAGGCTGGTTTAAACGGGGCCGAGGTGTCATGTTTGATCCCGTTGCGGGTCAGGAATTCTTTAAATTGGGCACTGGTGAAACATGGCCCGTTGTCAATGACCAGTAAGTCAGGCAGGCCGTGGGTGGCAAACATGGCCCTCAGGCTTTCAATGGTGGCGGTGGCGGTGCTTCCCGACTTTATTTCACATTCAATCCATTTTGAAAAAGCATCCACCACCAGCAGGAACATTTTACTGAGAAACGGGCCCGCATAGTCGACATGGATCCTCGACCATGGTCTGGTGGGCCAGGACCACAAACTTAGTGGTGCCTCTCTGGGTGCGTTGTTCAACTGAGCACACACGCTGCATTGCCATACACAGGACCACCTGTCTCCCGGGCCACCACACGTGGGATCTGGCTATCACTTTCATTATTAGTATACCCGGGTGTATGCTATGGAGATCTGACATCAATGTCTCCCTGCCCTTTTTGGTTAGCACTACGGCAGTTACCTCACAACAGGCAGTCTGCCTGAATGAACAGCTTGTCCTTTCGCCGCTGGAACGGCTTGATTGGCTCTTGCATTTCAACAGGGATAATGACCCAGCTCCCATGCAGTACACAGTTATTTACTCGGGACAGCAGAGGATCTTGGCTGGTCGTGACAGGTGATTTATCATTTTCAATCGCTTCCATGACCATCAACAAGTCCGCGGGTTGTGCCACCATCAACAAGTTTGCAGGCTGCGCCATTTCCACCCCCGTGGTGGCCAATAGCAGCCGACTGAGAGCATCCACACAGTTCTCGATGCCTGGCCTGTGGCGGATGGTATAGTTATACGCTGATAGCGTGAGTGCCCACCTTTGTATGCGGGCTGAGGCATTAGTATGTATCCCCTTGTTTTCAGCGAACAGGGATATGAGGGGCTTCTGATCGGTTTCCAGCTCAGATTTGAGGCCAAACAGGTACTGATGCATTTTCTTTACCCCGAACACACACGCTAATGCTTCTTTCTCAATCATGCTGGAGGCCCTCTTGGCCTTTGACAAGTTCCTGGAGGCATAGGCGACAGTTTGCAACTTCCCCGCAATGTTAGCTTGTTATAATACATACCCAACTCCCTACGATGACGCATCACATGCTAGCACAAGTCTTTTACACGGGTTATACAATACAAGCAGCTTGTTGGAGCATAAAATGTTTCTGGCTTTCTCAAAAGCAATTACTTGTTTTTTTCCCATACCCAGTTCTCACATTTACGCAATTAACACATGTAGGGGCTCTAAGAGGGTGCTTAACCACGGTTGGAAGTTACCAAAATAGTTGAGGAGTCCCAGGAACGACCGCAGCTCTGTGATGTTCTGTGGCCTGGGCACTTTCCTGATAGCCTCTGTCTTGGCGTCTGTCGGCCGAATGCCCTCCGCTGCCACCTTTCTCCCCAAAAACTCCACTTCTGTTGCCATGAAGACGTAATTCGATCTCTTCAGACGCAGCCCTACGCGATCCAGTTGCTGGAGGACCTCCTCCAGGTTGTGTAGGTGCTTGCCGGTGTCCCGATCCGTGACCAATATGTCGTCCTGAAAAACCACCGTGCGTGGTACCGACTTGAGTCGGCTCTCCATGTTTTTCTGGAAGATCGCTGCAGCCGACCGAATTCCAAACGGGCATCTGTTATAATGAACAGTCCCTTGTGCGTGTTGATGCAGGTGAGGCCATTCGAAGACTCCTCCAGCTCCTGCATTAAGTAGGCTGATGTTAGGTCGAGCTTGGTGAGTGTCTTGCCTCCTGCCAGCGTCGCAAATAGGTCATCTGCCTTAGGTAGTGGGTATTGGTCCTGTAGCGAAAAATGATCAATAGTTACTTTATAATCGCTGCAAATCCTGACCATGCCATCACTTTTGAGTACTGGAACAATCGGCCCACTCGCTGAATTCCTTTGGGGAGATGATGCCCTCACGTTGCAGCCTGTCCAGCTCAATTTCCACTCTCTCCCTCATCATGTGAGGTACCACTCGCGCTTTGTGGTGAATGGGTCGTGCCTCTGGGACTAAGTGGATTCGCACCTTCACCCCGGAAAAGTTTCTAATGCCTGGCTCAAAAAGGGAAGGGAATTTGTGAAGAATCTGGGTCCATGAGACCTCATCGACATGTGATAGTGCTCGGATGTCATCCCAGTTCCAGCAGATTTTGCCCAACCAGCTCCTTCCAAGCAGTGTGGGGACATCGCCCGGGACAATCCAAAGTGGCAGTTCGGGCACCGTGCCCTCATAGGTGACCTTGATCATGGCGCTGCCCAGGACAGTGATAAGCTCTTTGGTGTACGTTCTCAGTTTCGGGTGGATGGGGCTCAGGGCTGGTCTGAATGCCTTGTTGCACCACAATCTCTCAAACATCTTTTTACTCATGATGGATTGGCGAGCGCTAGTGTCCAGTTTCATGGCTACGGGAAAGCCATTCAATTTTACATTTAGCATTATAGGTGGACATTTCGTCGAAAATGTGTGCACCCCATGTACCTCAGAATCTGCCTCCTCTCTCTGAGGCTTGAGATTGCTTTAATCCACCCTGGACTGATCTTCCTCTGCCACGTAGTGGTTAGCAGGTTTTGCAGAGCTTGCAGCACGTTTGCAAGCTCGTTGGAGGTGCCCCATGCTGGGATACCTTGGGACTTCAGGGAATGCACTCCCTGGTGGCGGAACATGGGAGTGCATGCTTTACAGATACACAACATCTTCCACATCCTCACAGTGGGCCACAGAGACTCCTGCCGTCTCCCCGCGATCAGCGAACTCACCCAGTTTGTAAAGTTACACCCGGAACAAGTGTCCCGCAAAGGGCAGGAGAAGCCAGAGAGTCTGTAAACTCAGTGTGTAACAGAAAGTAACGGGGATATTAACGGTGATTACAGCAATTCATCATCATCATCGGCAGTCCCTCGAAATTGAGGAAGACTTGCTTCCACTCTAAAAGTTAGTTCTCAGGTGACTGAACCGTTCAATACGGGAATTACAGTCTCTGTCACAGGTGGAACAGACAGTGGTTGGAGGAAATGGTGGGTGGGACTGGTTTGCTGCACACTCCTTCCGCTACCTGCGCTTGTTTTCTGCAAGCTCTCGGTGATGAGACTCGAGGTGCTCAGCACCCTCCAGATGCTCTTCCTCCATTTTGGGCGGTCTTTATCCAGGGACTCCCAGGTGTTGGTGGGGATGTTGCATTTTATCAGGGAGGCTTTGAGGGTGACCTTGAAACCTTTCCTCTGCCCACCTGGGGCTCGCTTGCCGTGTAGGAGTTCAGAGTAGAGCACTTGCATTGGGAGTCGTGTGTCAGGCATGCGAACAATGTGGCCAGCCCAACGGAGCTGGTCGAGTGTGGTCAGTGCTTCGATGCTGGGTATGTTGGCCTGATTGAGGACGCTAACGTTGGTGCGTCTGTCCTCCGAGGGGATTTGCAGGATATTGCAGAAACATCATTGGTGGTATTTCTCCAGCGACTTGAGGTGTCCACTGTATAAGGTCCACGTCTCTGAGCCATACAGGAGGACAGGTATCACTACAGCCCTGTAGACCATGAGCTTAGTGGCAGATTTGAGGGCCTGATCTTCGAACACTCTCTTCCTCAGGCGGCCGAAGGCTGCACTGACGCACTGGAGGCAATGTTGAACCTCGACGTCGATGCCTGCCCTCGCTGATAATAGGCTCCAGAGGTATGCAATTATTCATCCTCTCACAGACCTCAATTATTTTCATGTGATAAACTGATTGAGAATAGAAAGAATGTTCGTGCCAGGGATCTTAACCACTCGACCACCAAGGAAAAATTACGATAATTGTATATATATATATATATATATATAAACATCTATATTAATAGAATCATAGAATCAGAAAGTTTCAGCACTGAGTGAGGCCATTTCGGCCCATCGTGTCCCCGGCGGCCGACCAAGAGCTATCCAGCCGAATCCCACTTTCCAGCTCTTGGTCCAGAGCTCTGTAGGTTGTGGCACTTTAAGTGCACTTCCACGTATCTTTTAACTGTGGTGAGGGTCCCTCCCTCTACCACCCTTTCAGGCAGTGAGTTCCAGACCCCCACCACCCTCTGGGTGATGAAATGGCCCCTCATATCTCCTCAAACCTCCCCCAATTACTTTAATTCTATGCCCCCTGGCTGTTGACCCCTCTGCCAAGGGAAACAGGACCTTCCTATCCACTCTATCCAGGTCCCTCAATTTTATACACCTCAATCAGGTCTCCGCTCAGACTCCTCTGTTCCAAAGAAAACAGACTCAGCTTCTCCAAACTATCCTCATAGCCAAAATTCTCCAGTCCAGGCAACATTCCAGTAAATCTCCTCTGCACCCTTTCCAGTGAAATCACATCTTTCCTGCAATGTGGTGACCAGAACTGCACGCAGTACTCCAGCTGTGGTGTAGCCAGTGTTTTGTACAGTTCAAGCATAACCTCCTTGCTCTTGTATTCCATGCCTTGACTAATATAGGCAAGTATTCCATATGCCTTCTTAACCACATTAACTACCTGGCCTGCTACCTTCAGGGATCTGTGGACCTGCACTCCAAGGTCCCTTTGTTCCTCTACACTTTTCAGTGTCGTACCATTTAATGTGTATTTCCTTGCCTTGTTAAATCGCCCCAATGCATGACCTCACACTTCTCCGGATTGAATTCCATTTGATACAGTTCTACCCACCTGACCAGTACATTGATATCTTCCAGTAGTTTGTCGCTTTCTTCTTCATTATCAACGACACGACTTATTTTAGTATCATCTGAAAACTTCTTACTCAACATTTAACTCCAAGTTATTGATGTATACCACAAAAAGCAAGGGACCCAGCACTGAGCCCTGTGGTACCCTACTGGATACAGCCTTCCAGTCACAAAAACACCCATCAACCATTACCCTTTGCTTCCTGCCTCCGAACCAATTTTGGATCCAACTTGCCACTTTGCCCTTGAATCCCATGGGCTTTTACATTCATAACCAGTCTGACAAGTGGGACCTTATCAAAACCTTTTCTAAAGTGCATATACATTACATCATACCACTGCCTTCATCAACCCTCCTGGTTATCTCCTCGAAAAATGCAATCAACTTCACCAGACACGACCTTCCCTTGACAAATTCATGTTGACTATCCTTGATTAATCCATTTCTTTCCAAATGAAGATTTATCCTGTCCCTCAGAACTTTTACAAATAATTGTAAAAGGTTCGGCTGGCCAGCCTGTATTTACTCAATCCCTTTCTCCATTTTTAAACAAAGGTACAACATTAACATTCCTCCAATCCTCTGGCCCCGCTCCTGTAGCCAGTGAGGATTGGACAATGGTGGTCAGAGCCTCTGCTATTTCCTCTTTTGCTGCTCTTATCAGCCTGGGATACATTTCATCCGGGCCTGGAGATTTATCCACTTTCTAAGCTGCGAAGCCACCAATACTTCCTCTCTCACTCTGTTTATTTCATCTAATATTTCACACTTCTCCACCCTCATTGCAAAGTCCACATCGCCCCTCTCTTTTGTGAAAACAGATGCAAAGTATTCATAAAGAATCCTACCCAAGTCTTCCGCCTCCGTGTACAGATTCCCTTTATGGTCTCCAATAGGCCCCACTCTTTCTCTACTTATCATCGTGCTCTTAATGTATTTATAAAAATCTTTGGGTTTTCCCAGATTTAATTGCCAACATTCTCTCATGCTCTCTCTTTGCTTTCCAGATATATTTTTTAATTGCACCTCTGCACCTCTAGAGTTTCTGCAGTATTGAATTATCGGTATCTGTCATAAGCTTCCCTTTTTTTCGTTAACTTTACCTGTATGTCCCCTGACATCCCTGGAGCTCTAGATTTGTTAGTCCCACCTTTGTTTTAAGGGAACATACTTGCTCTGTACCCTCAGGATCTCCTCCTTGAATGCCTCCCACTGCTCTGACACTGATTTACCAGCAAGTAGCCGTTTTCAGTCCAATTTGGCGAAATTCCATCTTAGCTCAGCAAAATTTGCTTTACCCCAATTGAGAACTTTTATTCCTGGTCCCCTTTGTCCTTTTCTATAACTACCCTAAACCTTACTGAGTATGATCACTCGCACCAAAATGGTCTCCCACTGATACCCCTTCTACCTGCCCCTCTTCGATCACAAGACCCAGTCCAGAACCGCCCCTCCCTTGATGGGCTTGTTATATACTGGATAAAGAAGTTCTCCTGAATGCATTTTTGGAATTCTCCACCATCTGTACCATTCACACTATCATTTTCCCAGTTAATATTCGGGTCGTTGAAATCCTCCACTATTACAGCTCTTTCGGTTTTGCATTTCTCAACAATCTGCCCATATATTTGTTCTTCTATCTCCCTCTAACTGCCCAGGGTCTATAGTGCACTCCCAGTAGTGTGATCGCCCCTTTTTTGTTCTTTAATTCAACCCACATGGCCTCGTTTGATGACCCCTCTAACACATCTTTTCTTTTCACAGCTGCAGGATCCGTCAATAATCTCTCACAACTCAACTGAAAGCAGCCGGAAAGTGCAGCTTTGAGAGGGGCTTTCTGCACCGTCAGGGCTGGAAACTGTCGAGTTTGAATGTGTACCAAACTGTACAGAGTATTCAGTAAATATAGCAGGACTGGGAGGCATTGTGCTTTGTTAAAAGTGAACCAGAAATGCACATTATTCAATGTTTCTTTTCTTCAATTGAACATGCTTTCAACTGGCTTTGAACCGGGAATCTTTTGCGCGTTAAGCGAATGTGATGACCACTACACTACGGAACCCACGCTTTCAAAGCAGACTGCAACCTAAATGCAGCAACTTAGACCGCTCGGCCATCCTGACTGCTCAATATTATGTGTGGCCACCTGCAGTTTGATTTTGAACTTTTGTGTCCTGTCACATGAAGTAAATGAGGACAGCAGGCGTATCTCTGCCTGACACCGGGGAAACAATGAGACAGACCTTGGAGGAAGGGTCCGGTTATTGTGAAACAGCAAAAATATATTAATTCTGGAATTACCCGAAAAAACAGTGACCTCAACATGATTTAAACACGCAACCTCTTGATCGGGAGGACAGATGTGCTACTGTTGCACCATGAGGCCTAAACCCTGAGTCTGAGATGTTCATCTATATGAAGGTTCTGCAATAAAAGGGACTTTAAAATCCCCGCCCATTCCCACCGGGTGTCAGAAGCAGCGCTCACCTGCCAGTCACCGTATGTTTATTTGTTAAACTTTCGTATTACTTTCACGGGAAATCATCATTAATTAACCCGTCACCTTCCTTTGCACAATGAAAGAAATGCTATCTGAGGGACAGTCGATACTACAATCAATAAAAAGAGCAAATACTGGAAGTCTCAGCAGGTCAGGCAGTATTTGCCAGGAGACCAAACTCGCCTCCTATTGTTCACCCACAGCAAGTTTAAACATAATTTTCCCGCTCGATATCGAACAGGGAACTTTCCACGTGTAAAGCAAACATGATAACCGCTACACTACAGAAACCTCTGTCACAGTAGCCTCAACACAGGAGAGCTGACCAGTGAGCTCCCTCTGTGCTGATCACCACTGATTTTTAATGTGGAAGGAAGTCATCCTCGACTTCGGGGATTACCTAAGAAGAGAGGAGGATCGGGAATGTGTTGGCTCACCTAAAACAACTTCTGTCCCACACTGAAAGTTCTCAATCCTTCTCCTCCGCTGCCTTTACAGAAATGTCACGGATCACCCAGCCACATCCTCACAGTGGGGTCAAACAGGCTCCTACCGTCTCCCCGCGATCAGCGAACTCACCCAGTTTGTAAAATTAAATGCTGAACATGTGTCCCGCAAAGGCCAGGAGAAGAGGGAGAGTGTGTAAGCTCGTTCTATAACAGATAGTAGTGGGGTTATTAACGACTATTACAGCAATCATTAATCTTCTCACACACCTCAATTATGTTTCTGCGATGAACTGATTGAGAATGGAAAGGGTTAATGCTCGGGATCGAACACACTCGACCAGGGAACAGCTTCAATAATTTGTAAAAGTATAAAAATATATAATTATATATGAACCTGAATATCAACAGTTAGCTACCTAGACCTCATGGTGCAATAGTACTGCATCTAACTTTGAGTGAGAGAAGTTGTTCCACAGTGACACCCATTTCATCTTTTGTTCCCTTTTAAACACTAGAAACTGGAGAATAAATAGAGAAAACAAAGCAGAGGGATAGAGACAAGAGGAAGAGAGAAGGGGAAATACTGTCCCCACCCAGAACTAATGCAGAACCTCCTCTGCTGCGCTCGGGGTGGCCACCCACAGCCTGGATACACTAACGTCCCAACAGCTCATTGACTGTCGGAGTGGGACCGTGCGGCGCTTCAGAAGACAGGACGAAAAAGCAAAGTCACTGATTCGGTCTCATGTCCTTCTCTAATCAAGAGTAGCTACACACAAGAACTTGCTTTTATAATGGCTACACATTATCTCTATGATTGTTAAGCATTTGATTCGTTGATCGAACAACATGATTTTTGCTTTGATCGAGATTAAATGAAATTTGCGAGAAGTCCAGGGTTCAAATCCTGGATGAGCCCGAATTTTGAAATTTTACAAAGAAGGACTTGCATTTCTGCAGCACCTGTCAGGAACTCATGACGACCCAAAGTGCTTTACAGCCATTGAGTTATGTTTGAAGTGTTGCAGTGTGGGGATAGATGTGCCCAAATCACCCCATACAAACCTCAACTCTTTGCGAAGGAGTTTGGTGCAAATAATCAGGTGCCTCAGGGACTAGGACTTTCTTTGAATGAGTTCTGCTTGTACCTGTATTCAAGCTTGAAACAGCAACTGGGCTTCCATCTCACGGGAGCAGCGTGTAGCGGTTAGCGAGTAGGTGACGAGGTTTGGGGTTGAAGTGCGTCGCTTTCAATCTTTGAAATTCACCCAAACAAAGAAACGGTAAATCCAACTGTCGCTATAAGCATTTTGTTTGGGTTTAATCACAAGAATATCCGCAGTCAAGAGCTGAAAAAGAATTAAAACTTAATACCGGCTTTGGGACAATCAGAATACTTCATCACAGACAAGGCACCGGAAGGGTGGAAGGTAGATCACACCGGTTGTGGGAGAGCTGGTTGACGGTGACATGGAAGTGTCTGCAGTGTGCGGGACCAGACTGCTTCCACACATTCACAATGAATGTCCCACCCTTTATTTTGGAAAAGTACAACTGAGAGTGGACAAGTTCCATCCCGGTCGGAGCAATGTGAAGCTTTAACTGACTGACACCCTGGTTTGGGAGTCTTGCTGTGTATGCTTATGTTAGTCTCTGTGGTGCAATGGGTTACCACGTTTGGATATTAACCAACTGGTTTGTGGTTCAAAAGACAAAGCCATTTACTGTTTTTCCCCAAGGATTCGGTGCTGCACGGTTCCAGGTTGTTATTGTGCGTTTTGGCTGCACAAATATATTCCACAAACGTTGCCAGCTGTGCTGTTATCCAGTGAGTTCCCACTCCAATACTTTTAGAGCATTCAGTTCATGTAAAACGATAACAATTTTTTCCATGGATCATGTTCCTCCATCCAGCCCACTAGAAATAAGTTTATGTTATTGGGTTTACAGGAACTGGTGGAAATTGTCTGGGCTATCGTTACGGCTTTGCTCAGATTCTGTGTTTCAACAGTCAACAGTTTGCGAAGGATTACCTCATGCCAATGCCAAGCACGAAAAAGGCAGAGCGAAGGGCCAAATGGCCGACTCCTGCTCCTGGTTCCTGTGTTCTTATGCAGAGCACAGAACAGATGATTAAATTATCAATTCTCCCTCAGTTCGCATTTCATTCATTGTGCAGAAAAGTTAATGGGTTCATTAATGATGTTTTCCCATGAAAGCAACATAAAAGTTTAAGGAAAATAATTCACCCAACATGGGGCTCGAACCCACGACTCTAGGTTTAAGAATCTCATGCTCTACCGACTGAGCTAGCCAGGCTTCTCAAAATCTTCCTTGTCAATCACCTTCAGAACATTGTCCGTGTCAATGAGATCACCTCTCTTTCTTCTGAACTCCAGAGAGTATCAGCATATTCTACACAATCTCTCACCATAGGACAGTCCTCTCATCCCAGGAATCAATCTGGTGAACCTCCGTTGTACCACCTCCAAGGCAAGTGTATCCTTCCTCAGATAAGCAGACCAAAACTGTGCACAGTACTCCAGGTGTGGTCTCACCAGGGCCCTGTACAATTGTAGCAAGATTTCCTTACTCTTATACTGTGGACTATATATTAGGTACGATGGGGCAAGTGCCCTGTTTTTCTCCTGATCACTTGCTGTACCTGCATACTAACCTTTTGTGTTTCATGCACAAGTATCCCCAGGTCCCACTTTACTGCGGCACTTTGCAATTTATCTCCATTTAAATAATAACTTGCTCTTTGATTTTTTTGTGCCAAAGTGTATGACCTCACACTTTCCAACATTATACTCCATCTGCCAAATTTTTGCCCACTCGACTGAGCCTATCTGTGTCCTTTTGCAGAATTTTTGTGTCCTATTCACATCTTTTCCTCCCAACTTTGTATCGTCAGCGAACTTGGCTACGTTACACTCGGTCCTTTCTTCCAAGTCGTTCATATAGATTGTAAATAGTTGGGGTCCCAGCATTGATCCCATCGGCACTCCCCTAGTTACTGATTGCCATCCCAAGAATGAACCATTTATCCCTCCTCTCTGTTTTCTGTTCGTTAGCCAATTCTCTATCCATGCTAATATATTGCCCCCAACCCCATGAACGTTTATCGTGTGCAGTAACCTTTTATGTGGCTCCTTGTTAAATGCCTTCTGGAAGTCCAAATGATCACATCCACAGGTTCCCCTTTATCCACCCTGTTCAGTACATCCTCAAATAATTCTAGAAAATTTGTCAAACATGACTTCCCCGTCATAAATCCATGCTGACTCTGCCTGACCGAATTAAGCTTTTCCAAATGTCCTGTTACTGTTTCTTTAATAATGGACTCCAACATTTTCCCAACCACAGATGTTAAGTTAACTGATCTATAGTTTCCTGCTTTTTGTCGGCCTCTTTTTTAAAATAGGGGCGTTACATTTGCAATTTTCAAATCTGCTGTGACCTCCCCAGAATCCAGGGAATTTTGGTAAATTACAACCAATGCATCCACTATCCCTGCCTGTACTGCTCTTAAGACCCGAGGATGCAAGCCATCAAGTCCAGGGGATTTATCCACCTTTCTTCCCATTATGTTACTGAGTTCTACCTCCTTAGTGATAGTGATTGTGTTAAGTTCCTCCCCCGCTATAACCCCTTGAATATCCACTGTTGATTTATTGTTTATGTCCTCCACCGTAAAGACTGATACAAAATATTTGTTCAGAGTTTTTGCTATCTTCATGTTCCCCATTACTACTTCCCCAGTCTTGTCCTCTAAGGGACCAACATTTAAATTAACCACTCTTTTCCTTTTTATATACCTATATAAACTCTTGCTATCTGTTTTTATATGTTGTGCTCGTTTACTTTCATAGTCTAGCTTCCCTTTCTTAATCATTTTTTTAGTCATTCTTTCCTGTTTTTTAAAAACTTTCCAATCTTCTGTCCTCCCACTAGTTTTGGCCACTTTGTATGCCCTTATTTTTAATTGGATACCGTCCTTTATTTCTTTAGTTAGCCACAGATGGCTATCTTTTCTTTTACACCCTTTTCTCCTCACTGGAATATATTTTTCTTGAAAATTGTGAAATATCTCCTTAAATGTACACCACTGTTCATCAACCGTCCAACACTTTAATCTATTTTCCCAGTCCACTTTAGTCAACTCTGCCCTCATACCTTCATCGTCTCCTTTATTTAAGCTTAGTATGCTGGTTTGAGATCCCACTTTCTCACCCTCCATCTGAATTTGAAATTTAATCATGCTGTGTGTTATGCTCATAATAAAGTGATACAACTAAGCACTGTATGCAATGAGTAAGTGTGACCTTAGCTCCTTTAATTAAACTCCAGAGTGCAGGTACAGGATGGGAGACCTGCTTATATACAGTGCTCCCAAGGGATGCTGGGAAACCTTGGGACTCCAACAGGTATGCCCTCTGGTGGTGGTATGATACAGGTTGCCAAGGTTTACAGACATAACACTATGATCACTCATTCCAAGGGGATCCTTTATCAGGAGATTGTTTATTAATCCTGTCTCATTGCACAGGACCTGATCCAACATAGCCTGCCCCCTGGTTGGTTCCGTTACATACTGCTCAAGGAACCCGTCCCTTATGCACTCTATGAACTCTTCCTCAAGGCTACCCTGACCAATTTGATTTGTCCAATCAATATGGAGATTAAAATCATCCATGATTATTGCTGTTCCCTTTTTATAAGCCACCACTATTTCCTGGTTTATACTCCGACCAACAGAGTTGCTACTGTTAGGGGCCGATAGACTCCGCCCACCAGTGACTTTTTCCCCTTATTATTCGTTATCTCCACCCATACTCTTTCAACATCCTGATCATTTGAGCAAATATCGTTTCTCACTATTGCAGTGATTCCATCCTTTAACAATAGAGTTACCCCACCTCCTTTTTCTTTCTGTCTGCCAAATACCCCTGAATATTTAATTCCCAGTCCTGGTCACCTTGCCATCACGTCTCGGTAATGGTTATCAGATCATACCCATTTGTATCTATTTGTGCCGTCAACTCATCTATTTTGGTACGAATGCTACGTGCATTGAGACAAAGTGCCTTTAAATTTGTTTATTTACCCTTTTTACCTGCTTGTTTCCTCTCTCTTTCAAACTCACTTTCTTTATTTTTGTTTTCTAATTGCACCGTTACTCCCCTCCCTACTGAATCAATTCTCAGGTTATCATCCTCCTGCCAAGCTCATTTAAACCCTCCCCAACAGCACTAGCAAACTAACAAAAGCGAGGATATTGGTCCCGGCTCTGTTCAGGTGCAAACTGTCCGGCTTGTACAGGTCCCACCTCGCCCAGAGGTGGTCCCGATGCCTCAGGAAACTAAAGCCCTCCTGTTGCACCTTCTCTCCAGCCACGTATTCACCTGCTCTATCCTCCTATTTCTGTATTCACTCGCTCGTGGCACCGGGAGTAATCCGGAGATTACTACCTTTGAGGTCCTGCTTTTTAATATCTCTCCTAGCTCCCTAAACTCAGCCTGCAGGACCTCATCTCTCTTGCTACCCATATCATTGGTCCTGATATGGACCACGACCTCTGGCTGTTCACCCTCTCCCCCACAGAATTGAGGTGATGATGTTCCCATACGCCTGTTGCCCTTGTCCTTCTCGGCGGTAGAGGTCACGGATTTGGGAGTAGCTGCTGAAGAAGCCTTGGCGAGTTGCTGCAGTGCATCTTGTAGATGTGCACACTGCAGCCACAGTGCGCCGGTGGTGGAGGGAGTGAATGTTGAAGGTGGTGGATGGGGTGCCCATTAAGCGGGCTGCTTTGTCCTGGATGGTGTTGAGCTTCTCGAGTGTTGGAACCGCACTCATCCAGGCAAGTGGAGAGTATTCCATCAGACTCCTGACTTGTGCCTTGTAGATGGTGGAAAGGCTTTGGGGAGTCAGGAGATGAGACACTCACCGCAGAATACCCAGCCTCTGACCTGCTCTTGTTGCCACAGTATTTATGTGGCTGGTCCTGTTAAGTTTCTGGTCAATGGTGACCCCCAGGATGTTGATGGTGGGGGATTCGGCGATGATAATGCCGTTGATAGCCGGGCCTGCTTAAGTTGCATGTTCCCATCGCTGATTGCTGACAGGCGACTGTTGGCTCCGCCCCGTGGGTTTACCTCGAACTTCAAACCACGAAACCGGTTCTCCTGAATTCCAAGGTGTGCACGGAAATCAATCATCAAATGCCCTGTCATTAACCACAGGGGTTCCGGCAATTTTCTTATCGCAAAGCGCTTTCGGTCCTTGTCCTTGTCCAGAAAATTGCAGATGTGGAAATTGGGGAGTTTAATGACTTTGAAAGGAGAACATTGTTGTTGGTGCATTTCCGGTCAGAGAAATGTTTGTGAAAGGAACTTTTGGCAGAGAGAGGGATTGAGCATTTCAGCTTGTTCCTGTACACTTCTCTCTGGGCACTGATTTTAGCAGCAGTTTTTGTAGTGTAGCGGTTAGCATGTTTGCTTTACGTTCAAGAGGTCCATGGTTTGAACCTGGGCAGAAACATTATTTTTCCATCGGAAAATAGGTGCAGGAGTAGGCTATTTGGCACTTCAAGCCTGCACCACCATTCAAAAAGATCATGGCTGATCATTCCCTCAGTACCCCTTTCCTGCTTTCTCTCCATATCCCTTGATCCCTTTAGCTGTACAAGCCTGAGGAAAAGAGTGTTTGAAGATCAGTCCCTCAAATCTGCCACGAAGCTCATGGTCTACAGGGCTGTAGTAATGCCCGCCCTCCTGTATGGCTCAGAGACATGGGCCATGTACAGTAGACACCTCAAGTTGCTGGAGAAATACCAGTAGCGATGTCTCCGCATGATCCTGCAAATCCCTTGGGAGTACAGATGCACAAACATTAGCGTCCTCGACCAGGCCAAATCCCCAGCATTGAAGCACTGACCACACTTGATCAGTTCCGCTGGGCAGGCCACATTGTCCACATGCCAGACACGAGACTTCCAAAGCAAGCACTCTTCTCGGAACTCGTCCACGGCAAACGAGCCAATGGCGGGCAGAGGAAGTGTTACAAGGACACTCTCAAAGCTTCCCTGATAAAGTGCGACATCCTCACTGACACTTGGGAGTCCTTGGCCATAGAGCGAACTAAGTGGGGGAAGTGCATTCGGGTTGGCACTTAGCTCCTCGAGTATAGTCTCCGAGAGCATGCAGAAATCAAGCGCAGGCAGCGGAAAGAGCGTGCGGCAAATCAGGATCCCTGCGCACCCTTTCCCTCAACGACTATCTGTCCCAATGTGACAGAGACTCTGCTTCTTGTATTAGACTGTTCAGCCACCAGAGAACTCATGCTTAGAGTGGAAGCAAGTCTTCCTCGATCCCGAGGGGCTGACTATGATGATGAGCGTATTATTGTAACATTATTTATTTCCCATCCCTATTTGCCCTTCGGACGGTGATTGTCTGGAATCACTGCACTCCATGTTAGGGAGGGAGCTCCAGGGTTCTGACCCAGCAACAATGAAGTAATGACGATATATTTCCAAGTGAGCATTATGTGCGTCTTTGACAGAGAAACACATGGGAACACCACCACCTGCAGGTTCCACACCAAGTCACAGCCCATCCTGATTTGGAAATATATCGTCATTCCTTCATCACCGCGGGGTCAGAATTCTGTCCATCCCTCCCTACCTGCACTGTGGGAGTGCTCTCAGCACACGGACTGCCGCCCTCACTGCTACCTCCTCAAGGGCAGATAGGGAAAGGCAATAAAGGCTGGCAGTGAGGGCCACAGCCCGTGTTTGGAGAAAAACCCTTCAACTGGGAGCATGCTCGCAAGCTATTTGACTGCAGAGCCTTGAATACACAATCCAGGCTGACATTTCCAGTACGGAGGGAGTTCCAGTGGAACATTAAACCGAGGTCATGTAAATATCACAAGGTACAACGTCGCTGTCAGAGCAAGTGAGATCTGCCTGATTTCTTTCCCAATATTTCATCTTCAGCCAATTGAGAAACAGCTTATCTGGTCTCCAGCACCGGACTACTTTAGGAACAAATATTGTGGTGTGAAAACCGACTGCTGCAAATCTAAATGTACAACATTGCCGACACGTCAATGCTACACATTGCTGGTTTTTGCAACTTTCTCTCGGGATGCTGGGTCAATTGAAATTTTAAAGAATACAATCGCTAGGTTTTTGTTTGATAATGGTATCACTGTATATGGACCAAAGGAAGTTGAGGTACAGACAATTATGATTCAATATCGGAACAGGCTGGAGCGGCTGAATGACCTTCGCCTGTTCCTCGGTTCCTCTGACGGTATTTGCAAGGCTCATGGTGTCAGCTTATGGTTGGCTGCAGCTGACTGTCCTCATTGAGTCAGTCCCAGCTTGTATCAGACTTTAGTCGGGAACGTGTCAACATTTTCAGGGATTGTGCAGAGTTTACACATTCCAAAAGCTCTGAGAACCTCCGTCTTTACCGGAGCCTGTGGGACTGGGGCACTATGTGGTTGCATGGACTGTAGAGCGGTGGGATCAGATTCAGTCATCATTTTCAAAAGGCACTTGGATAAATACTTGATGGGGAAAGGTTGCCTGGCTGTGGGGGAAAGGGCAGAGAGAGGGAGTGACTGATTGGATAGTGCTTTCAAAGAGCTGGCACAGACACGATGGGCCGAATGTACTCTTTCTGTTCTATATTATCTAACATTCTCTATGATTCTACCTCCAGTGGGAGCCCTGACCATGTTCGTGTCCAATGGAGCCTTTCCTCGTGGCACAATATTGCACGGGATACTCCGGAGTCCATACATGCAGATTGTCGTCAGGCTCCAGTGGGCCGCGGCCTATAGGAGTGATTCCCTGTTCTCAGGGGATACTGGGAGCTTGCTGTTCTTACAGTGCAGCCAGAGTATGATCTACTGTTCTAATACCATCGACAGGAGCCTTTGAATAATCAGTACTGTGTCAGTGTGTTCAGAGGTCTATGGGAAGAGAGATAATATCTCCCCAGCAGTGTCTCAACATTTACAGGGGATCTGGGAGGGGGTCACGAGTTACATGCAGTAAAGGTGTCTTGTCACAGTCAGGCAGTTCCTGGACTGTGGCAGCATTTACAGGGGAGTGTGGACGTGTGTTTCAGGAGTGCTTCATCTTTTATTCAAAGAGTCCTCAGAGGGAGGTCTAGAATAAATGCCGATTTTATTGTGGGTTCCATGAGAGTGAGAACACCAGCGGCTGGTCGGGGCCATAAACGGAGCGGCGAGCGGCCTGGAGCAGTGCGAAGGCGTAATACTTCAGGGAGCAGCGCAAGCTGGTGCAGGAGGGCAATGGCAGACAAGTGACGTCATCAAGGTCCAGGTCAATAATTGGAGCATGGGCAGATACAGCAGGAGCGGCGAGATCGGGGCGAAGGAGTGGTGAGAGACTGTGGAGGGATGTGATCGGGGCCCAGGGGAGGCGTGAGTTCAGGGCCAGGAGCCCAGGGTTAGCACGGGCCAGCCCACACTGCGATATGTGTGGGCACTGGGTCCGTGCAGCAGAGCAGGTCTCCAGTCGTCTCGGTTAACCCTTGCCACTGGACCAAGACCTCGCTCTGTCAAGCCCGTGTGATGGCTCGGGTGCAACGGCCACCACACATTAAAAAAATCCACGCACAGGCATCTTCCACCCTTCGGGATGTAATTCAGGACCTGGAATATTAGGTCCTTCATTGAAACACCTGTGAACTCATACTTTTTTGGCGCCGAAGCAAGTCATCCTCGCTTCGAGGGACTGCCTATGGTGATGATGATGCAATATTTACAGAGCGTGTCTGACAGTTTCCCCCTTTGTGGAAGAATTTACGTCAGTCTGTGGTGGAGTGATTGGAAAGTGATTACTCGAAAGGTTTTAGTGTTTACAGGGGGTAACCGGTGATGTCACATGCTCACAGGCCTGCCGAGCAGTGTGTCTGTGTACAGGACCATTCTATCATCCGTCCCTTCAATGTCTGACATCTGTCTGACTGGGTCAATGTTTGAAGACCCAATCACCATGTCTCGTCAATGTTTGCAGTTATCTGAGAAACCTCGTCAACATTTACAGGTACTCCCAGGAGTCGGGGGGCAGAGGCTTGCAACAACTTTCCCACAAATATCGATAGTATTTTACAATATTTACAGTGATCCAGCGTCAATATTCATTGGTGAACCAGAAAATAACAGAGGTTTGTAGATGATTTTCGGCAGTGGTTCTTTATTTAGACTGCTCCATGAAATTGTTCATCTTTGCAGAGAGTCCGAGAGTCAGACAATATTTTCAATGGGCCCCTGAGAGTCACTATGGAAATTTGGTCTGGACCCCTCGATATTCTTCAGATCGACAGAACCCAGATAGACCGAGACCAGATGTGAATGTTAACATCTGCAAAGTGGCTCCGGAGTTCCCTAATGTCACAGGGTTGTATTGCATCATAGAAACAATCTCAAACAAGGAAACAGATCTCCTCCCACTTGTAAGCTGACTTCGAAAACTCAATCCCGTTTTATTTTCACCAATTATCATCTGGTCTCTGGTGGAACATGTGGCGAATAAATGTTGTTCTATAAAAAATGTGCAAGAACAAGGGATGGGCTGAATCTGTTTGTTCCAATTAATGTCAGCCTCCATGGATCGTCATTGATTCATTAGAGGGTTTCTGGTATTATAAATGAGAAGGCATATCTTCCAGTGTCAGTGGATTCTGTGTCGCTCATAGAAAGGGGAGCATGGCTCGGAGTGAAAGGCTGCAGATTCACAGGTCTTCAGCTTTCACACAAAGCGGAAGATGGACCTTTATGGAACATCTCAAGATGCATTTTTTTTTTCGGGATATACAGAGTATTTACTATCCAGTCTTGGCTGCTTTCGGTGTTCCTTGTAAGTCACTTCTTCCCGATATGATTGATATAATGCGTGCTTTCATGCACTGTTGTCCTTTCCATTCACTATTCCACCTTGCCTGCTGTTGGTGAACCAATCATTGACTGTATGAAGTTATAACTTCTGTAAACCATGCTCAGTTGTGTGACTGTTCTGAACATGTATTCTCCTAAATCTGCTGCTGTTACTGGAGCAGGTAAGTTACTGTACTCAACTAATAAATCCAACAATATTCTACATTATTTATTTTCCGATTAATTCTGTCACGATATTAGTGGTTACTTGTATTGAGTATATTGCATCTGCTGTGTGGTTAATAATGTTGCATTTTCCCCTGACATGATTGCTTCTCCAATCGTTTATTGACTGGCCGAGCTCAGCGACTTCACTTTTCACGATTTGTTTGATTTGTTACAGCCGTATTAAGCAGCTGTCGTTCTTTGAGTCTGGAACACCATCAGTATTGTTGGGTGATTCTTTGTGTTGAGTATTCTGTATTGTGCTGCTTGCACTGAGCACGTGTTGCAAACTGGAAAGCTGCCTTGCAGCACTTTGATGGTCTCTGCAGAAATTCTGTGCGATGGCGAATTATAGAATGAATCCAGATAGACAGATGGTCAGTACAATGTGAAATAATTCAGCTCCCGTCAGTTGGCTGTATCATTCTCCCCTATCGACCACTTCGCCTTCCTGCTACTATTTTAATGGTTAGGTTATGATCAATTTAAAACACCAATGCTGTTCGTATCATTTAGTACACTATAATTATGCAATTGTTGTGTGAGTATGTTTAACTGTATTGCTACCCGTGTGAGTCGTGTCACAATATCCCGCTTTAATTGCCTTCAATATATTCCCTTGTTTTGTGTCTCACAATGCAGCCAGTTTTATTTATTTGTTCCAGGCGAGTTTTTATTGCCCATCCCTCGTTGTCCTTGAGAAGCTGGTGGTGACCCACCTTCTTGAACTGCTGCAGTCCAGTGCGGTGAAGGTGCTCCCACAGTGCTGCTAGGGATGGAGTTCTCGGAGCTTAACCCAGCGACAATGAAGAAACTTGATGTTCCTGTACACACACTCACTTTCATGGATTAAATACAACAAATGGTACATCTTCACTTTGAATCATGGGCTTCAGATCAGAGATACACTTTGAAATCTTTTCGCAACCCACTGTTGATTGAATTCTGGTCGGTTTTCACAATGTGTACCGCTAACACTCTTTGTTACTGATGTGTGTTTCGCGGATTTGAAAAGGGTTGCATTTGTAGTTTTCATGCAATAATATGCTTAATCGGTTAAGCACCAGTGGTATGATCTTTAATCATTGCTTCGAGATTTTTTCCATGCCCATGTAACACTGACACTCCAGCGAGACGCCGACTAACCTCCGATTATCGTCCACTCAATTTATCGTAAATGATTCGAATTAGTTGCATCTAATGTTTAATAATTTGCTTTTTTAAGGTCATGTCCCGTACCAATTGCGAACACACTCATTCCTTACGAGCAGTTGAAACACCGCAGGTTAGCACGATTCAAACTATTTTGGCCTATGTTGCAGCAGCAGACACTGAGCTATGAGCAGCAGGTGATACATAAGCTGGCACTTGTCTATAAGCCAGGGTCTCTGGATCGAGATCAGGGAAAGGGACCATGGCTGGTGGTCCTCCTACATACCGAGTCACTGGGATTCCATCAGCAGTAGGATCTAGGACTCATTTACCATCGCCAATCCAGGGTCACTGAGACCAATTCAATCTCTGTGACACAACACTTTCCCACAACTGGGTTTGGCACATTCTGCTCCTGTTTGATTCCGTGTTACAACCCTCGTCGCTTTGAAGATTTGACCTGTGTCAGGCTCCTATATTGAACACTGCTCTTTTCTTCATTAAATTAATATGTTATTCCTTTGTTAAGTTTAATGTCAGGCAAATATTGATTTCACCATTTAATATTGATTATTTTATGGTAAATAAAATGTTTGTACAAATAATATTTCTCGCGGATAAAATAACCAGAATCAATCATTGATTGCATTCACTAAATGTCATCTTTGGCCAATGTTTCAATCACACAGTGGCCTTTTTTCTCATTCTCTTCCTTCTCCTTTCATTCCTTACAGTTAACATCTTGACAATTGTGATCCTGTCTCGCGGAAAGTGCGGTCTCTCCAAATCTGTCACTCGCTACCTGGTGTCCATGGCAGCGGCGGATCTACTGGTCGTGATCATCGATATGGTACTGAGACACCTCCCTGTCATTTATTATACAGAGTTCCTGTTCATGAGGGCCATCCCAGTGTGCAATATCCACGCGGTCGTGCTTTACGCAGTCACGGACTGTTCCGTCTGGTTCACCGTCAGTTTCACCTTTGATCGATATATCGCCATTTGCTGCCAGAAGCTGAAAGCTAAATATTGTGCGGAGAAAACGGCGCTGGTTGTTATAGCAACAGTTACGATGATGTCCTTTTTAAAAAATACTTTCTGGTTCTTTATGTACTCGAGTAGATACTGGTTCATCAACCAATCCTGGTTTTGTATTGTAACAGATAGTGTGCCAGAGTCACCAATTTGGGGTGCAGTTGAATTCTTTCCTTACACGTTAACGCCAAGCACTGCGTTTATTTTGGTCCTGCTGTTCAATGCTTTAACGGTCAGGTATATTTTTGTGGTCAGCAGAGCCCGCAGGAGACTCCGGAGTCCCGTCGGTGAGGAGAGTCCCAGTGACCCAGAGATGGAGAACCGCAGGAAATCAATGATTATACTGTATGCTGTCTCGGGGAATTTCATTCTGTTATGAGCATTATATATGATATATTATATTTATTGGCGAATGGCCTACCTGGGATATAAGGCTGTGTATCTACCTGTGTTTGTACGGGAGTTAGGGTTCATGCTTCAACTCATGGGTTGTTGCACAAACACCTGTATTTATGCAATGACACAGCCAAAGTTCAGAGATGAGATGAAGATTCTGTTAAAATATCCCTTCATTGCAATTGTTAAATTAATTAAAAAATGAGAACAACCCAACACTTGAAATCAATTTTGTCTCAACTTATTTCAGTCCCACTCCCGAGCAGCCTCAGTGATTGGGACATAATGGGTCCCATGCATTGCAAAGTGTCTGTTTTGCAGATGACATTAATTTCAGAGGGACAGTAAGTAGTACAGATGTGAGCAGGCTCTTACAACAGGATTAGACAGATGGAGTGAGTGGGCAAAACTATGGCAAATGTGCAATGTGGGGAATTGCTTCCAATTTGCAGCAAAGAAAGTTAAATTGAAGCCATTTCTAAACGGAGAGAAAGGAGGATCTGTAGAGGGTTGAACAGATTTTCGAGTCAATGTACACAAATGATTAAAACCAAGTAGATAGGTACAAAAAGCGATAAAACGTGCTCATGGCTGTTGGAACTTACCTCAAGAGAGCTGGAATACAAAGTGGTGGTAGTTATTCTACAGTTGCATCAAGTCTTGCTCAGACCCCATCTGGAGAATTACTTTCAGTTTGAGCATCTGACCTCAGATGGATATGGTGGCACTGGAGGGGTACTGCGCAGATGCACCAGAATGATACCCGGGCAAAAAGGGTTAAAATACGAGGAATGGTGGCATAAACATGGATTTTATTCCCCAGTTCAGGGTGATTGAGACGTGATCTGATCAAGCTGATTAAAATTTGAAAAGCAATCTCTCGAGTAAGTAAAGAGAAATGATTGCCTCTGGAGTTGTGATTAAGAACAAAAGGGTTACCATCTTAAAATCAGAGCTCAGGCGTTCAGGAGGGAAATGAGAAATCAGGTTGTCGCACAAGGTTACTAGAAATCTGGTGCTCTCTCCCCCACAAAGCTATGGATGCTGGGGAACAATTGGAGTGGTTAAGACGGAGCTCGACAGTTTTGTGTTGGGAAAGTTTCTCAAAGCATGAAGAGCAAAGCTGGGTAAATCGATTTGGGCGCAGATCAGCCCCGATCCAATTGGGTGGTTGAACAGCCTCGAGCAGATGAATTACCTGCACCTCTTCCTAATGTTCCTATTTTCATATCCAAATGCAACTAAATCCATTTCTAGGGATATTCCCCTTTCGAAGTGAAAGAAATGGTAAGGGATATAAATTATAGCAGGCAAAAGAGCAGACAGAATGGTGGTCAGAATAATACTGAAGCTGGTGAACTAATCAGCATTAGGGGGGTTGGAGAAATTGGCGATGTATGTAACACTTGCTTATATAGCTATAGCACACTTCTCACGCATTAAAACTATATCCTTAACCTTAGTAACACATACACGTCAGCAGTTACAATTTTGATTGGAAGTCTCTGAGGAAGAGATAAGACAGCCAGTATTTTGAGAACAGTTACTTTAGGCGATGTGCAGACTGGGGCAGAGGGCAAATAATGGAACAACACAATCATGGGAGATGGACAGTTGCATAGACCACTCAGAGCCAGTCTGATAAGAATCGACAAATCAATGTAACTCCGCTGATCGCAATGGACCTGTCGACGATTTTGTAGGCGGGTAGCCCCTCTCCAAAGCCTGTATAAATTATACTCAAAACCTCATGTATTTTGAAGGTTCCACACCGAACCTGACCTTGCATTGCTCGAAATAAAGCCGGTTAAACCAGACGTTTAATTTGTTTACTTCCGTGGTCGTTATACAGAGGAGAAGGATGAGGTTTCGATTATCTATATCAGGTAGTCCGCCCCGAGGGAGAGAAGCCTTCCTTTTACCCCTACATTTGCTGCTGTGAGCGGGTTTCAGACCCTCCGACCTGGATGATGTGATAGCTAGCATTGGCAGTGAGTATGATTTTGTACCACATGCAGCTTTAGCATTGACGGGGAAGGAGGTAATATAGAATAGTCGAAAATAGGTGCGGGAGTAGGCCATTCGGCTCTATGAGCCTGCACCACCATTCAATATGATCATGACTGATCATGCAACTTCAGTACCCCATTCCTGCTTTCTCTCCATACCCCTTGATTTCTTTAGCATAAGGAGCACATCTGACACCCTTTTGAATATATCGAATGAACTGGAATCAACAACTTTCTGTGGTAGAGAACTCCACAGGTTTACAATTCTCTGAGTGAAGAAGTTTCTCCTCATCTCGGTACTAAATGGCTTACCCCTTATCCTTCGACAGGGACCCCTGGTTCTGGACTTCCCCAATATCAGGAACATTCTTCCTGCATCTAACATGTCCAGTCCTGTCAGAATTTTATATGTTTCTATGGGATCCCCTCTCATTCTTCTAAATTCCAGTGAATAAAAAGCCGAGTCGATCCGTCTTTCTTCATATGTCAGTCCTGCCATCCCGGGAATCAGTCTGGTGAACCTTCGCTGCACTCCCTCAATAGCAAAAATGTCATTCCTCAGATTAGGATCCCAAAACTGTACACAATATTCAAGGTGTGGCCTCACCAAAGCCCTGTACAACTGCAGTAAGACTCCCTGCTTCTATACTCAACTCCTCGAGCTGTGAAGGCCAACATGCCATTTGCCTTCTTCACTGCCTGCTGGACCTGCATGCCAGCTTTCAATGACTGATATGCCATGACACCCGAGTCTCATTGGACCGCCCCTTTTCTTAATCTGTCATCATTCAGATAATATTCTGCCATCCTGTATTTTGCCATCAAAGTGGATAACCTCACATTTATCCACATTATACTGCATCTGCCATGCATTTGCCCACTCACCTAATCTGTCCTTGTCACCCTGCAGCCTCTTAGCATCCTCCTCGCAGCTCACACTGCCACCCAGCTTAGTGTCATCTGCAAATTTGGAGATATTACATTCAATTCCTTCGTCTAAATCATTAATGTATATTGCAAATAACTGGGGACCCAGCACTGAAACTTGCGGTATCCCACTAGTCACTGCCTGCCATTTTGAAAAGGACCTGTTTATTCCTACTCTTTGCTTCCTGTCTGCCAACCAGTTCTCTATCCACATTAATACTACCCCGATACCATGTGCTTTAATTTTGCACGCTAATCTCTTGTGTGTGACCTTGTCAAAAACCTTTTGAAAGTCCAAATAGACCACATCCACCGGTTCTCCATTGTCCACTCTACTAGTTACATCCTCAAAAAATTCTAGAAGATTTGTCAAGCATGATTTCCGTTTCATAAATCCATGGTGACTTGGACCGATCCTGTCACTGCTTTCCAAATGCGCTGCTATTACATCTCTAATAATTGATTACAACATTTTCCCCACTACCGATGTCAGGCTAACCGGTTTATAATTCCCTGTTTTCGCTCTCCTCCCTTTTTAAAAAGTGGGGTTAAATTAGCTAACTTCCAATCCATAGGAACTGATCCAGAGTCTATAGAATGTTGGAAAATGGAAAATGACCACCAATGCATCCACTATTTCTAGGGCCACTTCCTTACTTACTCTGGGATGCAGTCTATGAGGCCCTATGTATTTATCGGCCTTCAATCCCATCAATTTACCTAACACAATCTGTATAAAGAACTAGAAGGGAATAATCTGTCGAACAAAGTCATAGGGAACCACGGAAGGTAAAAAACCAAGGTTGGGGATAGATGTATTGCCTGAAAAGAAGGAATACAACCTAAAAAGGGGTGTGAGTCCCCAGGATGTTTCGGAAAACTGGCCAGTGGGATAAAATAAAGATCAAGGGGAAGGGGGGGGTCTCTGAGATATGGCCCAAAAGGGTCCCGAGTATAAGTGCTAAAAGGAAAACAAAGCGGTATTGTTAGAGGGGTCTAAAGGCTTGGAAACAGTACATGGAATCTGGTAGAGGGATAAGCTTATCCAGACAAAAACGTGTTTGCAATGGTCTTATGTAGTTTAAATTAACAAATTACCGGAGACACAAGCCGTCTGTGTAAAATGCTTGTTTTATACAAAATCTAATTTGAAGAAAGGAGATTTAAATGGAAAAAGACGTAACTTAATAAATCCGAGTTGATATTGGCTGTGAAAAAGATATTGGTTTAATTGGAGGGTAATTAACCAATGAAAGCTGAATATTCTTAATGGACACAGTGAAATCTCGGCTTTGTTTCAAAGTGTGAATATTGGAATACTCTATGTTGATAATGATTTTAAACTATGAGAAAGTTTCACTGCAGTCAAGAAAAATAGAAATTTCGGGTTTAAAAACCTTTTCAAAATGGTTGGTGCTTATCAAGGAAAAGTCCCGAACAGTCTAAACAAGCAGGAGGGTTTTGAAAAAAACGAGGGGAGAGGATCTAATCTATTCGAACTCAGCACAGGAAGGGGAAAAACTGGGAATTAGGAAATGTTGCTGAATTTAATTTCTTAAAAAAGATGGCACCGGCCAGAAGTTTAGCTTTTGTACCAAGAGAAATAAAATACAAGACTTTCTCAGTGAATGGGACCTTAAAAAAACATGAAATCCTGGAATGTCTATAGCTTGTGTGAAAAGGTAAACCGTGTAGCAGTTTCTCTGAGTGTTTACACTATGATTTACTGAGCTAAGAAAAATAAGCCACAGTTGTCAGTACTTATTTTAAATTAGATTTCAGTAAACAAAATAGCTATTAAAAATGTGTGTTCTCGTTTTAAATCAATTTAAAAAAATCTTAGGCAAGTATTTGAATTGGAAGTTTAGAAAAATTGAAGTTTAAACTAAAAGGCTGTCTTTCCCGATGAGAAGGTTTTATTTAAAGCTAATTATAACAGCTTTACCAATGATTTCTGCTGTTTTAACGGATTCCTAATTTCTAAGCAAGTTTTGAAGGCACAAAGACCTGGGGTAAAAATGTTGTTGATTACGCGAAGTCACGTAATGACGTCAGGCCTTCTTACAAACCTGTAAAGGAGTTAAACCTTTCCATTAACAGCTGCTTTATACTGGACATTATTAATTTGGGTTTCTTAATAAAGGAAATGAAAAAGTAAGGATGGCAGCCAGAAAACTCACCTGACAGACGGAGGAAATGGTGGGATAGTCAGAATAAAGAAAAACGAAGAAAGCCTCTGTAATAATACTCGCCAGCTACAGAGGACAGATAAAAGAAATAGATACTCAAACAAATCAAATTCAATAATTAGAAGCTAAGATAAATAAGCTGGAGGAGATAAAAGACGGATAGTACGGTGCGCAGTCGTAGGAAAAAAATGCAAAGATTCCTCAAGCACGGGATGTTTAAAGACGAGCTAGGAGAAGCCCAGCAAAAGATAATGAAGTTGGGATTGAAAGTGGGGCATGATTACAATGAAACTTTGGAGTGGGCAGAACAGGTGGAGGAGTTAAAGTCACAACACAGGGAGAAGATACAAAACCAGCAGCAGAGACGAAGGGGGAGGAGACACCCCCCCGCACAGCTCCCCTGATATGTTTTAGCTGCAATCAGGGAGGAGGCGCAGGAAGGCGAGGCCCCAACAGGCAAAGAAGGGAGCACCCTTTGGCAGTATGTGGATGATATCCTTATTGCCTCCAGCACAGAACAACAACACACTAGCTTTAACTACAAGGTGAGGAGCTCTACAGAATGTGGGATTAAAAATAAATCCAAGGAAGGTGCAGCAGGGAAGGAGTGAAGTAACATATCTCGGACACATAATATCACAAGGGAAGAGACAGATGTCCGAGGACAGAAAGGAAACAATTCGATCACTGCCCAGGGCAGGGACCGTGACAGGGGTCAGGCTGGAAGGAGGGCTATTCAACTGCGGCAGAAATGCCCAGATCAGGAAATTGTGGCTGTAAGGTTAAAACAAGCTCTCACAAGTGCTGCAGCCCTGGCATTACCCGACCAGAATAGGCCCTTCCACATCTATACCCACCACAGTAAAGATCATTACATGGGGACAGGCATCCGCCAGTGGCAGAGTAATGTCGGGATACATACCCAGATACCTTAGTGGAATTGTTTAACACAGGAAGGCTAAAACCAGTATCCGACGTGCGAAGGGCAAGTTGGGAAGCATGCTCTTACCCCCCCACGGGACGGTGACAATAAAAGACAACTGTAACCAGCCTGCAGGGTGGATCATTACGCAGGGAGAGGAGAATCAGTGTAACACGACAGGAGAAGGCGAGGGAAGTAGTCAGGTTTCAGGAGGCAGACATGGATCTAGACGTAGATGGGTCTCGGCGCTATATCAACGAGACACCATGGACGGGTGGGCCGTGGGAGATAGCAGCAGACAGGTCAAAAGGGAAGGATTGCGAGAAGGGGGCTTATCAGCTGGAGTGGCTGAATTGGTGTCTCTCACCGAGGCTCTGAGGCTGGTGAAGGGAAAATGAGTAAACATCTCTGCAGACAGTCGATATGTTTTTGGAGTAGTGCATGATTATATGGTAGCCTGCAGCAGACAGGGATACATGACCTCAGGAGGAGGGGCGATTAAACATGAGGAGATTGTTAAACAATTAGTGGAAGGCTCCCTCCTACTCCAGGAGTGATAATAAAGGTCAACGTGCACATAAACATTACCGACCAACACCAACAGGGAAACGCATGGGCAGACAAGGCAGCCACGCGGGTGGCAGAGACAGGTACAGTGGCCGGGGAAGCCCAGGTCGGAGCATGTACAATCGGGCCTGAGGAAGTAAACATGCTCAAGGTACAGGGAGAAGCCACTCCACAGGAAAAGGAAGGGTGGAAGCAGAGAGGGGCCCAAACCGGCGGGTTATGGAGGAAAGATGGGAATGTGGTGGCCCCGGAAAGCATCTGGGGGAGCCGACTAAATCCATACAGGTAGGGCCAACATGATAAACTCGATGTCCAGATGCTGGTGGTGGAAGGAAATAGGGAGAGATATAGAGGACCACTGTACAAGGTGCGTGACATGCACCAAATATAACCCAGGGGGGAAAGTAAAGGTCAGAATGGGACCCTGGGAAAACGTGCAGGTAGATTTTACTGGACCGTTACCCAGCAACACGGAGATGACAAACTGTCTGGTGATAATAGAGCAGTTTACGAAGTGGGTAGACGCTTTCGCCACGGGAAGTTGTTCAGCAGAAACCGTGGCCAGAATCCTAGCAGAGGAATTAATAACCCGATGGGGAATGTCACAGCAGCTGGACTCAGATCAAGGTCCCCACTTCACAGGGAAGGTGATGGAACAGACCTGCGCTTTACTAGGGATTAGGCAAAGGTTCCACATCCCATGCCACCCAGAATCCTCCGGAGTGGTGGAACGAATGAATAGGACTTTAAAAACAGACCGAGCTAAAACAATGGAGGAAAGTGGGAAAGGGTGGGTCGAGATGTTACCCCGAGGACTGATGATGCTCAGGGCATCCCCTCGTTGGACGACAGGACTGACACCCTTTAAACTAATGATTGGAAGGGCAATGAGACTGCCAGAGGTCTTGGTTACAGGAAGCGATGACGTAGGAGCTGAAAAAGACAGAATACGGAGATTTGTGATGGAACTCTGTAAGCAGTTACAAAACTTAAAAGCACAGGCTAGAGATCAGCAAGTAATCAAGGACTTCGAGAAGGACACTAAGGAACAGAAGGTCCAAATAGCCCAAATAGGCAGTCAGGTAAAGATTAACCCCGAGAGGTCTGGACTCGCACCGAGATGGAACGGACCCCATCAGGTAACAATGGTGGGTGACACGTGAGCCTCCACAGATATTTGGTTAATCCGCAAACGGAAACACCGGACCCAGTTGAAAAACCATGGTCACGAATTAACCGGTGTTGACCGGGAAATATTATCTTTTACAGGATTCTGATGCTCGTGGGAACAACATGGGGGAACTCATCTGCATACCGAGGACAACCGGCTGAGCAAGGCCTGTATTACAGGGGCTCGGATGACACTAGTTGTGATAAAGAATCAGGAATACTGACGGTGACGGTCGGAACAACAGTGGACTTAAATTGCAGCATCGGATTAACAGGCATGAGACACTGTAGCGAAGGTTTGTGTCGCCAATGGGGATGGGCCAATATTGCGGGAGTAACAGTTTGCATGAATTAGATTGCGGTGTGTTTTACAATGAAACGGGGGGACGAAGGTACTGCACCTGGGAAAAAGGGGCGGGGTGTACAGATAAGGTGCACGCCCAAATAACTTCAATATTCCGGAGTACCCCAGCAAGGGAAGGATTTTAAACTGTTCTCATAAAATACAGCGCGGAAATGAGATAGGGATAAAAGTTCATCACATGCAAAGAGAAAATGAATGATTGAAGATACCACTGTCCCTCAGTAACTATATTATTAGTTCTTTCATTCTGAAAAAGTTTATCGGTTAATTAACAGTGATTAAATGAATTCTTATTGTTTCACATTAACTGCATGTCGGCAATTTTATTAGGTTTTGATTTAGAACCGGTGTTACAGAAGTTACCGCCCTGACCTGGAATCGAAGCTGTTTTTCGGTGGTATAAGGAGTGGTTTTACCCAATCATTTAAAGATGATTTCAAAGAATCACGTGGCATTAAATTCAGATCATGGTTACAATTTGTTTCGGTGTGAAACAAGTGGATTGAAAAGGACAATAATGACACCAAGCATTACGATGCAGCGATGCAGCAATGCAGCGTTCCCTGGTGGTCCAGTGATTAGGATTCGGCGCTCTCACCACCGCGGTCCTGGGTCGATTTCCGACCAGGGAAATTGCAATTCCATCAAAATTAAAACCTCATAAGAAAAGGTTACATGCATCTCATGGAGAAAAAAGATTCATTGATTTAAACATCATTAATATATCCATTGTTGAAGTTCAATCATTTAATTTGCCCTGAGGATGTGAGGAACCTTTATCCCGACCTCATTGTATTTTAGGAGCATAGTCCAGCCCCGGTATCTCCACCTGTGAAAGTAGGAAACTGCTGGAAATACACAACAGGAGGGGTAGCCTTTGACAAACAATTAAGCCCAGGTTACAGACTCTCTTCCTTCCCCTGCCCTTTGCGGGACACTTGTTCCCCTTTAATTTTACAGACTGACTGAGTTCACTAACCGCGGGGAGAGAGTAGGTGCCTCCACGGCCCCACTGTGCTAACATGGAAGATAACATGATGGGGATGTGGGGTGGTGGGTGGGGATCAGTGACATGTTTGTGTAAAGGGCAGCGGAGGAGAAGGATTGACAGCTGTCAGTGAGGGACAGAAGTTGTTTAAGGTGAGCCAACACATTCCCGATCAGCACAGAAGGCATTCACTGGTCACCTGCCCTCTGCTGTACTTCTGGTCAGAGCGGTTTCCGCAATGGAGCCGTTATCACGTTTGCTTTCCACGTGAAAGGATCCCGTGCAGGAAGATTATGTTTAAACTTGCTGTGGATGAACAGTCATGGGCGAGTTTATTCTCCTGTCAAAAGGGCGACAGTGGCTTCTGCCTTATTGTTTAATTGCTCTTTATTTCACTTCACTAAATAGATATATTTGAGTGAGAGAAATTGTTCCAGAGTGTCGCCCACTTTTTTTTCCTTTTAAACACATAAAATAAGACCGGGGGAATAAATTCAGAAAACAAAGCAGAGGGATACAGACAAGAGGAAGAGAGAAGGGGAAATATGTCCACACCCAGAACTAATGCAGAAACCCCTCTGCTGCACTCGGGGTGGCCACCCACAGCCTGGATACACTAACGTCCCAACAGCTCATTGACTGTCGGAGTGGGACCGTGCGGCACTTCAGAAGACAGGACGAAAAAGCAAAGTCACTGATTCGGTCCCATGTGCTCCTCTAATCAAGAATAGCTACATATAAAAAAATGCTTTTATAATGGTTACACCTTATCTCTGCAGTTGTCAAACTGTAGGCTCATTGATCTAGAGGTATGATTCTCGCATTGGAGTTGTTAATTAAAATTTGTGAGAAATCGAGGGTTCAATTCCCAACTGAGCCCTTTATTTTGCCGTGAATTTTGAATTTGCACAGAACTTGTATTTCTGCAGTGCCTTTCAGGAACTCATGATGCCCCAAAGCACTTTACAGCCGTTGAGTTATGTTTGAAGTGTTGTAGTGTGGGGAAAGATATGCCCAGATCAACCCACACGAACCTCAACTCTTTGCGAGGGAGTTCGGTGCAAATAATCAGGTGCCTCAGGGACTTGGACTTTCTTTGAATGAGTTCTGCTTGTTCCCGCATTCAAGCTTGAAACAGCAACTGGGCTTCCATCTCACGGGAGCAGCGTGTAGCGGTTAGTGAGTAGTTGACGAGGTTTGGGGTTGATGTGCATCACTTTCAATCTTTGAAATTTCACCAAACAAAGAAAAGGTGAATCCACTTGTCCTTGTAAGCATTTTGTTCGCATTTAATCACAGGAATATCCGCAGTCAGGAGCTGAAAAGGAATTAAAACCTAATACCGGCTTCGGGACAAAAAGAATACTTCGTCATAGACAAGGCACCGGAAGGCTGGAAGGTAGATCACTCCGGTTATGGTGCTGGTTGGTGGTGACATGGAATTGTTTGCAGTGTGCGGGACCAGACTGCTTCCACACATCCACACTGAATGTCCCTCCATTTATTGGGAAAAGTACAACTGAGAGTGGACGAGTTCCATCCCGGTCGGAGCATTCTGAGGCTTTAACTGACTGACATCTTCGTTTTGGAAGTCTTGTAACATGTTCCTGCGCCTGTCTCTGTGGCGCAATGGGTTAGCGCATTTGGCTATTAACCGAAAGGTTGGTGCTTCGAGCCCACCCAGGGACAAAGCCTTTAACTGTTTTTCCCCGAGGATTCGGTGCCGCACAGTTCCAGGTTGTCATTGTGCGTTTTGGCTGCACGAATATATTCCAATATATTCGGCAAACATTGCCAGCTGTGCTGTTATCCAGTGAGTTCCCACTCCAACACTTTTATGAGCATTCAGTTCATGTAAAACGATAACAATTTTTTACATGATCATGTTCCTCCATCCAGTCCACTAGAAATGAATTATGTTACTGGGCTTAAAGAAACTGGTGGAAATTGATTCCATTGATACATATATAGAACTGGAACTTCGGTCTCAAGTGCTCCTCATATCAAGACAAGGCACACACACTTTCAATGGTTTTACAACTGAGTCATAAACACTTACAATTTTAAACCATTCTCATAAAATACAGCGTATAAATGAGATGGGGATAAAAGTTCATCACATGTAAAGAGAAAATGAATGATTGAAGATACCACTGTCCCTCAGTAACTATATTATTATTTATTTTATTCTGAAAAATGCAATCGGTTAATTAATCGTGATTAAATGAATTATTATTTTTTCACATTAGCTGCATGTCGTCAATTTTATAAGGTTTTGAATTAAAAACGGTGTTCCAAAAGTTGCCGCCCTGACCTGGAATCGAAGCTGTTTTTCAAAATTAAAACCTTATAAGAAAGAGTTACATGCATTTCATGTGGAAAAAAGATAAATTGATTTAAACAACATTAATAATCCATTGTAGAACATCAATGAACTGAAGTTTCATGTTCAGCCATGAACTCATTGAATGGCGGTGCAGGCTAGAAGGGTTGAATGGCTTACTCCGGCACCTATTTTCTATGTTTCTATGTTTTTATCAATCATTTAATTTGCCCTGAGTACGTGAGGAACTTTTATCCCGACCTCATTGTATTTTAGCAGCATGGTCCAGCCCCGGTATCTCCACCTGTGAAAGTAGGAAACTGCTGGAAATACACTTGGGACAAACAAGTGAAAGACACCTGGTGCTTATGGGCAGTTTTGTTGCCTTTGTCATTGATGCTTGAACTACAAGTCTAGTTGTCAAATCGTGTGTTCAACCGGCAGTTACCTGTTACAAATCAACGGAGGAGAAACCAGTTTGTTGTCTACTGCTGCCTTTGCCTGCACAATGTGTGCTGAGATTATCTGTGCAATATGCATTCCGCAGGATGAATAAAGGCAACGCTTTTTAAAAAGCAGGCTGTTTTGTATGCATGCCTGTTTACTATGTGATGTCTGTAACACTGTTATGCAACACTGAATGTACCCTTACACTGTACAGACCTTACCTGTACACCAGAGGGTCTGCTGCTGGAGACCTAAGGGTTACCTGCACACTGCGGTGACATGGAAGTGTCTGCAGTGTGCGGGACCAGACTGCTTCCACACATCCACAATGAATGTCCCACCCTTTATTCGAGAAAAGTACAACTGAGAGTGGACAAGTTCCATCCCGGTCAGAGAAATCTGTAGCTTTAACTGACTGACACCCTGGTTTGGGATGTCTTGCAGTGGTTGTCAGTGTAAGTATCTGTGGCACAACGGGTTAACGCGTTCGGCTGTTAACTGAAAGTTTGGTGATTTGAGCCCACCCAAGGACGATGCCTTTAACTATTTTTTCCCGAGGATTCGGTGCCACACAGTTCCAGGTTGTCATTGTGCATTTTGGCTGCACAAATATATTCCGCAAACATTGCCAGCTGTGCTGTTATCCAGTGAGTTCCCACTCCAATACTTTTATGAGCATTCAGTTCAAGTGTAGAGTTTGAGTGTATACAGAACTGCACAGAGATATCAGAAAATTTAACAAGGCTGTGGGACATTGTGTTTTGTTAATATTGAACCATGAATGTGAATAAATCAATTTTTTCAAAAATTTATAATGAACAAGTTTTCAAAATATTTCCACACAGTTTCGAACTGTGGACTTTTCGCGTGTGAGGTGAATGTGATATCAACTACATTACGGAAACACTACAGCAATGTTAGGTACATAACCAGAGCTTTAACCTACACAGCTGGCCTATACTTCAGGAGCTGGTTTTACGAGAATAGAAAGAAGGTGCTATATTTAGGAAGGCTGTGCTTGTGGCAGGAATTGATCGAGTGTTTCCCAGACTTTACACATAGGAACAGGAGGTGGCCTTTTAACAGCGAGTGGTTAGGATCTGGAATGTACTGGAGGCAGACTCAATCTTATCTTTCAAACGGGAGCTGGATAACTGTCTGAAGGAAAAACAATTGCAGGCCTCAGGGGAAAGGGAGGGGGAGTGGGACTCGCTGAGAGTCGGCACGGGCTCGACGGGCCAAATAGCCTTCCGTGCTGTAACCATTCCATGATTCTATAAGTTAGTGGCACATTTCATAGTGTGGGTGGAAGCACAACATTGCAAAGGGACATGGATTGAGTCGGCAAAATTAGAGGCATCTGATTCAGGAGATTCGGGGGGTGTGGAAATTCGGGAGATTAATGACTTTGAAAGGAACATTTTTGTTTAGTGCAGTTTCGGTCAGAGAAATGTTTGTGAAAGGAATTTTTTGAACAGAGGAATGCAGCATTTAAGCTTCTGCCTTAACACTTCTTTCTGGGTGTCGGGGTCACATTTCTTTTCCATGTCATTCTTCTCGAATTTATATTTCCTTTGGTGTTTCACAATAACCAGGCCCTTGCTCGAAAGTCAGTCGCACTGTTTGCCCAGTCTCCTGTTGATGTTACCAGCAATGAACATTTTGAACCAGACCCCGAAAGCACAGTGTGTAAAATGGGACATGTTTTAACAGTTAACGTGGGGCTCGAACCTCAAATTAGAGATTAAGATTCTCATGCTCGACCGATTGATCTCGTGGGGCTTCAGTCAAATACACGTTTCTGTCGCTGATTGCAGCCAGGCGCCTGTTGGCTCTGCCCCAGATGTTTAAACTTGCTGTCGAGGAACTGCCAGGATCCTCTTGAATGGTGGACCAGACTCGAGGGGCCGAATGGCCTACTCCGGCTCCTAATCCTGACATGTTTATGATCTTATGACCTTTCCCAGGAGAACAAACTCGCCTCTGAGCATGCATGAGGAGAAAGTTCCAGAAAATATTTCCGCCCGGTGAGCTTTCGCGTGTGAGGCGAACGTGTTAACCACTACACTGCGGAAACATCTCCACTTTCAGCCCCAGGTCAGACAGAAATATTACGCAAGCAGGTGCTGAATCCCAGTTTTTAGGAGCTCGTTGTGGTGCCAAATGATTAAAAATAATATGTGTCACAAGTGGGATGAAAAGCCAGGCTTTCAGAGATGACTGCAACTTGAACACAGCACCTCAGACCGCTCAGTGCTGTATGTGGCCACCTGCAAGTTGATTTTGAACTTTTGTATCCTGTCACATGAAATAAATGAGGGCAGCAGGCGTATCACTGTCTGACACTGGGAAAACAGTGAGACAAACCTTGGAGCAAGGGTTTGGTTATTGCAACACAGCAAAGAATATATTAATTCTCAAAGAACAGTATCCAAGAATACAGTGACCCTGATGTGATTTGAGCATGCAACCTCCTGATCTGGATTCAGACTCACTACTGTTGCGCCACGAGGCCTACACACTTAGTTTGTGATGTTCGTCTATATGAAGGTTTCACAATACAAGGGGCTTTAAAATCCCCGCCCATTCCCACCAGGTGTCAGAAGCAACGCTCACGTGCCAGACACCGGATGTTTTTTTCTTAAACTTTGGTGTTGCTTTCATGGGAAAGCATCATTAATTAACCCCTCACCTTCTTTTGCACAATGAAAGAAATGCTAACTGAGTGACAGTCGATACTGCAATTATTTGTCCTGTGCTTTGGGGAGCGGGCAGGGAAATGGACCTCAGTCCATGATCAGATCGGCCAAGATCGAGGGGTCGTATGGCCTACTCCTGCTCCTATTTCTTATGTTCTTATATTCTTATGCATGTTAACCTATTTTACACACTGTATTTTAGGAGTCTGGTTCAAAATCTTCATTGCTGATGACACCAGGAATTTGGGGCAACTTTTGTCAAATTTAACAGCACCGGTTATTCCTACCGTGCACAGAAAATAGAATCAGTAGTGAAGATAAAATCCCATGGTGCTCATTTTCAGATTCAACGCACTAGGATTTCAAATAAAGTGAAATAATTTTACAGTGAAAAGATTTGGAAGTGTTACTTGTATTTGTGTCTTTAATTAAACGTTGTGGCGTCTGACTCCCGTTCATGCCTCTGCTGAATACGAAAGGAGGGTTTGACGTTGACCAGACTGCACTGCCCCTGATATTTGTGAGCTCATCCTTTATATTCAGTGGTTTCTCACCCTTTGATGGGCTGCAGTGTAGCGGATATCACGTTGGCCTCACACGCGAAAGGTCCCCGGTGAATCCGTTTTCTCTCACTGAAAGTTATCTCGTTATTGAAGTGAAATAAAGAGCAATGAAAGAATAAGGGAGCCCTTTTGCCAGGAGAATAAATAGCAAATAAAAACAGCAAATGCTGGAAATCTCAGCAGGTCAGGCAGCATTTGCTCGGAGACAAAACTCGCTTTTGATTGTTCCTCAATAGCAAGTTTAAACATAATGCTCCTGCCCGGAATTAAACCAGGCACTTTTTGCATAGAAAACACACATGAAAACCACTACACTACAGAAACTGCTGGTACAACAGCCCCAACAGAGGGGAGCTGACCAGTGAGCTCCCTCTGTGCTGATCGGGAATGTGTTGGCTCACCTGAAAAAACTTCTGTCCCACACTGAAAGTTCTCAATCCTTCTCCTCCACTGCCCTTTACAGAAATGTCATGGATCACCCAGCCACCGTGTTCACTTCCACATCCTCACAGTGGGGCCACAGAGGCTCCTACCGTCTCCCCGCGATCAGTGAACTCTCCCAGTTTACAAAATTAAACCCGGAACACGTGCCTGACAAAGGACAGGAGAAGCCAGATAGTCTGTAAGCTCGGTCTATCACACAAAGTATTGGTATTCATGGTGATTACAGCAATTATTAATCGTCTCACAGACCTCAATTATTTTTATGCGATGAATTGATTGAGAATTGAAACCAGGTTAGTGCGCCGGATCTTAACCCCTCGACCACCAGGGAACGGTTATGATAGATTTGGATATATTTATATATATTTATTTATGAACCTGAATATCAACGGCTAGCTACCTAGACCTCATGGTGAACGGTTGTGTATCTAACTTTGAGCGAGAGAAATTGTTCCACAGTGACACCCATTTCATCTTTTGTTCCCTTTTAAACACTAGAAACTGAGACAGGGGGAATAAATAGAGAAATAAAAGCACAGGGATAAAGACAAGAGGAAGAGAGAAGGGGAAAGATACTGTCCCCACCCAGAACTAATGCAGAAACCCCTCTGCTGCGCTCGGGGTGGCCACCCACAGCCTGGATACACTAACGGGAGAACACCAGCGGCAGGTCGGGGCCATAAAAGGAACGGCGAGCGGCCCTGGGAGCAGCTTGGAGGTCCCGGGAGACTACTCCAGGGAGCAGCGCGAGCTGGTGCAGGAGGGCGGCGGCAGCGAAGAGTGAGGTCATCAAGGTCCAGGTCAGTGATTGGAGCGTGGGCAGATACAGCAGGAGCGGCGAGATCGGGGCGAAGGAGCAGCGAGAGACTGTAGAGGGACGTGATCGGGGCCCATGGGAGGCATGAGTTCAGGGCCAGGGGCCCAGGGGCAGCACGGGCCAGCCCACACTGCGATATGTGTGCGCACTAGCTCCGTGCAGCAGAGCTGATCTCCAGTCGTCTTGGTTAACCCTTGCCACTGGACCAAGACCTCGCTCTGTCAAGCCCGTGTGGTGGCTGGGGTGCAACGGACACCACACGTTAAAAAAATCCACGCACAGGCATCTTCCACCCTTCGGGATGTAGTTCGGGTCCTTCATTGAAACACCTGTAAACTCATCCTTTTTCGGCATGGAAGCAAGTCATCCTCGTTTCGAGGGACCGCCTATGATGATGATGATGATGGATTCATTAACGTCCCAACAGCTCATTGACTGCAGGAGTGGGACTGTGCGGCGCTTCAGAAGACATGTCAAAAAGACAAAGTCACTGATTCCGTCTCATGTGCTCCTCCTGTCAAGAATAGCAACACACACTAAAAATGCTTCAATAATGGTTAAATCTTATCTCCACATTTGCTAAGCTCGTTGGTCTCGGGTATGATTGTTGCTTTGGGGTTGTTGCTTGAAATTTGCGAGAGATCCTAGTTTCAAATCCCATACGAGCCTTGAATTTGCATCGAACTTTTGCAAATAATGACTTGCATTTCTGCACTGTCTGTCAGGAACTCATGATGCCCCAAAGCGCTTCACAGCCTTTGAAATGTTGTCACGTGAGGAAACATCTTCCCAAATCATCCCACACGCACCTCAGCTCTTTGCAAAGGAGTTCATTGAATCAAAGAAGCTTACAGCACAGAAGGATCCGATACCTCGCCATCAGATCGCTTTCTTTAGGATTTAGGTGCTCCCAGACCAGCGTACACAATTCTTCATAGGATTTAGTTGTTGGTGTTACCGGAGCTAGAAGATTCTTCATGAGGCCATAGGTTGTTGCCCCACAGACGGTAAGGAGGATCGCCCTTCATTTGGCAGCGTTGTCGTCCACTTCCAGATCATTGGCCACGAAGTATTGGTCGAGTCTCTCCACTAAGGCCTCCCAATAGTCCCCATTTGAGAATGTCTCCAGGATACCAACTGTTCCTTGCATTTTCGCACGTTTGTTCGTTGTCTCGTCACCAATTGATACGCTCAAAACAAAGGATGAAACTGAGTACTGTGAACAATGAGTAAGTGTGACATTAGCTTCTTTAATAGGACTCCAGAGTGCAGGTACCTCGTGCGTGGCCTGCTTATATACTGTGCTCCTAAGGGATGCTGGAATCCTATGGGACTCCGACAGGTAGGCCCTCTGGTGGTGCTATGTACAGGTTGCCAAGGGTTAAATACATAACAAAAGGTGTGTACGGAAATCAACCATCAAAAGCCCTGTCATTAACCACAGGGGTTTCCAGCATTTTTCTGAACGCAAAGCCCTTTCGGTGCTTGTACTTAAAATTGCAGACTTGGAAATTGGGGAGTTTAATGACTTTGAAAGGAGAACATTGTTGTTTGGTGCAGTTCCGGTCAGAGAAATGTTTGTGAAAGAAACTTTTCGCAGAGAGAGGGATTGAGCATTTCAGCTTGTTGCTGAACACTTCTCTCTGGGCACTGAGCTACGTAGCAGATTCCATAGTATAGTGGTTATCATGTTTGCCTCACATGTGAATGGTCCCTGATTCTAGCCAGGGCGGAAAAATTATTTTTGAAGCAAAAACTTGGCTGCAATAAAAATGAACAAAAGCAGTCCAGGGTACATTGTCGCATGAGCAATGAACATTTAAAACGAGTCTCCTCAAATACAGTGTGTGTAAAATCAGATAGGGTATAAAAGTTCATCAAGGATTAAAGTTTCCCGAAATATTAAAGTTCAGTAATTGAAATTTCGACTGTCCCTGGTAGCATTTATTTAATTCTGCTAAACAACGCTATCAGTTTATACCAGCAGATCTAAGCTGCATTTGGAACCCGCAACCAACTCATTAATTATTCGCTCTTCCCCAGTTTCAGAGCTCAGAGGGTTATTGTCCATCCCTGGGATGCAAGCTCCCTCAGACCCAGGCCAAAGCTCCCCATACACCGATGTAGGTGAGGCCTTTCGAAGATTCCTCTAGCTCCTGCGTCACGTAGACCAAGGTCAGGTCCAACTTGGTGAACATTTTACTCCAGCCAGGATCGCAAATAGGTCATCTGCCTTGGATAGCATGTACTGGTCCTCCAATGAAAAACAGTTAATCGATACTTTATAGTCCCCACAAATTCTGACCGTGCCTATGCCTTTGAGAACCAGAACAATCCCATTCGTTGAACTCCATTGCTGCAATGATGCCTTTCTGCTGCAGCCTGTGCAGCTCAATTTCCAGTTTCTCTCGCATCATATATGGCACCGCCCGTGCCTTCTGGTGGATGGGCCGTGTACCGGCAACCAAATGGATCTGCAGCTTCGCCCCTGAGAAACTTCCAATGCTCAGAACCTGGGTACATGAGGCATCATCGACAGACGAAAACGCTCGCATGTCATCCCAGTTCCAACGGATTTTTTCCAGCCAGCTTCTGACGATCAGTGTGAGGCCATCTCTTGGCACAATCCATAGTGGGAGATCATGCTCTGCTCCATCATAGGAGACTTTTACTTCTGCGGTGCCAATAACTGGGATCAGCTCTTTGGTGTAAGTTCTTAGCTTGGTGTGAATGGGGCTAAGCTTGGGCCTGTGTGCCTTGTTGCACCACAGCCTGTCGAAGGCATTTTTGCTC
This sequence comes from Pristiophorus japonicus, assembly GCF_044704955.1. NCBI lineage: Eukaryota > Metazoa > Chordata > Chondrichthyes > Pristiophoridae > Pristiophorus > Pristiophorus japonicus. The sequence goes on along the minus strand of NW_027251383.1, from coordinate 1,401,563 downwards.
ATGACAGACTGACTCGCACCCGTTCCATGGATACTGGAATCCCGTCAGTTCAACTTTTAACATGATCGGTGGACATTTCGTGGTGAAGGTGTGTACCCAGTATACTGCTGCCTCCTCGGTTCGAGTCTCTAGTTCAGCCTGATCCACCATGGATCGATCTTCCTCTGCAACGTGGTGGTTTGCAAGGTTTGCAGTTCGTTTGCACATTCGCTGGAGGTGTCCCAGTGTTCCACAGCCTCTGCACGCATAGTGTTTTATAGCGGCATCGATGGGCTCGATGATCACCTCCGCAGCGCCAACAAGGTGTTAACTGCCTCGCATTAACGATTGATGGTGAACTCTGGGTCATGTGAGGTCGTGCAGCTGCTGGCGTGCATGTTCTGCCATATGCACTCCTGCCCGAAAGCGATGCTACTTTGTGTATAGTACTAGCCGAAACCTCTTTCTGCTGCAAAATGTGTTTGGTGTTATCGCTGGTGGACATAAATGCCTGGGCTATTGTTATGGCTTTGCTCAGATTCGGTGTTTCAACAGTCAATAGTTTGCGGAGGATAACCTCATGGCCAATGCCAAGCACAAAAAAGTCTCTTAGTATTTGTTCAAGGAATCCATTAAATTCGCAATGTCCTTCAAGGTGCCTTAGTTCGGTGACGTAGCTCGCCACTTCCTGGCCTTCAGACCGTTGACACGTGTAGAACTGATGCCTTGCCATCAAAACGCTTTCCTTTGGATTTAGGTGCTCCCAGACCAGCGTACACAGTTCTTCATAGGATTTGGTTGGTGGTTTCACCGGTGCTAGAAGATTCTTCAAGAGGTCATAGGTTGTTGCTCCACAGGCGGTAAGGAGGATTGCCCTTCGTTTGGCAGCGTTCACGTCCCGTTCCAGCTCATTGGCCACGAAATATTGGTGCAGTCGTTCCACAAAGGCCTCCCAATCGCCCCCTTCTGAGAATTTCTCCAGGATACCAAAGGTTCTTTGCATTTTCGCGTGGTTGTTCATTATCACGTCGCCAATTTTATGCTCAAAATAAAGTGATACAACTGAATACTGTATGCAATGAGTAAGTGTGACCTTAGCTCCTTTAATTAAACTCCAGAGTGCAGGTACAGCATGGGTGGCCTGCTTACGTATAGTTCACCCAAGGGATGCTGGGATCCATTGGGACTCCAACAGGTAGGCCCCCTGGTGGTGGTATGATACAGGTTGCCAAGGGTTACATATATAACATTATGATCACTCATTCCAAGGGGATCCTTCATGAGGAGATTGTTTATTAATCCTGTCTCATTGCACAGGACCAGATGAAACATACCCTGCCCCCTAGTTGTTCCGTTAAATACTGTTCAAGGAACCCATCCCTTATGCACTCTATGAACTCTTCCTCAAGGCTACCCTGACCAATTTGATTTGTCCAATCAATATGGAGATTAAAATCATCCATGATTATTGCTGTTCCCTTTTGACAAGGGCCCACTATTTCCTGGTTTATACTCAAACCAACAGAGTTGCTACTGGTAGGGGACCTATAGACTAGGCCCACTAGTGACTTTTTTCCCTTATTATTCCTTATCTCCAAACAAACTGTTTCAACATCCTGATCATTTGAGCCAATATCTTTTCTCACTATTGCAGTGATTCCATCCTTTATCAATAGAGCTACCACACCTCCTTTTCCTTTCTGTCTGTCAAATACCCCTGAATATTTAATTCCCAGTCCTGGTCACCTTGCAACCATGTCTCTGTAATGGCTATCAGATCATACCCATTTGTATCTATTTGTGCCGTCAATTCATCTATTTTGTTACGAATGCTACGTGCATTTAGACAAAGTGCTTTTAAATTTGTTTATTTACCCTTTTTGCCTGCTTGTTTCCTCTCTCTTTCAAACTCACTTTCTTTATTTTTGCTTTCTAATTCCAGTATTATTCCCCTCCCTACTGAATCTATTCTCAGGTTCCCATCCCCCTGCCAAGCTAGTTTAAACCCTCCCCAACAGCACTAGCAAACCCCTCCGTGAGGATATTGGTCCCGGCTCTGTTTAGGTGCAAACTGTCCGGCTTGTAAAGGTCGCACCTCCCCCAGAAGTGGTTCCGATGCCTCAGGAAACTAAAGCCGTCCTGCCTGCACCATCTCTACAGCCACATATTCATCTGCTCTATCCTCCTATTTCTGTACTCACTAGCTCGTGGCACTGGGAGTAATCCAGAGATTACTACCTTTGACGTCCTGCTTTTTAATCTCTCTCCTAGCTCCCTAAACTCTGCCTGCAGGACCTCATCTCTCTTTCTAACCATGTCATTGGTCCTGATATGGATCACGACCTCTGGCTGTTCACCCTCTCCCCAGAATGGAGGAGATGGTGTTCCCATGCGCCTGCTGCCCTTTTCCTTCGAGGCGGTAGAGGTCGCAGGTTTGGGAAGTGCTGCCAAAGAAGCCTTGGCGAGTTGCTGCAGTGCATCTTGTAGATGGTACACACTACAGCCACGGTGCGCCGGTGGTGGAGGGAGTGAATGTTGAAGGTGGTGGATGGGGTGCCCATTAAGCGGGCTGCTTTGTCCTGGATGGTGTTGAGCTTCTCGAGTATTGTTGGAACCGCACTCATCCAGGCAAGTGGAGAGTATTCCATCAGACTCCTGACTTGTGCCTTGTAGATGGTGGAAAGGCTTTGGCGAGTCAGGAGATGAGACACTCACCGCAGAATACCCAGCCTCTGACCTGCTCTTGTTGCGACAGTATTTATGTGGCTGGTCCAGTTAAGTTTCTGGTCAATGGTGACCCCCAGGATGTTGATGGTGGGGGATTCGGCGATGATAATGCCGTTGATAGCCGGGCCTGCTTAAGTTGCATGTTCCTGAGGCTGATTGCTGCCAAGCGCCTGTTGGCTCCGCCCAGTGGGTTTACCTCGAACTTCAAACCACGGAACCGGTTCTCCAGAATTCCAAGATGTGCACTGAAATCAACCATCAAAAGCCCTGTCATTATCCACAGGGCTTCCGGCAATTTTCTGATCACAAATCGCTTTCAATCCTTGTCCTTGTCCAGAAAATTGCAGCCATAGAAATTCGGGAGTTTAATGACTTTGAAATGAAAATATTTGGTGCAGTTCCGGTCAGAGAATTGTTTGTAAAAGGAACTTTTCGCAGAGAGAGAGTGACTGAGCATTTCAGCTTGTTGCTGAACACTTCTCTCTGGACACTGAGCTGAGTTGCAGTTTCTGTAGTGCAGCAATGATCATATTCATTTCACACGCGCAAGGTTCCTGGTTCGAGCTTGGGTGGAAACATTATTTTTGAAACAAAAACTTGTGTGCGCTAAAATTGAACAAAACAGTCCGGGGTACATTCGCGCATGCTGCAAGCTACCTCAGACCCGGGCCAAAGCTCCCCGTGCACCGAGCACAGGCTCAGGAAAACCCCGGGAGAAAGGATATCCCGGTCAATAGGCCTTTCAGCAACACTGAACAAGCGCCCGGTCTGAAACTTTCCAGAGTAATAACTCACAACTGGAATAACAAAGAGTCAGTCTGGGTGAGCGGTCTGAGGTGCTATGTTCAGGTTGTAGCTTCCTCTGGAGATGTGGGTTCGAATCCCACTCCTAACTTTACAAATGGTGATCTCAAAGTTACTTCCCAAACTGGGAAACGATCCCGGGTGGCTGTAGTGAAAGGTATGGTTTTGTGAAGCATTGAAATTGCCCTGCAAATATCTCGCACTGCTAATTTGAACTCACGGTTATAATTTGTTTCAGTGCAAAAGAAGGCAGGCTCGAAGGGCCAAATGGCCGACTCCTGCTCCTGGTTCTTGTGTTCTTATGCAGATCACAGAACAGATGATTAAATTATCAACTCTCCCTCAGTTCGCATTTCTTTCATTGTGCAAAAGAAGATTATGGATTCATTAATGATGTTTTTCCGTGAAAGCTACATAAAATTTAAGGAAAAATAATTACCCAACATGGGGCTCGAACCCACAACCCTGAGAATAAAAATCTCATGCTCAACCGACTGAGCTAACCAGGCTGCTCAGAAGCTTCCCTGTCAATCCCCTTCAGAATATTGTACATTTCAATGAGATCACCTCCCATTCTTCGAAACTCCAGAAAGTATGGACATATTCTACACAATCCCTCACCATGGGACAGTCCTCTCATCCCAGAAATTAATCTGGTGAACCTCCGTTGTACCACCTCCAAGGCAAGTGTATCCTTCCTCAGATAAGGAGACCAAAACTGTGTGCAGTACTCCAGGCGTAGCAAGACTTCCTTACTCGGAGTGCAGCAGCAGCTCAGAGTGCAAAGGTAAGAGTTTGTTAAGTGGGACAGTTTGGACAAGTGGGAGTGGGAGGTGTTGCTTTGTCTTGTTTTCCCCACCAGTGCTGACTCCCCAACCTGGGAGGAAAAGAAAACAAAGTGTGACGTCACAGCAAGAGGGTAAGTGATTGGCTGGTTGATTGGTGAGTAGTTTTTCTTTTTTCATTGTCTTGTCAGTAAGAAATCTTGGGCATTGTTGCCAAATTAGGTTATTTTAAGGATTAAGTCATGGCAGGATAGTCCAGACCCGCGCCATGCTCCTCCTGTGCCATGTGGGAAATCAGGGACGCTTCCAGTGTCCCAGACGACTATGTGGGCAGGAGGTGTATCCAGCTGCAGCTCCTGTTAAACTGAATGATGGCACTGGAGCTGCACATGGATTCACTCTGGAGCATGCGCAATGCTGAGGATGTCATGAATAGCACGTTCAGTGAGTTGGTCACACCGCAGGTGAAGGTTACAAAGGCAGATAGGGGATGGGTGACCAACAGGCAGAGCAGGAGTAGGAAGGTAGTGCAGGAGTCCCCTGTGGTCGTCTCCTCCAAACCAGATATACTGCTTAAGATATTGTTGGGGGAGATCACTCATCAGTGGAAGACAGCAGCAGCCAAGCTCATGGCACCGTGGTTGGCTCTGCTGCACAGGAGGGCAGGAACAAGATTGGGAGAGCTATAGTGGTGGGGGATTCTATTGTAAGGGGGATAGATAGGCGTTTCTGCGGTCGCAACCGAGACTCCAGGATGGTATGTTGCCTCCCTGGTGCAAGGGTCAAGGATGTCTCAGAGCGGCTGCAGGGCATTCTGGATGAGGAGGGTGAACAGACAGTTGTCATGGTGCAGAAAGGTACTCATGTTATAGGCAAAAAACGGGATGAGGTCCTACAAGCTCAGTTTAGGGATATCGGAGTTAAATTAAAAAGTAGGACTTCAAAGGTAGTAATCTTTGGATTGCTGCCAGTGCCACGTGCTAGTCAGAGTAGAAATAGAAGGATAGCTAAGATGAATACGTGGCTTGAGGAGTGGTGCAAGAGAGAGGGATTCAAATTCCTGGGACATTGGAACCAGTTCTGGTGGAGGTGGGACCAATACAATCCGGATGGTCTGCACCTGGTCAGGACCGGAATCAATGTCCAAGGGGGAGTGATTGCTGTTGGGGAGGGGTTAAACTAATATGGCAGGGGGATGGGACCTATGCAGGGAGACGGAGGGAAGTAGAATGGGGGTAGAAGCAAAAGATAGAAAGAAGAATAGTAAAAGTGGAGGGCAGAAAAACCCAAGGCAAAAATCAAAAAAGGCCACATTACAGCAAAAGTCGAAAGGGAACAAGTGTGATAAAAAGACAAGCCTGAAGGCTCTGTGCCTCAACGCAAGGAGTATTCGGAATAAGATGGATGAATTAACTGCGCAGGCAGCTATTAATGATTATGATATAATTGGGATTACGGAGACATGGCTCCAGGGTGACCAAGGCTGGGAACTCAACATCCAGGGGTTTTCAACATTCAGGAAGGATAGACAGAAAGGAAAAGGAGGTGGGGTAGCGTTGCTGGTTAAAGAGGAAATTAACACAATAGTAAGGAAGGACATTTGCTTGGATGATGTGGCATCTTTATGGGTAGAGCTGTGGATTACCAAAGGGCAGAAAACGCTAGTGGGAGTTGTGTACAGACCACCAAACAGTAGTAGTGAGGTTGGGTATGGCACCAACAAGAAATAAGGGATGTGTGCAATAAAGGTACAGCAGATATCATGGGTGACTTAATTCTGCATATGGATTGGGCTAACCAAGCTGGAGCAATGCAGTGGAGGACGATTTCCTGGAATGTATTTGGGATGGCTTTCTCGACCAATATGTCAAGGAACCAACTAGAGAGATTGCCATCCTTGTCTGGGTGTTGTGTAATGAGAGAGGACTAATTAGCAACCTTGTTGTGCGAGGTGCTCTGGGGAAGAGTGACCGTAATATCGTAGAATTCTTTATTAAGATGGAGAGTGAGAGTATTAATTGAGAGACTAGGATTCTGAACTTAAGGAAAGGTAACTTCGGTCGTATGAGACGCGAATTGGCTAGGATAGACTGGCAAATGAGACTTAAAGGGTTGACGGAGGTGAGGCAATGGCAGACATTTATAGCTTTCATGGATGAACTTCAACAATTGTACATCCCTGCCTTGAGTAAAAATAAAAAAGGGAAGGTGACTCAACCGTGGCTAACAAGGGAAATTAGGGATAATATTAAAACCAAGGAAGAGGCTTATAAATTGGCCAGGAAAAGCAGCAAACCTGAGGACTGGGAGAAATTTAGAGTTCAGCAGAGGAGGACAAAGGGTCTAATTAGGAGGGGGAAAATAAAGTATGAGGGGAAGCTTGCAGGGAACATAAAAACTGACTGCAAAAGCTTCTATAGATATGTGAAGAGAAAACGATTAGTGAAGACCAACATCGGTCCTTAGCAGTCAGAATCAGGTGAATTTATACTGGGGAACAAAGAAATGGCAGACCAGTTGAACAAATACTTTGGATATGTCTTCACTAAGGAAGATACAAATAATCTTCCGGAAATACTAAAGGTTCGAGGGTCTGGCGAAAAGGAGGAACTGAAGGAAATCCTTATAAGTCAGGAAATTGTTTAGGGAAATTGATGGGATGGAAGGCCGATAAATCCCCCAGGGCCTGATAGGCTGCACCCCAGAGTACTTAAGGAAATAGCCCTAGAAATAGTGGATGCATTGGTGATCATTTTTCAACATTCTATTGATTCTGGATCAGTTCCTATCGACTGGAGGGTAGCTAATGTAACACCACTTTTTAAAAAACGAGGGAGAGAGAAAACAGGGAATTATAGTCCAGTTCCGTCGGTGGTGGGACAAATGTTGGAATCAATTATTAAAGATGAAATAGCAATGAGATTGGAAAGCAGTGACAGGATTGGTTCAAGTCAGCATTGATTTATGAAAGGGAAATCTTGCTTGACAAATCTTCTAGAAATTTTTGAGGATGTAACTAGAGAGGACAAGGGAGAACCAGCGGATGTGGTGTATGTGGACTTTCAAAAGACTTTTGACAAGGTCCAGCACAAGAGATTAGTGTGCAAAATTAAAGCACGTGGTATTGGGGGTAATGTATTGACATGGATAGAGAACTGGTTGGCAGACAGGAAGCAGAGAGTTGGAATAAACAGATCCTTTGCAGAATGGCAGGCAGTGACCAGTGGAGTGCAGCAGGGTTCAATTCTTGGACCCCATCTATTTACAATATACATCAATGATTTAGATGAAGGAATTGAATGTAATATCTCCAAGTTTGCAGATGACACTAAGCTGGATGGCGGAGTGAGTGTGAGGAGGATGCTAAGAGGCTGCAGGGTGATTTGGACAGGTTAGGTGAGTGTGCAAATGCATGGCAGATGCAGTATAATGTGGATAAATGTGAGGTTATCCACTTTGGTGGCAAAAACAGGAAGACAGAATCTTAGATGAATGGTGACAGATTAAGAAAAGGGGAGGTGCAATGAGACCTGGGTGTCATGGTGCATCAATGATTGAAGTTTGGCATGCAGATACATCAGGCGGTGAAGAAGGCAAATGGCATGTTGGCCTTCATAGCTAGAGGATTTGAGTATAGGAGCAGGGAGGTCTTACTGCACTTGTACAGAGCGTTGGTGAGGCCACACCTGGAATATTGTGTTCAGTTTTGGTCTCCTAATCTGAGGAAGGACGTTCTTGCTATTGAGTGAGTACAGTGAAGGTTCACCAGACTGATTCCTGGGATGGCAGGACTGACATATGAGGAGAGACTGGATCAACTGGGCTTGTATCCACTGGAGTTTAGAAGAATGAGAGGGGATCTCATAGAAACATATAAAATTCTGAAGGGATTGGACAGGTTCGAGGAGGAAGAATATTCCCATTGCTGGGGAGTTCGAGAACCAGGGGTCACAGTCTAAGAATAAGGGGTAAGCCATTTAGGATCGAGATGAGGAGAAAATTCTTCACTCAGAGAGTGGTTAACCTTAGGAATTCTCTACCGCAGAAAGTTGTTGAGGCCAGTTCATTAGATATATTCAAAAGGGAGTTAGATATGGCTCTTACGGCCAAATGGATCAATGGATATGGAGAGAAAGCAGGAAAGTGGTACTGAGGTTGAATGATCAGCCATAATCTTATTGAATGGCGATGCAGGCTTGAAGGGACGAATGGCCTGTTTCTGCACCTAATTTCTATGTTTCTATATTTCTAATCAGTTATTAAAGATGTAACAACAGCGCACTTGGAAAGCAGTGACAGGATCGGGCCAAGTCAGCATGATTTATGAAAAGGAATCATGCTTGACAAATCTTCGAGAATTTTTTGAGGATGTAACTAGTAGAGTGGACAAGGGAGAACCAGTGGATGTGGTGTAATGTAGATAAATGTGAGGTTATCCACTTTGGTGGTCTAAAATCAATGGCCTGGTCAGGTGGACAGAAAAGTGGCAAATGGAATTGAGTCAGGAGAAGTGTAAGGTAATTAATTGGTGAGGGCAATCAAGGCACTGGAATACACAATAAGTGGTAGAGGAACTTCGGGACCTTGTCCACAGAATGTATGTCCACAGATCCCTGAAGGTAGAAGGACCAGTAGATAAGATAGCTTAGAAGACATATGGGTTACTTTCCTTTATTAGCCGAGGCCAAGAACATAAGAGCAAGGAGATTATGCTTGAAATGTTTAAAACAGTAGTTAGGACAAAGCGAGAGTACTGAGCACTGTTCTGGTCACCAAATCACAGGAAATGTTAATTGAACTGCAGAGGGTGCAAGGGAGATTCACGAGGATGTTGCCAGGACTGGACAATTTTAGCCATGTGACAAGATTGGATAGCCTGCGGTTGTTTACTGTGGAACAGAGAATGTGGAGGGGAGACTTGATTGCGGTGCATGAAATGATGTGGGGCCTAGATAGAGTGGGTTAGGATGGAGCTGATTCCCTCAGCAGAGATGGAAATAACCAAGCGGGATAGAATTAAATAAAGATTTGAAGGATAAGAGGGGATTAGTGAAGAACACTTCTGAACCCAAACACTAGTGTGGGTTTGGAGGTCACTGCCTGAATGGTAGTAAATGCAGAAAGCCGCATCGTATTTACAAAGTGTTTGGTTATACACGTGAAGTGCTGTAACCAACACGGCTACGGACCAAGAGCTGGAAAGTGGGATTCGGCTGGAGAGCTCCTTTTCAGCTCAAACAGACACGGTGAGCGCAATGGCCGCTCTCTGTGCTGTAGCTTTCTATGATTCTACCAATACCAGTATTTCCTGATCAATTTTTTAAGAAAAGGCATTTATGTCATTCTTTTAGGAATGTGAGACTTTTGTCTCCGGGTCTTCTGGGCTTTATCTAATTGGGAATTGTGCTTATGTTATCAAAAGTCTTGCTATGAAAGTTTTTGATATCATCTGTTTGTTCAGTAACTGTAACTAAACCCAGTCAGCAGGGGGCCAGATGTTAAAACTGGATGGATTCTCTCGCCTATAAATAAGGGGAATCTTCTCATTGTCTCAATCGGTGAATTGCTCCCAGCGTTAATTGCTCCCATCGATTCATCGATTCTAACTGGAAGGGAAACATGTCTCTTGCTTTTCTCATCAAGCTCCAGATTCTATTGGCAATTTTTGATGTCCAAAAGATTTACTATCCTCTGCTGGCTGTTGTCGGTGTCCCTGGTAAGTTCTTGCTTTCAGCCGGTATTTCAATAACCCGATATTAATAGTAAGTGGCTTCTTAGTCCCTGTGTCCAGATTTTTATTTAATTACTTTCCTTGCAGTATAGCAACGAATAAACTTCAAAAAGACATCGATGTCTGAAAATATTTTGGGGCATCCTGTGGTCATGAAAGATGCTGCACTCCGGCAATTCATTCATTCATTCATTCATTCATTCATTCTTTCTCTCTGTCTTCCTGTCTTTCTCCGTGACTTCCTTCCTCTCTCCTGCCTCTCCGTTGTTTTGTGAATCGCTCCTGTGTGTGTTTGATTATGGTCCATGCTGCACTGATGTGAACTCCCATTCATTGCTAGCAGTTCAATAGTTGCTGTGTCTTTCATTTGTCATTATTAGTTCCATTTCAGCAGTCGTATTTAGATCTGACCGTTCTGTCAGGCAATGGAACCAGCCATATTACTTATTCTCTCACTTTAAAGGGGACACTTTGCTCTAAATTATGAGTCTGAGTTTCGGCTGAGAAATTGTTTCATGACCTCACAAAATTTAGGAATTTCTGCATTATACAGTTGATTATTTAATTGTACAAATTAGTCAGAACAGTTAACTGACAGAAGCATTGATAATGCAATCTGATTCAGCTGCCGCACTTTCCATCATAGAAACATAGAAACATAGAAAATAGGTGCAGGAGCAGGCCATTCAGCCCTTCTAGCCTGCACCGCCATTCAATGAGTTCATGGCTGAACATGAACTTCAGTACCCCATTCCTGCTTTCTCGCCATAACCCTTGACCCCCCGAGTAGTAAGGACTTCATCTAACTCTCTTTTGAATATATTTAGTGAATTGGCCTCAACAACTTTCTGTGGTAGAGAATTCCACAGGTTCACCACTCTCTGGGTGAAGAAGTTTCTCCTCATCTCGGTCCTAAATGGCTTACCCCTTATCCTCAGACTGTGACCCCTGGTTCTGGACTTCCCCAACATTGGGAACATTCTTCCTGCATCTAACCTGTCTAAACCCGTCAGAATTTTAAACGTTTCCATGAGGTCCCCTCTCATTCAACCCAGTTGATCCAGTCTTTCTTGATAGGTCAGTCCCGCCATCCCGGGAATCAGTCTGGTGAATCTTCGCTGCACTCCCTCAATAGCAAGAATGTCCTTCCTCAAGTTAGAAGACCAAAACTGTACACAATACACCAGGTGTGGCCTCACCAAGGCCCTGTACAACTGTAGCAACACCTCCCTGCCCCTATATTCAAATCCCCTCGCTATGAAGGCCAACATGCCATTTGCTTTCTCAACCGCCTGCTGTACCTGCATGCTAACCTTCAATGACTGATGTACCATGACACCCAGGTCTCATTGCACCTTCCCTTTTCCTAATCTGTCACCATTCAGATAATAGTCTGTCTCTCTGTTTTTACCACCAAAGTGGATAACCGGACATTTATCCACATTATACTTCATCTGCCATGCATTTGCCCACTCACCTAACCTATCCAAGTCACTCTGCAGCCTCATAGCATCCTCCTCGCAGCTCACACTGCCACCCAACTTAGTGTCATCCGCAAATTTGGAGATACTGCATTTAATCCCCTCGTCTAAATCATTAATGTACAATGTAAACAGCTGGGGCACCAGCACAGAACCTTGCCGCACCCCACTAGTCACTGCCAGCCATTCTGAAAAGTACCCGTTTACTCCTACTCTTTGCTTCCTGTCTGAAAACCAGTTCTCAATCCACGTCAGCACACTACCCCCAATCCCATGTGCTTTAACTTTGCACATTAATCTCTTGTGTGGGACCTTGTCGAAAGCCTTCTGAAAGTCCAAATATACCACATCAACTGGTTCTCCCTTGTCCACTTTACTGGAAACATCCTCAAAAAATTCCAGAAGATTTGTCAAGCATGATTTCCCTTTCACAAATTCATGCTGACTTGGACCTATCATGTCACCATTTTCCAGATGCACTGCTATGACATCCTTAATAATTGATTCCATCATTTTACCCACTGCTGAGGTCAGGCTGACTGGTCTATAATTCCCTGTTTTCTCTCTCCCTCCTTTTTTAAAAAGTGGGGTTACATTGGCTACCCTCCACTCCTTAGGAACTGATCCAGAGTCAATGGAATGTTGGAAAACGACTGTCAATGCATCCACTATTTCCAAGGCCACCTCCTTAAGTACTCTGGGATGCAGTCCATCAGGCCCTGGGGATTTATCGGCCTTCAATCCCATCAATTTCCCCAACACAATTTCCTGACTGATAAAGATTTCCCTCAGTTCCTCCTCCTTACTAAACCCTCTGACCCCTTTCATATCCGGAAGGTTGTTTGTATCCTCCTTAGTGAATACCGAACCAAAGTACTTGTTCAATTGTTCTGCCATTTCTTTGTTCCCCATTATGACTTCTCCTGATTCTGACTGCAGGGGACCTACGTTTGTCTTTACTAACCTTTTTCTCTTTACATACCTTTCGAAACTTTTGCAATCCACCTTAATGTTCCCTGCAAGCTTCTTCTCGTACTCCATTTTCGCTGCCCTAATCAAACCCTTTGTCCTCCTCTGCTGAGTTCTATATTTCTCCCAGTCCCCAGGTTCGCTGCTATTTCTGGTCAATTTGTATGTCACTTCCTTGGCTTTAATACTATCCCTGATTTCCCTAGAAAGCCACGGTTGAGCCACCTTCCCTTTTTTATTTTTACGCCAGACAGGAATGTACAATTGTTGGAATTCATCCATGTCTGCCATTGCCCATCCACAGTCAACCCCCTAAGTATCATTTCCTGTTTTAAGTTATGTCGCTGTTTCTGAATAGTTAAATTACAGTTCTAATTTTGATCCCGGTTTATTATTATGCAGCACATTTAATGGCTTGATTACTGAGACTGAATCTGCATTATCAATTGAATCCCGTGCCTGCCTGATACAGTTCATCATATCGCTGATCGAATGCATAGTCATTGCAGTGTAGTGTTTTGTTAGTGACACCATTCGTTGTTGGATTGTGATTTATTCATTATATAAATTAAAAGCTGAGTGCACTCACACCACTTGAGGAAAAGACCAAGAGTCACAGTGTTTGAATAGAATGGAAATATTTGCCTGCACAGATCCGATGCACCGATTGGCCTCCTCCTGTTCTCTACTATTCTACGATTCTACGATTCTCACTTCTGAAACCCAGTTTTGGTGTAATGGCCCGGTATTTGCTCTGAGCATTTGCCATCATTACAACTGTGAATCTGAGAGCAATGTCCAGAGTAAGCACATGCGCAGTTACAGGCGGAAATCCAGGAGTTGCTGCCAGCCACTCCCTGTTCCTCCCCAGGGCTCGCTGTTAAACTCCCCACAGCCGGCAATCAATTCAACTCGCTGACATAAATTAAACTTTTATGCTGTTACATCTCTCTGAAAAGCCCCGGAATTAGTCAAGCCTTGTTGTAAGAAACGTAACTGTGTTTTTGATCGTGTATTACATTCGAATTACTGCTGAACCGTCGTCCTGGCACTAAACATTTAATTTTATACCGACGTTATGTCAAAATCTTCCACAATGATAAAAATTCCATGTTATTTATAACTGAAATAACATGTTTCCTTGTATTATTTCAGTTTCGACATTATTCCCGTGTATGTCCCAATCTTTATTTCTCTCTCTGTAAAATAATTTAAAAGTGAAGGATAATCAGTGCAGATTACTTCCCAATTTGCAATCTGTGAATTAATTCAATGTGATTGGCTGCTCAGCCAGCTTCATGACATCACTGTTGCTGGAGTCTGGAAATCCCCTATACTTGCCCTCAAATGCAAGTTACTATCAGCGGGGTGATATTGATGCCACAGGAATCACTGGATCTTTGTGGGCAGCATTGTTCGAGGTCAGCGATGAGCACCATCACGTTTCCACTGACCGCAAAATCTGGGCAATTATAGTTTGAATCATATTATTCCACTATTTATAGTAAGAGCAGCATTGTTCCAACTGTAACATGTAACGTAATTCAGAAATTGTCCAGTAAACTAGTTGTGATTTTAAATGTATACCAACAGGCTCACTCGGGAGATGGTGGAAGCTGTGAGAGTTGACTCATTCAGAGGCAATTTAGATAAATATGCTGCAGAAATTACCTTTCCAGGAGGGAGTATCTGTATATTTCCCCTCGCCCCACACCAACCCTACGTCCTTCTGTGACCGCCCTGGAACACTCTCTCTCCCGACTCTCTTACAACTGCACTTTCCAGATCCCAACTGTCCAGCCTTCGGCCCTCCATTCACCACGATATTTCTGCAGCTACCAATCTGCTCAACCACACTCTCACCACCACATTTGTTGGCCCAGTCCCGATTAAAACAATCTGTCTCTCTCTCACACTGGCTGTTCCCCCTGGTGCAGTACCCAACTTCACTCCCTTAAGTCCAAGAGACACAGACTTAAACGGATATTGCGGACAACTGGTTTAGCCATTCACCGCCAATAATAATGTATTATTGGGTCCTGCTCCTGTCTGACAAAATTGCTCCCTACTCCAGAATCATTCTGGAATGCAAAGAGAAACCCAGCTTCCATTCTCTACCGCGAACCGTCTTCTTAAACCCTCTCCCCAGTCTCTTTCACCCTCACCTCCCACAACAATATTAGGAGCTCATGCACTTCTTTGTCTCTAAGATTGAGACCATCCAATCAGCTGCCTCTGCCACTTTGCTTCCTTCTCCTAGGCCACCGTGACAAACTTCCTCTAAGGATCGCCCTGCCCTAGCCCGGGACTTGCATATGTTTCCACTTTCTCTCTAATCTCCCCTAATGACTTATCTGTGCTGAAATTGTTCATGTATCACTTCCTGCTCCCTCGACCCTATTACCACCAAACTGCTCACCACCCAACATTCCTTCCTGCCTCCCATGTTAATGGACACAGTTAATGGTTCTCTCCCCTCGCGCTCTATCCCCCTCTCCTTCAAACCTGCTGTGATCAACCCTCGCCTCAAAAAAGCAAACCGCTTGACCACTCTGTCCTTGGAACCTACCGCCCCATGTCCATCCACCCTTTCCTCGCCAATGTCCTTCAATGTGTTGTCGCCTCACAAATCCGTGTGCATCTTTCCCACCTCCATGTTCGATTCTGTCCACTCAGGTTTCTGCCCATGCCACATTACCGAAACAGCTCATCATGGTCACTAATGACAGCCTACATGACTGTGACAAAGATAAGCTATCCCTCCTCGTCCTTCTTGACATATCTGCATTCTTTCACACTGCTGACCACTCCATTCTCCTTCAACGCCACTCCGCAGTCATCCAGCTGGGTGGGACTGCACTCGGCTTGTTCATTCTTATCTTTCTAATCTTAGCCAGAGAATCTCCTGCAAAGGCTTCTCTTCCCGCCCCCGAATCATTACATCTGGTGTCCTCCATGGATTTATCCTTGGCCCCCTCCTATTTCTCATCTTCATGCTACCCCTTGGCGACATCATCCGAAAACACAGCGTCAGTTTCCCCATGTACGCTGATGACACTCAGCTCGAAGTCACCACCACTTCCCTTGACCCCTCCAAAGACTCTAAATTTTCAGACTCTGGTCCGACATCCAGTTCTGGATGAGCAGACAATTTCTCCCATAAAATATTGGGAAGCTGTTGCCTTCGGTCCCTGCCACAAACTGCGTTCTCCAGCCAATTACACCATCACTCTCCCCATCTTCTGTCTGAGGCTCAATCACAATGTTTGCAACCTTGCTGGTATATGTGACCTTGAGATGAGCTTCTGAACATATACCGTTCCATAACTAATGCTGCTTTTTTCCACCTCCATAACATCGCCCGTCTCCACTCCTGCCTTAGCTCAACTGCTGCTGAAACCCTCATCCATTCCTTTGTTACCTGTAGAATTGACTGTTCCAATGCATTCCTGCCCAGCCACATTCTCCCCTACGTAAATTTGAGCTGATCCAAAACTCAGCTGCCCTGTCAGAACTCGCACCAAGTTCACCCATCCCCCTGTACTTGCTGACCAACATTGTCTCCCCGTTAAGTAACGCCTCTATTTCAAAATATTGTTGTTAAATCCATGCAAGGCTTCGCCCCTCCCTATCTCTGTAAACTTCCCCAGTCCTACAACCCCCCAAGATATCTGCGTTCCTCTAATTCTGCACTCTTGAGCATCCCTGATTTTAATCGCTCAAACATTGGTGGCCGTGCCTTCTGTTACCTGGGCCCTAAGCTCTGGAATTCACTGCCGAACTCTCTCTGTCTCTCTTCCTCGATTTCCACCTTTAAGGCGCTCCTTCAAACCGACCTTTTTGACTAAGCTTTGGTCGTCTGCCGCACTTTATCCTTATGTGTCTGGACATTATTTTTTTGTATTATAATACACCTGCGGAGCACCTTGGAAAGATTCACTGTGTTAAAGACGAGATATAAATACCTTGTTGCTGCAGTTGTAATTGGAGACATGTCATGTGGTAAAAGTAGCTGCTGAGAGGGAACACGTGACGTTGGATCTGTACTTCCCAATGCTCGCCACCAGGGGGCTTCTCTTCCACTCATGCCTGGCTCGATTGTACACTGTTGGCAGCGATTGATTGCTCTGATTAGACAACGACGCAATCATCAATACATCGTGCGACAACCCGGAAGCTACAAGGTAAATTAGATGAACTGTAGTATTTTTATTCATCCAGTAACTCCTATGATGCTATTGCGTAGATTACAAACATTTGATAGCCAGGTTTGGGTTGTGACATTGTACAGGTGCGTTCAATGCCTTGAACCAATGACCATTGTCGATCTATGAGCACAGAGAGTGGGTGTTGTCAGCTTACAATCCCATCTTAAGGGCACCATCGATTGTCCCATTCCTCTTACTGCCATGCCTCTTCTATTCCATCCCCACCTCAGGACAGTAAGTTCAGCTGTATCACTCCAACAACTAACTCGTACACTCTGCAATTCAATCCTGCAAATACCCCCCATTTCATTCTCCCGCTGGCTCACGTATAGGTGAAGCTCACACTTCTCCATTCATTATTTTAGGGTTTGTTCTAAAATCAGGTTCTGGTTTGAACCGTGTTTCATTTGGTCCCATTGTGTCTCGTATGTTGCGATAATTTACCGATTCCTCTGATTACAAATCTCCACGTATCTCCATCACCGATAATATGAAATGGTTCCATCACTTGATGAAATGCCAAGCAGCAAAATTCTTGGTGCATGTCATGTTATTGTGAAGAACGATATTATACCTGTTATAGATCCGACTCCGTCATGTCTTTGGAAACACAACAAACTACTGTATGTGTCCGCTGTTTGTGAATAATGTCCCTATTTTCCTCTTGCTCACAGTTAACGTGGTGAGTATTGTGATCCTGTCTCGGGGAAAGTGCGGTCTCTCCAAATGTGTCACTCACTACCTGGTGGCCATGGCAGCGGTGATCTACTGGTCGTGATCATCGATCTGATACTGAGGCAGATTTCTATTGTTTATTGGGATCAATTTCTTTTTCTGTTGCACGTTAGAATGTGTAATATCCACGCTATCTGCTTTATGTAGCCACAGATTGTTCTGTCTGGTTCACGGTCACTTTCACCTTCGATCGATTTGTGGCCATTTGTTGCCAGAAGCTGAAATCGAAATATTGCATGGAGCAAACAGCGACTCTGGTTCTAGGAACAGTGACAGTGCTGAGCTGTCTGAGGAACATTTTCTGGTATTTTCTGTGTACAAGTGAATATTGGCTGTCCAGCACTCCATGGTTTTGCCACGTGACAATTGGTGTATCTCGTTCGCTGGTCTGGACAATCATTGAATTAATGCATTACATTTTACACCTTTTATTCTATTTATTTTGATTCTATTGTTCAATGCTTTAACAGTCAGACACATTTTAGTGTCCAGCAGACCCCGCAGTTGACTCCGGGGTCGGAGCAGTGGCGAGAGCCCCAGTGACCCAGAGATGGAGAACCGGAGGAAATCGATGATTGTACTGTTTGTTATATCGGGGAATTTCATACTGTTATGGGTGGTGTTCATGATCTGTTCTATATTGAGACGATTGGATTACTTGGGATACTCTGTTTCTCTGCCCACATTTGTATAGGAAATCAGCTTCATGCTCCAGCTCCTGAGTTGCTGCACGAACACTTTTATTTACGCAGTGACCCAGAGGAAATTCAGAGAGGATTTGAGGAATGTAGTCACATGTCCTTTCACAATGATGCTCAAGTTAATTTGATGAGAAGGTTTCATATTTTCTGATATCATATATTGTTATGTCATATTCTGTTAATTTCACTGTCGGCTTTATGTAATTTATATTTTGTGAAACATATCTCAAGCTATTTGAATCTCAACAGTAAGTTAATATCATAGTAGGGTCCTTGCAGACATGTGTTCCCCCAGGGCAGCACGTTACCCAAGAGCGGATTGATGCCTCAGACAGTCAGGGGCTGAGCTCGGTATCCAGGGGTCTATTGGCAATGGGAGCCTTGTGCCATTATTTTACACATTAGATCATTAGTTCACCATTTCCCCTCAGTCAGGGGGAATACACTTTCTCAGTGTTGAAAACTTTCTCGGATCTCTGCTGATCTTTGAAGAAAGACTTTTTTGAAAATCAGGTCACACACCAGAAATAAATCAAGGTGGAAGAAGACTGTGAAGGAGATTAATCTCTGCATCCTCACTGGGATAAATACAGAAACAGAATCAATGTTTGTACTTCAACTTGTAATCCAAAGTTTTCGTTAGATCTTTATTTTAGTGACAGTTTCCAAACTGATGTTGAACTGCTTACACTGGACTCTATCGCTCTCAGTGTTCTGTATGTTTTACCTATTGTGCAATAAAGCAGATTGTGGACCAAACAAAACTACACTTTGCCCAGTGATACATTCGTCCTGCGTTGGAAGTCTCTAAGGCTTCTCGGCCCGATCAGAAGGTAATGTCATTGCTGCAATCCTGCTCCCGGTACAGCACTCTCCCGTCTCCCGGTACAGCATAGTCACTGATCCTGGTACAGCTCACTCACTGATCCCGGTACAGCTCGCTCACTGATCCCGGTACAGCTCACTCACTGATTCTGGTACAGCTCACTCACTGATCCCGGTACAGCTCGCTCACTGATGCCGGTACAGCTCACTCACTGATCCCGGTACAGCTCACACACTGATCCCGGTACAGTTCACTCACTGATCCCGGTACAGCACACTCACTGATCCTGATACAGCTCACTCACTGATCCCGGTACAGCTCACTCACTGATCCTGGTACAACTCACTCACTGATCCTGGTACAGCTCACTCACTGATCCCGGTACAGCACACTCACTGATCCCGGTACAGCACACTCACTGATCCTGATACAGCTCACTCACTGATCCCGGTACAGCACACTCACTGATCCTGATACAGCTCACTCACTGATCCCGGTACAGCTCACTCACTGATCCTGGTACAGCTCACTCACTGATCCCGGTAAAGCACACTCACTGATCTTGATACAGCTCACTCACTGATCCAGGTACAGCTCACTTACTGATCCCGGTACAGCTCACTCACTGAACCCGGTACAGCACACTCACTGATCCTGGTACAGCTCACTCACTGATCCCGGTACAGCTCACTCACTGATCCTGGTACAGCACACTCACTGATCCTGGTACAGCTCACTCGCTGATCCTGGTACAGCTCACTCACTGATCCTGGTACAACTCACTCACTGATCCCGGCACAGCTCACTTACTGATCCTGGTACAGACTCTCTCATGACCCGGTACACCACTCTCCCGTGTCCCGGTACACCACTCTCCCGTGTCCCGGGACATCACTCTCCCGTGTCCCGGTTCAACACAATCCCGTTTACCATGAAACCGTACTCACTAGTTTGTTATATCGGGGTATTTCATATTGTTATGGGAGGTGTTCATGGTCTGTTCGATATTGAGATGATTGGATTAATTGGGATACTCTGTTTCTCTGCCGTGTACCATGAAACCTCACTCACTCGTCCTGGTACATCACACTCCCGTGTACCAGGAAAGCACACTCACTGATCCAGTTACATCACACTCCCATGTACCAAGAAAGCACACTCACTGGTCCTGGTACATCACACTCGCATGAACCATGAAAGCACACTCACTGGTCCTGGTACAGCACACTCCCGTGTACCATGAAAGCACACGCACTGGTCCAGTTACATCACACTCCTGTGTACCATGAAAGCACACTCATTGGTCCTGGTACAGCACACTCCCGTGTACCATGAAAGCACACTCACTGGTCCTGGTACATCACACTCCCATGTACCATGAAAGCACACTCACTGGTCCAGTTACATCACACTCCTGTGTACCATGAAAGCACACTCAATGATCCTGGTACAGCACACTCTCGGCTCCAGTTACAGGACATTCCCAAGTCCCGGTCCAGCAGAATCCCGGATCCACGTACAGTACGGATAATTATAAAACCGCTGGGAATCCACATCTGGAAGAAAGCGGGGACCAGTCCCTTATGGGTGTGATTGGTTTAACTGAACCGGAGTAGACTTGCTCAGCAGTTTCTAATTGTTCATATTTTACTGTGTTTGATAAGGGTTATACTTTATATAAACCCATCGTGACATATCGACCAAACTAATGTTAAACCACGATTATGGTCATTTTAATTTCTCATCAATTTAACCCAACCTGGGAGACAAGCATTCTACCATTGATGTTATTATTGGTGCAAAAACTGTTGTCAATAGTCCAGTATCACATGATACTCGGCCGGTTATTTAAAACCACATGCGTTTCAAAGCTTGTGTTAAATTGGTGAATAACTGGAGTGTTCAATGTGCGAATATCCAGCCTTTAAATCGGCCAATACCCGGATTGTCAAATGGGTCCGTGCCATTAAACAGCAGCGGGTTGTGGAAAGTAAATCAAACAGATTAGAGGGTCACCTCATAATTCCCCAAACAGTGATCACGGGTTTACCACCGTAATCATCCACTTTCATTCATCCTGTTCTTCCAGGAAACATAAAAGTGCTGGCACTAATGTAGTGATTATTGTATTGGGTTCGTCATTCAAAGACCATGACCAATTAGGCAGAGCGCATTAATCCGTCGGGATGAAGAATCCTCTATTCAAGTTTCTGTTGAGTTGCTGGTTTTATCAGTAATCGGCCCCTCCATTTGTTCTCGCTGAGTCCGCAACAGGTAGAAAGAAAGTGAGAGAGAGAGAGAGAGAGAGACCGGGGGAAAATCTGTTCCATTTCTGTCCCTTCCCTGTCGACCAACAATCCAAAGCCGGATGATTCCTCTTATCCCCACGTGTGGTTCCTGTGTTTGGGCAGAGGATGAGATTTGAGGCCAGCCATTGCCAGGATATTACTGCTAGAGTTGGTGCAGTCCATGGATATCACTGTCACAGTTGGTACAGTCCATGGATATTACTGTCAGAGTTGGTACAGTCCATGGATATTGCTGCCAGAGTTGGTGCAGTCCATGGATATTACTTCCAGAGTTGGTGCAGTCCATGGATATTACTGTCAGAGTTGGTACAGTCCATGGATATTGCTGCCAGAGTTGGTACAGTCCATGGATATTACTGCCAGAGTTGGTACAGTCCAGGGCTCCAGAAGATGAGGCAGAGGATGTGAAAGAAGTGAAACTGAAAGTGCAGATATTAGTTTGATCGTGGGACAGGACCCATTACTGTGGCATGAACCTTTCACCTGAAGATTATTCCCACCAGAGTTCGCCCTGTGCGGATTTAACGGTGCAAGTGGGCAGTGCGTGGGACATATATGGCAGCACAGCCTCGGGAAATGCCGGGCGGTGTGATTCGACCCTGACTTAGAGAAACCCCTCCTTATACTTCTGATAGTTTGGACTGAAGTTTCAGGTACAATTGTTACGCTGCAGAATGCATCCACTTATCTCTGTTACCTTTTGGCATTAGCTACCTCCAACCCACCATATTACAGCAGCAGATGGGAGTTTTAAGGCAAAGCTTTAGTCGTATGTGTTCATAGGAGGCATGTGGGCGAGAAGGCGAGTGTTGACTGGGTGAAAGGACCGGCAAGATAACTGTCATGTATTCAACCAGCATTGTAACCCATGTAGAAACTGACAAGTTGTACACTGTGAGAACAATGAACATTAGGTGATGAACGTGTGGGAGACACTCCTAACCTGGACATTCAGGTATAAAAGGGGAAGCTCCACCACCTCCATCACTTGAGTGCTATGGAATAAAGGACAGGTCACAGACTGATCTTCTCTCAATACTATACTGTATAGTAAGCACGTATCAATGGCGACGAGAAACTGGGATTTAAACCACGCAAGCATGGCCACTAGCAGAACGAGAGTGTTGAGGAATGGTTGGGACAGAGAATCAACATTGTCAAAGCAGCACGCAGTTCTCCAGGCAGACAAGGGCAATTGGACATGCCCCAACATGTAGTCGAGCCCAGAGGGGGAGTTTGACAGAGACAATGGCTAGTCGAACGGCGATTCACGCCATTGCAAGGGACAATGCTGCCAGTAATGGAGCCATCAACACCTGTTAATGGCGCACTTAAGGACAGTCACAGAGGCAGTCAGAGACGATCGACTGGCAAGGGGCCTTTTGTTTCCAACAACAGCTCATGTTGGAGGTGTGGAGGCACACACTCAGACGGGGTTTGCAGAGATGAGCAAAATACCTGCAGAAATGAATGCTGGGGGAAATCGCTGGAAGCTGAAGTTCAGCGAGTTCATGTGGAGCACGTATACAGTAAATACAGCAGGACGTCACCGTTAATGATGAAAGTGCTTCTCAATGGCATCCCAGTATCAATGGACCTAGACACGGGGGCCAGCCAGTCCCTGATGAGTATCAAACAGTTCAAAAAGTTGTGGGCGTCCAAGGCCAGGAGGCCAAAATTATTGCTGATTGACGCATAGCTACGGACTTACTTAAACGAGCTCATTCAGGTGCTAGGCAGCGCCACGGTAGTCATGACCCACAAAGGTTCGGAGAACAGGTTGTCACTCTGGATTATCCTGGGGGACGGTCCCGCACTACTGGGGAGGAGTTGGCTTGCTGTCATGAACTGGAAATGGGGCGATGTCTCTGCAATTTCCTCTGTGGATCGAGTATCATGCTCACAGATCCTGGACAAATTTGACTCACTATTTCAACCCGGCATTGGCACTTCCATGGGGGCCAAGGTAGTGATTCACATAAACCCGGACGCCAGGCCAGTGCACCACAAGGCCCGAGCGGTGCCATACGTGATGCTGGAAAAGATAGAAGGTGAATTGGGCCGCCTGTTGAGGGAAGGCATCATCTCGCCAGTCGAATTCAGTGACTGGGCGAGCCCGATTGTACCGGTGTTCAAGGCGGATGGGTCGGTCAGGATATATGGTGATTACAAGGCCATCATCAATCGGGTGTCACTCCAAGACCAGTACCCAAGACCAAGAGTGGAGGACCTCTTTGCGATGCTATCCGGTGGCAAACCTTTTTCAAAATTGAACCTGATCTCAGCTTACATGACCCAGGAGCTGGCGAGTGAGTTGAAGAAGCTGACCACCATCACGACACACAAGGGGTTGTTTGAGTACAACAGATGTCCGTTCGGGATTCGCTCGGCCGCCGCGATCTTCCAACGAAATATGCAAAGCCTCCTCAAGTCGATTCCAGGGACGGTGGTTTTTCAGGACGACATCCTCATCTCGGGTTACAATACTGAAGAACACCTCCACAACCTGGAGGAGGTGCTACGCAGACTGGACCGAGTAGGGCTGCGACAGGGAAAGGCGAAGTGCATCTTCCTAGCTCCAGAGGTAGAATTCCTGGGGATGAGGGTAGGATTAGACGGGATGAGCCCTACTGCGTCCAAGACGGAAGCGATCCAGAGAGCACCCAGACCCCGTAACACGACGGAGTTGCGTTTGTTCCTGGGGCTCCCCAACCAGTTGGTAACTGACTTCCAAAATTGAGCATGCTGCTCGAGCCGCTACACGTGATCCTAAGCAAAGGTCGCGAATTGGTCTGGGGGGACAGCCAGGAAAGGGCTTTTAATAGAGCACGCAATTTGTTATGTTTCAACAATCTGTTAACACAATACGACCCATGTAAGAAACTTGCGTTAACGTGCGATGCGTCGTCCTATGGTGTCGGGTGTGTGATGCAGCATGTCAATGCCAAGGGTCAGTTACAGCCGGTAGCCTATGCCTCCAGAAGTCTGTCCCAGGCAGAAAGGGGCTACGGGATGGCAGAAAAGGAGGCGCTTGCATGTGTATATGCGGTAAAGAAAATGCACCAGTACCTGTTTGGCAGGAAATTTGAGCTGGAGACAGATCACAAACCTCGAACGTCCCTTTTGGCCGACAACAAGGCCATAAATGCAAACGCATCGGCCCGCATACAGAGGTGGACACTCACGTTAGCCGCCTGTGACTATACAATTCGGCACAGACCGGGCACTGAAAACTGCGCCGATGCACTCAGCAGGCTCCCACTAGCAACCACTGAGGGGGCTACCGAGCATGCTGCTGAGATGGTCATGGCTGTTGAAGCTTTCGGATGCGAAGGCTCACCTGTGACAGCCCGTCAGATTAAACCCGCTATTGCCTTTATTCAAGAAATGTGTCCTGAATGGGGACTGGGCAGCCACGTACAGGACATGCCCTGAGGAATTTAAACCATTTCACAGGTACAGGAATGAACCCTCGATTCAGGCCGATTGCCTACTGTGGGGAAACCGCGTAGTCATGCCCCAGATGGGCAGAGAGGTGTTCATCAGAGAACTCCACAATAAGCACCCGGGCATTGTCATGATGAAGGCAATTGCCAGGTTCACACGTTTGGTGGCCAGGGATAGACGCAGATCTGGAACTTTGTGTTTGCAGGTGCAACACGTGTTCCCAGCTGGGCAATGCGCCCAGGGAAGCCTCCCTTAGCCCCTGCTGCTGGCCCGTCAAGCCTTGGTCACGCATCCATGTGGACTACGAAGGTCCTTTCATGGGAAAAATGTTTTTGGTTGTCGTAGACGCCTACTCCAAATGGATCAAGTGTTACATTTTAAATTCAAGCACATCATCTGCCACGGTAGAAAGTCTACGGGCAATGTTCACCGCCCATGGTCTACTGGATGTCTTGGTCAGCAACAATGGCTCGTGCTTCACAAGCACTGAATTCCAGAACTTCATGGCAGGCAATGGAATTAACCATGTCAGAATGGCACCATTCAAATCGGCCTCAAACGGCCAGGCAGAACGAGCAGTGCAGATAATCAAACAGGGGATGCTTGGAATCCAAGGGGGTTCCCGATACAGCCGCTTATCACGCTTCCTGTTGGCCTACAGATCCCGAACACACTCGCTCACAGGGGTTCCAGCCACAGAGCTGCTAATGAAAAGGACGCTCAAAACGAGGTTATCCATTATACACCCGACCATGAAAGAAATTTTCGAGAGCAGGCGCCAGTCACAATGTGACTGCCATGACAGGAATGTGAGGGCGCGATGTATTGATGTAATTGACCCTGTCTTTGTCCTCAACTACGCTGCAGGGCCCAAATGGCTCGCAGGCACTGTGATTGCAAAATGGGGAGAATAGGATTCTGGTAGTTAAACTTACCAATGGACAAATCTGCCGCAAACACGTGGATCAAACAAAAATGAGGTTCAGCAACCCCATAGAAGAAGCAGAGGAAGAACACGATAAAGAGTTCACTCCACCACAGCTGACCGAACACCGGAACCAAAGGGAGGAGAGCCCAGTTACTGTGGGCAGTCGGGACAGGGCTCAGGCACTGCAAACAACAGACACTCAGGCCAGCGCCCAACAACCGGAGCTCCAACTCAGGCGCTCTACAAGAGAGCGTAAACCACCAGAGAGACTCAACCTGTGATCCCAATAAGACTTTCGGCGGGGGAGGTGATGTCATGTATTCAACCAGCATTGTAACCCATGTATAAACTGACAAGTTGTACACTGTGAGAACAATGACCACTAGGTGGTGAACTTGTGGGAGACACTCCTAACCTGGACCTTCAGGTATAAAAGAGGAAGCTCCACCCACCTTCATCACTTGAGTGCTATGGAATAAAGGACAGGTCACAGACTGACCTTCTCTCAAGCATGGGCCTCGTTTGCATTTATAATGTCGAGTAAGGACACAGCAATAACTTTACTCTGAAGGATCAAACACACCGTTCTGGTTTTAGTGAAGAAGATATTCATTGATCTGAAGTGTGGGGTAGATGACGTGGAAAATGCTGCCTGGTGTCATGGTCTAACAGGTCATTGGATTCTGCTTACAGTTTCTAAACCTTCCTGCTGTGTTGTTGGTGGCACAACGGGAGCATGTGGATTAGTGAACTGTGTGTCCGAATGTCACCATGTGTACACCGACTTGCCGTCTGGTGTGATATTGGCTATTTGGGCAGAAATGCGGCGTTGTAAGCTCCGCGTCCCCTGTGTTAATCCTTCTTAAGTGCCCCGCAACTTCTGTGTGCAGGAAAACCCGGAGCTTGTGATCTGTCAAGGTATGCCTTGGTTATTATAGATCAGAATTTAAAAACAAAATGACGTGCAAATACTTAATATTTGTTTAATAAAATATTGGCACGGCTTAAAATATTTCATATCATTTTTCAAAATATTAACTTTTATTGTATTTGTTTTCACAAAGTGGTTTTTATTTAAATTTGAAAATCAGAACATTTATGCTCAGTAACATTTGTAGTTTAATTATTTGGGGGATTCGATTCGGAAATGGCTGTAATGGAATTCTCCATTTTGATAGGAGGACCATTCCCACGTGATCTCAGGGACGTTCCCAAACTGTCTGCGTCCCTGGGATCCGTGAGTCTTCACACAGGTGACAGCTGCAGGCCCCAGACCAGAACTCTGTGCGGCCTGGGAACCTGGAGGTCTGCTTGGGAATATTTTGTGTGTCTGAGGTGTACTCCAGAGGTTCGCCTCCGACCGCAATTTCAGGACATTGCTTCACTGAAATGAAGATATCTCTGTGGGGTGGAGAATTGACATTGTAATTCATGCAATAATGAACATGCACCGCTGATAATACAAAGACTCATCTCATTGGATGACCAGAACTCCCTTCTCCATATAACCATAAACTCCCTTTAACTGCAGCTCGCAGCGATCTTCTAATTCTGGAACAGGCAACATTCCCCAACCTTTGATCATACACATGGCAAAACTTCAGCAGCAATCAGCGATCTTCCTCCCTGATAGTGACAATCCAGAGTTGTTGTCATTTAACGGTGTGTTTTACCACTCAAACCTTAACAGGAAAATGTACTGGTGAAATATTCTGTTCTTCTCGAGATGAATATCGGCCATGTGGAGCAAAGGACGGTGGGTAAGATAACTAACCCTCCATGTGTCTGTTGTGATGGCTACAACCCCACAATGTATTCTTCAATACACACATTTAGGACGTGCATCATTGGCCTTTGTCCATCACTCACAGATTGCAAAGATTTCAGATCACCTTCCTGTAAATAATAATCTCAGCACAAAGGACTGGAGATCAGCTTGTGCGCTGGCTTCCCTCCCAGGGTTGAATTCAACATTGTTCTCTCTATCCCTGCCCCAGTAAAACAATTTTTCTCTCTATCCCTGCCCCAGTAACACAGACACAAATGGCTGTCCTGTGGACTACCCTTTGGTACTGTGTAGGTTCTGTAAAATTGGAGTTTCTTTGGCAAACACTGTGAATAGGAGAGCTGGTATGACTTGTGTATGAAGCTCCTGCACTGAATTAAAACATAACGTGTTGCTAAAGAAGAAAATTAATGACTCAACATGTTACCATTCAGAAGAATGAGAGGTGACCTTATTGAAACAGATAAGGTAATGAGGGGGCTCGACAAGGTGGATGCAGATAGGATGTTTCCACTAATAGGGGAAACTAACATTAGGTGACATAGATAGAATAAGGGGCTGCCCATTTAAAACTGAGATGAGGAGAAATTTTTTCTCTCAGAGGGTTGTAAATCTGTGGAATTCTCTGCCCCAGAGAGCTGTGGAAGCTGAGTCATTGAATATATTTAAGGCGGAGATAGACAGAGTTTTGAGTAATAAGGGAGGGAAGGACACGAAAGTGGAGCTGAGTCCATGATCAGATCAGCCATGATCTTATTGAATAGTGGAGCAGTTTCGAGGGGCAGAATGGCTGCCTCATGCTCCTATTTCTTATGTTCTTGTGACTAGAAAGGTGAAGTAAAGCTGACTCACCACACATCAAGTTGGATCTGTTATTGAGCACGCGTTCCGTATATTCTCTGGGTTACAGCTTCACTGCTTATGAGGCAAAATACTGAATAAGTGCATAAGAACGCGAGAAATAAGAGCAGGAGTCGGCCATTCATTCCTTCGAGCTTGCTCCGTCGTACAATGAGAACATGGCTGATCTTCTACCTCAACTCCACTTTCCCACACTATCCCTATATCCCACGATTCACTTAAGATCCAAAAATCTGTCGATCTCTGATTTGAATATGCACAACGACTGAGCTGCCACTGCCATTTGTGGAATATAATCGCAAAGATTCACAATTCTCTGAGTGAAGAAATGTTTTCTCATCTCAGTAACTGGTGGGGTGCCCCAGGGATCAGTGCTGGGACCCCAACTATTTACAATCTATATTAACGACTTGGAAGAAGGGACCGAGTGTAACATAGCCACATTGGCTGACGATACAAAGATGGGAGGAAAAGCAACGTGTGAGCAAGCAAAAAATCTGCAAAAGGACATAGACAGGATAAGTGAGTGGGCAAACATTTGGCAGATGGAGTATAATTTTGGAAAGTGTGAGGTCATGCACTTTGGCAGAAAAAATTAAAGAGCAAGTTATTATTTAAATGGAGAAAGATTGCAAAGTGCTGCAGTACAGCGGGACCTGGGGGTACTTGTGCATGAAACACAAAAGGTTAGTATGCAGGTACAGCAAGTGATCAGGAAGGCCAATGGAATCTTGGCCTTTATTGCAAAGGGGATGGAGTGTAAAAGCAGGGAAATCTTGCTGCAGTTATACAGGATATTGGTGAGGCCACACCTGGAATACTGCGTGCAGTTTTGGTTTCCATATTTGCAAAAGGATATACCTGCTTTGTAAGCAGTTCAGTTAATGTTCACTAGGTTGATTATGGCAATGAGGGGGTTGACTTATGAGGAATGGTTGAGTAGATTGGGCCTCTACTCATTGCAATTCAGAAAAATGAGAGGTGATCTTATCGAAACGTATAAGATCATGTTGGGGCTTGACAAGGTGAATGCAGAAAGGATGTTTCCACTGATGTGGGAGACTAGAACTAGGGGGCATAATATTAGAATAAGGGGCCCCCCATTTAAAACTGAGATGATGAGAAATTTCTTCTCTCAGTTGGTTGTAAATCTTGGAATTCGCTGCCTCAGAGAGCTGTGGAAGCTGGGACATTGAATAAATTTAAGCCAGAAATAGACAGTTTCTTAAATGATAAGGAAATAATGGGTTATGGGGAGTGTGCAGGGAAGTATAACTGAGTCCATGATCGGATCAGCCATGATCCTATTCAATGGTGGAGCAGGTTCGAGGGGCAGTATGGCCCTGCAATAAAGATACTGCAGTTATCATGGGCGACTTTAATCTACATATTGATTGGGCTAGCCAAACTGGTAGCAATGAGGTGGAGGAGGATTTCCTGGAGTGTATTAGGGATGGTCTTCTAGACCAATGTCTTGAGGAACCAACTAGAGTGCTGGCCATTCTAGACTGGGCGATGTGTAATGAGAGAGGACTAATTAGCAATCTTGATGTGCGAGGCCCCTTGGGAAAGGGTGACCATAATATGATAGAATTCTTTATTAAGATGGAGAGTGTCACAGTTAATTCAGAGACTAGGATCCTTAACTTAAGGAAAGGTAACTTCGAAGGTATGAGACATGAATTGGCTAGAATAGACAGGTGAGTGATACTTAAAGGGTTGATGGTGAATCAGCAATGGCAAACATTTAAAGATCACATGGATGAACTTCAACAATTGTACGTCCCTGTCTGGAGTAAAAATAAAACGGGGAAGGTGGCTCAACCGTGGCCAACAAAGGAAATTAAAGATAGTGTTAAATTCACGGAAGAGGCATATAAATTCGTCAGAAAAAGCAGCAAACCTGAGGACTGGGAGAAATTTAGAATTCAGCAGAGGAGGACAAAGGTTTAATTAGGAGGGGGAAAATAGAGTATAAAAGGAAGCTTGCTGAGTACATAAAAACTGACTGCAAAAGCTTCGATAGATAGTTGAAGAGAAAAAGATTAGTGAAGACAAATGTAGGTCCTTTGCAGTCAGATTCAGGTGAATTTATAATGGAGATAAAAGAATTGGCGGACCAGTTGAACAAATACTTTGGTTCTATCTTCATGAAGGAAGACACAAATAACCTTCCGGAAATACTAAAGGACCGAGGATCTAGTGAGAAGGAAGAACTGAAGGAAATCCTTATTAAGCGGGAAATTGTGTTAGGGAAATTGATGGGATTGAAGGCCGATAAATCACCGGGGCCAGAGAGTTTGCATCCCAGAGTACTTAAGGAAGTGGCCCTAGGAATAGTGAGGATGATTTTTGAGGATGTAACTAGTAGAGTGGATAAGGGGGAACCAGTGGATGTGGTGTATTTGGACTTTCAAAATGCTTTTGGCAAGGTCCCACACAAGAGATTGATGGGCAAAATTAAAGCACATGGTATTGGGGGTAATGTACTGATATGGATAGAGAACTGGTTGGCAGATAGGAAGCAGAGAGTCGGGATAAAGGGGTCCTTTTCAGAATGGTAGGCAGTGACTAGTGGGGTGCCGCAGGGCTCAGTGCTGGGACCCCAGCTCTTTACAATATACATTAACGATTTAGCTGAGGGAATTGACTGTAATATCTACAAGTTTGCAGATCACTCTCAACAGGGTGGCGATGTGAGCTGTGAGGAGGATGCTTAGAGGCTGCAGGGTGACTTGGACAGGTTAGGTGAGTGGGCAAACGCATGGCAGATGCAGTATAATGTGGATAAATGTGAGGTTATCCACTTGGGTGGCAAAAACCCGAAGGCAGAATATTATCTGAATGGCGGAAGATGAGGAAAAGGGGAAGTGCAACGAGACCTGGGTGTCATGGTACATCAGTCATTGAAGGTTGGCATGCAGGTACAGCAGGTGGAGATGAAGGAAAATGCTGTGTTGGCCTTCATAGCTAGGGGATTTGAGTATAGGAGCAGGGTGGTCTTACTGCAGTTGTGCAGGGCCTGAGTGAGGCATCACCTGGAGTATTGTGTTAAGTTTTGGTCTCCTAATCTGAGGAAGGATGTTCTTGCTATTGAGGGAGTGCAGCGAAGGTTCACCAGACTAATTTCCAGGATGGGAGGACTGACATATGAGAAGAGACTGGACCTGTATTCACTGGAGTTTGGAAGGATGAGAGGGGATCTCATCGAAACATATAAAATTCTGACAGGTTAAATACAGGAAGAATGTTCCCGATGTTGGGGCAATCCAGCATCAGGGAACATAGTCTAAGGATATGAGATGAGGAGAAACCTCTTCACTCAGAGAATTGTTAACCTGTGGAATTCCCTGCCGCAGAGAGTTGTTGATGCCAGTTCATTGGATGTATTCAAGAGGGAGTGAGATGTGGCACTTACGGCTAAAAGGATCAAGGGGTATGGAGAGAAAGCAGGAAAGGGGTACTGAGGTGAATGATCAGCCATGATCTTATTGAATGGTGGTGCAGGCTCAAAGAGCCTACTCCTGCACCTGTTTTCTATGTTTCTATGTTTCTATACTTAATATAGGGTGGCCAGTTCACATCAGGGCAGCATGGACCATTGGTCACAGACCGAATGATGAAAAGTGCAAATGATAAAGTAGAAAACTACTGAAACTCTCGTTGACACAGGCATGTCTTTCAAATCCTCAGCTGGGGATGAGTTTGCTCTTGGTACTTATATTCCACTTTGTCAAATGCTGTTCTTTACTCGATCTGAACTTCACGTCTTCCTGCCTTTTCATTTTTTCATTGAGGTGTTCAATCCCACCCGTTCCCTTTCCCTTTGCTCTCCTTGAACCTTTGTTGGTTTCTCTCTGTTCCATCACCATTCCAGGTGTTACTGCGTCGGTTCGTAGTGCATAAAATGGTCATGTGACCAAATGCTCTCAGAACTCAACAGGAGCCCGATAATTTCAGCCGAACATCACGCACTGCTTGTAGCGCAAGATTGTGTGTGTGAGAGCGGTTATATCTTCAGATCCTCAGTGGGATTACTTATGGAGTGCACAGCTCGCAATCTGGACGCACACCGCTCATATTTCCGCTCATATTGCCCAGTCAATATCCACCGTGAGGCTCTGTAATTGCAAACGTAACATTCCTCAAAGCAAAGAGCTGTTTCCAAAACCGAAAAACGTGCAGACCAAATGCACTATTTCCTCTTCACACTTCAGACTGCACTTCCTCAGCGGGGACAATGCTAGAAATACACAGCCATCAACAATTGAATAATCGGTGTTTGTAACACAGTAGGAGGCCATTCTGTCCAGCACATATCTACCAGCGGTTTGTTGGAGTAATCGAACACGACTCCCTCTGCTCTGCTCTCTCCCTCCATAGTCTTGTGTCTTCATCTGAGTCAAATATTGCTCACTTTTGCCTCAGAAGTTGCAGTGGTGTCTGCCTCAAGTACTTCCTGTCGACAAGAATTCCCCTTCCCCAAAAACTCCTCCTGTACAAACATCATTTATTCTCTCCTCTTACTCTCTTAATGTTTGTATAAACAGTGGAATAGTGTTTCCAGATTATAGAACATAAGAACATAAGAAATAGGAGCAGGAGTAGGCCATACAGCCCTCGAGCCTGCTCCGCCATTCAATAAGATCATGGCTGATCCGATCATGGACTCAGCTCCACTTCCCCGCCCGCTCCCCATAACCCCTTATCCCCTTATTGTTTAAGAAACTATTTCTGTCTTAAATTTATTCAACGCCCCAGCTTCCACGGCTCTCTGAGTCAGCGAATTCCACAGATTTACAACCCTCTGAGAGAATAAATTTTTCCTCAGCTCTGTTTTCGATGGGCGGCCCCTTATTCTAAGATCATGCCCTCTAGTTCTAGTCTCCCCCATCAGTGGAAACATCCTCTCTGCATCTACCTTGTCAAGTCCCCTCATAATCTTATACATTTCAATAAGATCACCTCTCATTCTTCTGAACTCCAATGAGTAAAGGCCCAACCAACTCAACCTTTCCTCATAAGTCAACATAGAAACATAGAAACAGAGAAAATAGATGTAGGTGTAGGCCATTCGGCCCTTCGAACTTGCACCACCATTCAATATGATCATGGCTGATCATTCACCTCAGTACCCCTTTCCTGCTTTCTCTCCATACCCCTTGATCCCTTTAGCCGTGAGGGCCATATCTAACTCCCACTTGAATATATCGAATGAACTGTCATCAACAACTATCTGCAGTAGGGAATTCCACAGGTTCACAACTCTCTGAATGAGGAAATTTCTCTTCATCTCTGTCCTAAATGGCTTACCCCTTATCCTTAGACTATGTCCCCTGGTTCTGGACTTTCCAAACATTGGGAACATTCTTCCTGCATTTAAACTGTCCAGTCCCATCAACCTAGTGAACCTTCTCTGAACTGCCTCCAAAGCAAGGATATCCTTTCATAAATATGGAAACCAAAACTGCATGCAGTATTCCAGGTGTGGCCTCAACAATACCCTGTATAATTGTCGCAAGACTTCCCTGCTTTTATGCTCCATTCCCTTTGTAATAATGGCCAAGATTCCATTGGTCTTCCTGATCACTTGCTGTATTTGCATACTATTCTTTTGTGTTTCATGCACAAGTACCCCCAGGTCCCGCTGCATTGCAACATTTTGCAACCTTTCTCCATTTAAATATTAACTTGCTCTTTGATTTTTCAGCCAAAGTGCATGACCTCACACTTTCCAACATTTTCCTCCATCTGCCAAATTTTTGCCCACTCACTTAGCCTGGGGCAACTGTGGGACCAGACTGCTTCCAGGCATCCACAATGAAGCACTCTTTATTTTGGAAAAGTAAAACTGAGAGTGGATAAGTTCCAACCTGGTCAGAGCAATCTGAAGTTTTAATTCATTGACATCCTGGTTAAAGATGTCTTGTAACTTGTGCCTGCGTCAGTCTCTGTGGCACAATGTGTTAGTGCGTTCTGCTATTAACCGAAAGGTTGGTGGTTAGAGCCCACCCTGGGACAAAGCCTTTAACTGTTAATTTTCCCTCTGAGGATTCAATGCCCCACAGTTCCAGATTGTCAATGTGCATTTTGGCTGCGCGAATATATTCCGAAAACATTGCCAGCTGCGGCTGTTATCCAGTGAGTTTCCACTACAATACATTTGGGAGCATTCAGTTCAAGTAAAACGATTAAAAAAATAGACTGATCATGTTCCTGCAGCAAACGCATTGGAAATAAATGTCATCATTGGGTTTGAAGATACTGTTGGAAATTGATTATATGGATACATATATAGAACTGGAACATGCCATCGCACCATGTGACACGATATTTAATTTCTGGCTATTGCACAGATGTTATTAGGAGAAACAATTCAGAACACGCTGGATAATTTGAATGTTATTGTACCTGCACCTAATAATGAATATTTGTTGAAGAGAAATGCACCATCACCATTTTGTCATTTGATCTCTCCTGCCTGCCACCCTGCCCTCCCCCATTTCCCTGCCTCTGCACTTCCTTAAAACATGTTACAAATCGAACATTTCCAAGTTCTGGATTTGAACTCGGGACCTCCAGCGGGAGTTTACAGACTCTGTCGTGGATATTTATCTCCGTGTGACTTCTGCCATTTGGAACGGTGAAATGTTTGTTAAAGAAAGTCAGTGCAGAAGATTCAACATTTCACTTTATTCCTGAACACTGCCTTCTTCCTTGAGGACAAAACGTTTCAAACAGTGCATTCCAGATCGTAACACCTCGCTGAGTAAAAATATACCTCCTCTCCCCACATCCCCTGCCCCGGATTTTTCCTTTTACCAATTATCTTATGTCTGTGTCTTCTGGTTACCGACACTCCTGCCCGTGGAAACAGTTTCCCCATAATTCTGAAAACCTCTATTAAATCTCCCCTTAACTGTGATTACTGGGGTTCAATGTGGGGAAGGGTCAGTTCATCCACTTTGCACCGAAGAATGATGACCAGTGCATGATCTAAAAACATTATGTTCGAGAATATTTTTTCTGTGATGCAGTCGGTCCTGTTAATTTTAACAAAAGTTGCACTGGATTCCTGGAGTCATAAGCACTTAAAATTTAAACCATTCTCCTAAAATACAGTGTGCAAATGAGATAGGGATAAAAGTTCATCACATGAAAAGAGAAAATAAATGATTGAAGCCACCACTGTCCCTCAGTAACCACATTATTATTTCTTTCATTCTGCAAAAGAAAGTTATCAGTCAATTGATGGTGATTAAATGAATTCTTATTTTTCACATTAGCTGCATGTCATCAATTATATACGGGTTTTAGTTTGATAATCGTGTTGTAAATATTATCTCCCTGATAAAGAATCGAACCTGTGTTGCAATGGTGTAAGGGGTGGATTCAGCAAATCATTTGAATATGATATCAAAATTGCGTGAATTTATGATCACGGTTACAATTTGTTTTGGTGTGAATCAAGTGGATTGAAAATGACAATAATGTCACCAACTATAACGATGCAGCAATAAAACAATTTATAATTGCTGGTGGTCTAGTGGTAAGGGCTTGGTGATCTCACTGCTCTGTCCTGGGTTTGATTCCCACCCTGGGAAGTTGTACTTTTGATACAAAAATAAGAATTCATCTATTTCAAAAATCTATATGCAAATCATGTATAACAAAAAGAATTATTGATTTAAACATTATTACGTTCTATGAAATTATTATAATCTATGAAATTCTTTTGTAAATCTTCAACCATTTATTATGCGCTGAGCATGTTTTTATCCCTATCTCACTGGGGTTAATTTGGTGCAAATGATGAACCAGGGCACTGGGTGAGGCAAAGGTTTCTGTAGTGTAGCGGTAATCACGTTTGCCTCACACATGAAATGTCCCCGGCGCGTGCTTTATTTTAGAATATATTTGCTGTAAAATAAATTGAACAGAAGTAGCCCCAGGTTCCCTGTCTTATGAGCAATGAACATTTTAAATCTCCGAAAATATCGAGTGTGTAAATTAAGATCGGGAATAACATTTCATCCTGCAATTATTATAGTTCAGTTATTGAAGTTTCGACTGTCCTTCAGTCACATTCCGAACTCGAGCTCCCTCTGTGAGCGCCTAACCACTAAACGAGCAGGACACACGTTATAGAGTTTAATTCTGGACTTAATATTTTCTTTGCTGTTTCACAATAACCAGATCTATGCTCCAAAAGCCATCTCAAAGTTTCCCGGTGTCAGGCAGAGAAACATATGGGACCGAATCAGTGACTTTGCTTTTTCGACCTGTCTTCTGAAGCGCCGCACAGTTCCACTCCGACAGTCAATGAGCTGTTGGGACGTAAGTGTATCCAGGCTGTGGGTGGCCACCCCGAGCGCAGCAGAGGGGTTTCTGCATTAGTTCTGGGTTGGGACAGTATTTCCCCTTCTCTCTTCCTCTTGTCTGCATCCCTGTGCTTTGGTTTCTGCAGTTATTCCCCGGCCTTATTTTATGTGTTTAAAGTGGAACAAAAGATGAAGTGACGACACTCTGGATCAATTTCGTGAAGTGAAATAAAGAGCAATAAAAGAATAAGGGTGAAGCCACTGTCGCCCTTTTGACAGGAGAATCAACTCGCCCATGACTGTTCATCCACAGCAAGTTTAAACATAATCTTCCTGCCCGGGATCCTTTCACGTAGAAAGCAAACGTGATAACGGCTCCACTGCGGAAACCGCTCTGACCAGAAGTACAGCAGTGGGCAGCTGACCAGTGAATGCCTTCTGTGCCGATCGGGAATTTGTTGGCTCACTTTAAACAACTTCTGTCCCTCACTGACAGCTGTCAATCCTTCTCCTCCGCTGCCCTTTACACAAACATGTCACTGATCCCCACCCACCACCCCACATTCCCATCGTGTTATCTTCCATGTTAGCACAGTGGGGCCGCGGAGGCACCTACTCTCTCCCCGCGGTTAGTTAACTCAGTCAGTCTGTAAAATTAAAGGGGAACAAGTGTCCTGTAAAGGGAAGGGGAAGGAAGAGAGTCTGTAACCTGGGTTTAATTGTTTGTCAAAGGCTACCCATCCTGTTGTGTATTTCCAGCAGTTTCCTACTTTCACAGGTGGAGATACCGGTCCTGGACCATGCTCCTCAAATACAATGAGGTCAGGATAAAAGTTCCTCATATACTCAGAGCAAAATAAATTATTGAAGTTCTACAATGGATTAATGAATGATGTTTAAATCAATGAATCTTTTTTTCCATATGCGATGCACATAACTTTCTTATAAGGTTTTAATTTTGATGGAAGTGCAATTTCCCTGGCCGGAAATTGACCCAGGGCCGCGGTGGTGAGAGCGCCGAATCCTAAACACTGGACCACCAGGGAACGCTGCATTGCTGCATCGCTGCATCACTGCATCGTAATGCTTGATGTCATTATTGTCCTTTTCTTTAAACATCATAATTGAATTTATTTCTAGTCGGCTGGATGGCAGAACATGATCCAACAATGTAATTGTTTTACTTGAGCTGAATGCTCAGTAAAGTAATGGAGTGGGAACTCACTGGATAACAGCACAGCTGTCAATGTTTGCAGAATATATTCGTGCAGCCAAAATGCTAAATGACAACCTGGATCTGTGCGGCACCGAATCCTCGGGGAAAAAACAGTTAAAGGCTTCACCCCTGGGTGGGCTCAAATCACCAACCTTTCGGATAAAAACCGAATGCACTAACCCATTACATCACAGAGACTGATGGAAGAACATGTTGCAAGACATGCAAAACCAGGGTGTCAATCAGTTAAAGCTTTGGATTGCTCCGACCGGGATGGAACTTGTCTACTCTCAGTTGTACTTTTCCCAAATAAAGGGTGGGAGATTCATTGTGGATGTGTGGAAGCAGTCTGGTCCCGCACTTTGCAGACACTTCCATGTCACCGCCAACCAGCTCTCCCACAACCGGTGTGTTCTACCTTCCAGCCTTCCGGTGCCTTGTCTGTGACGAAGTATTCTGATTGTCCCGAAGCCGGTAGTAGGTTTTAATTTCTTTTAGCTCCTGACTGCGGATGTTCCTGTGATTAAATGCAAACAAAATGCTTACAGGGACAGTTGGATTCACCGTTTCTTTGCTTGGTGAAATTTCAAAGATTGAAAGCGACGCACATCAACCCCAAACCTCGTCACCTGCTCGCTAAACGCTACACGCTGCTCCCGTGAGATGGAAGCCCAGTTGCTGTTTCAAGCTTGAATGCAGGTACAAGCAGTACTCATTCAAAGAAAGTCCAAGTCCCTGAGGCACCTGATTATTTGCACCGAACTCCTTCGCAAAGAGTTGAGGTTCATGTGGGGTGATTTGCGAACATCTTTCCCCACACTACAACACTTCAAACATAACTCAACGGCTGTAAAGCGCTTTGGGGCGTCATGAGTTCCTGAAAGGCGCTGCAGATATGCAAGTCCTTCTTTGCAAAAGAATGGGCTCTTCGTGGAGTTGAACCCGGGACCTCTCGCAAATTTACAATATCTACCCCGAAGCGAGAATCATACCCCTAGACCAACGAGCCAACTTTTTGATTAGCAAGGCGATAAGGTGTAACTATTATGAAAGCATATTTTGTGTATGTTGCTCTTCTTGGTTGGAGGAGCAGTTGAGATGGAATCAGTGACTTTGACTTTTCAACCTGTCTTCTGAAGCGCCGCACGGTCTCATTCCGACAGTCAATGAGCTGTTGGGACGTTAGTGTATCCAGGCTGTGGGTGGCCAACCCGAGCGCAGCAGAGGGGTTTCTGCATTAGTTCTGGGTGGGGACAGTATCTTTCCCGTTCTCTCTAGCTCTTGCCGAGATCCCTGTGCTTTTATTTCTCTATTTATTCCCGCTCTCTCAGTTTCTAATGTTTAAAAGGGAACAAAAGATGAAATGGGCATCACTGTGGAACAATTTCTCTCACTCAAAGTGCTACCGTTGCGCCATGAGGTCTCGGTAGCTAGCCGTTGATATTCAGGTTCATCTATAAATATATCTAAATATATCGACAAGTATGGAAGCTGTTCCCTGGTGGTCGAGTGGTTAAGTCCGGCGCACTGGTTGAATTTACCAATATCTCGCAAAGAGTCCAGGTACCTTTCCCCTCCAGAGAAGAAGAATCCCTTTCTGGGCTTTTAAAATGAGTTTAAAGGGGCATACGAAGCCTGCGGGGGATAATGGGGCTGCATTCATGGAGACCCCCCCCCCCCAGTGTTTGGACTCATAGGAAAGGGAATTCAAAATGGACCTAAATTACAGAAGCTTGAGATCCCCTAAACATCTATGGGAAGGAGTGTTAGATCTCTTAATTTCCAATGAAATACGAATTCCGATTGTAGTTTTAACTTCTTTATTTTTGGCAGACAGCAGTAACAAGTTCTTGGCTTTAAGCCAGGTCTTTGTTCTTCTGGGACCACATGGTCAAAATGGCTGTACTTATACCTGCATCAATTTACAGAAAATAACTCACCTTCTTTGACCTTAATGGCTCAATTAATAGTCTTTTAACCTTTTAATTGGCTCGCTACCCAAGGTCCTAAAATGTCAAGTTGATGGATGACTTAATGCAACATGCTGAACTGCACGTTATCACTAGAGTCTGTGTTTTCTCCACTTGTCTAAATGCAGTCTGTTTGAATTCTCTATCAATCCCCCCCTTTGATTCTTTCACAAACTGAATCATAAAACATCAGGTATCTCTGGTTAAACATTCTACAAAATAATTTCATACATGCTAATAGAGTTTCCTTCTAAAATTTGTTGATGTGTTTCGCCAGATGTCCGGACTAGTAGCTTCCACACAAGTTTACACCAACCCGAGTTCCATCGTGGCCACAATGGAAGTCTGATTTTAGTAGGTTAATTAACCTTATTCCAATTTAATCCCAATCAATATCTTAGTTCAACAAGTAAACAACCTTCCCTTAAGCATAACATACTCCTGTGCCACGTACAGACGGTCTGCTGGGACCTGCAAGGTGTCTCACCTGCGGGACAGCAGCTACAGCCGCCTGGTCGCAACAACATTTAATCAACATAAACAAACAATATAACATTACAACAAATAGAATTAAACCTTCCACCAATGAAGTTCCTATTGAACCTAGCCATTCAGTGGCTCCACTCCACAAAGTGAATGATGGGGGTTGCTTAAGTTTTTCTACCTCCTTTTGGATATGCTCCACTAAGTGGGTAATTTCTTCGGAGCTATCTGGGATATATGTGCAACACCCGAGTAGGGTGCAAGTACCTCCCTTTTCAGCTAGGATGTCATCAAGAGCCAGTCTATTCTGTAGGGCTACTGTGCGGATTGCTACCATTTCTGCATTGATTTTAACTAGGGCCTCTGAGGTATCATTGGCTACTCGTTCCACAATGGATGCCATGTTAATGGATTCCCTTGCCAGTTTGGCGGTCCCATACCCAGGGATCAGAATGGCAAAGAAACTCTCTGTTTCTGTGATCGCTCTCTTAGGACGGTGTAAATGTTCCGACAGTGACTTTATATGATACATATAAGGCACAATGTAGGCTAAATAGCAGGATCCCATCCAATTCTGGGGCAGCCAAGTGTAGGCCTTATGGCCACACACCCAATAGGTGCCATTATATGCAATGAATGTTAGCTGTTTCTTTGTCAGGAACACTCCGGGGCCTGTCCAGGCTTTTTCATCTGTTTTATTCAGAATCCCCGTTATGTTAAAAATTCC
This sequence comes from Pristiophorus japonicus, assembly GCF_044704955.1. Classification (NCBI taxonomy): domain Eukaryota; kingdom Metazoa; phylum Chordata; class Chondrichthyes; family Pristiophoridae; genus Pristiophorus; species Pristiophorus japonicus. Next base: position 1,360,569 of record NW_027251383.1, on the reverse strand, counting down.
CACATCAGCCCAGTTTGGACGGTTCCGTGGCTTAATTATGTTATAAATCCGGGAGTAGTTACTATACCCCATATTTTGGCCTCCGTTGATGTTTCTAATCAGACAGACCGATTCCCCCGGTCTTCCTATTCCCGTTGTATTAGTGATAACAAAAAATGGGGGCCGTTTGGAATTATTGTAGCACGGTTGGTATCCCCCTTCAAAGGTAGTCAGATTGTCACCTGCTGACTTCCATTTACGTGCCCAGTTTTCCGTATCCTGAAACGCATTGCCTGTTTTATTTTGATTAATTATCCACTCAGCCATTTCCGAGATATTCAATGGAACTGGCCTCAAGGGAATCCCTCCCTTTGAGTGAATAGCAATATGCGCACACACCCAACAACTAGAAATGTTACCTTGTTTGGCATAAATGTATGACATATATAAAAAGGTATTTACATGTAATTCCCTTGCGACCCTACTATTTCCCTTTGGTGCAAAAGGTCGGCTTGTAAGAAGTAGGCCTATGCCTAGAATACCGACAATCAATAATACAGTAAATTTATACATATTCGCAAAAAGTAATTGTCCTTATTAGATTTCAGCTTCAGTTACGGGTGCTCGTTTAACGTGTGAAGCATGGATCCATGCTTTCTTTCCTTGGACTTTAACAGCTGCCTGGGTGGTCAATAAAACTTGATAAGGTCCCTCCCACTTGGCACCCAAAGGTTCTTTATGCAACTTTTTCACATACAACCAGACTCCCGGGATGATGTCGTGTCCTCCTTCGGGTGGATTACCCCAAGTTGCCGATACCTGTCGGGAAACAGAACTAATAGCATTGGTTAAGTTTTGACAGTATGATAACAAAGTGTCACTCATTAAGTGAACATCAGCTTTCCGTAAATCGATAGTTCCTGGCAGCAACATGGGTCTTCCTGTTATAATTTCAAATGGGCTGAGACCTGTAGTTCTGTTCGGGGTTGCCCTAATGCTACATAGCACTATTGATAGTGCCTGGGGCCATGGTGTTCATTCTTGGTGATATTTGGCAAGCTGTTGTTTCAGAGTTCGATTCATTCGTTCTACTTGTCCTGATGATTGTGAATGATAAGGACAGTTTAAATCCCACGTAATGTTCACTAACCTACAGACTTCTTGGCAGACAGCACCTTTGAAGTGTGCTCCCTGATCTGAGTCAATTCTACTCGGGACTCCCGATCGGGGAATGTAATCCTTACACAAGATCTTTGTGACTCTTTTAGTTGGGACAGCTTCTACCCATCTAGAGAATCTGTGTATCCTTGGCATGAAGGAAGAGATATATAATCAACCTGCAGATGCTGGAATGGTCTGACAGGGGCAGGGGGCCTCAGTTGGGGCAATACCGTGATGGGTCCAGAATTATTTTTCTGGCAGACCAAACAGCGGTCTGTTACCAGCTGGGCATATTTTTTAAATCCCCGACCCCACGAGCTTTTCTGGAACTGTGTCGTCATCTGTTGTGAGGCCAAGTGTCCCCACGAGTGGAACTATTGGGCTAAAAAAGGCATAAGCGCTTGTAGCGTGACTGGCTTGTCGGTAACTTTTTGTCTCCAGACACCATCTTCGCATAGCTTAATTCCTGCCTGAATCCATGTCCATTTTTCCTCTCGGGAGCACTTGCCTTGCATTGTTTGAAGGTCTCGTGTCAGAGTCCTGAGTGCTTTCAATCTGCACATCTGTGTTGGTTCTTCTGGAGGAACGCCCTGTGAGGCGGCATCTTTAGCTGCCTGGTCGGCTAGGGCATTTCCCTGTGCTTCTGTGGTATTTTCCTTGGTATGGGCCTTACACTTCAGGATGGACACTTCCTGAGGTAATTGTATGGCCTCCAGTAAGTCTCGGACTTCTTTTCCATTTCGGATAGGTGTACCAGCAGCAGTGATGAATCCTCTTTTTCACCATAACATACCAAAGTCGTGAGCGACTCCAAAAGCATAATGCGAATCTGTGTCGACATTAGCTGTCTGTCCTTCTGCTATTCGACATGCCTCTGACATGCCTCTAACTCGGCCTGTTTTGCTGACGTTCCAAACATCCTTTTGCCACTACCTCATATAAGGTTGTAACTGCCCATCCTGCTTTTCTGGTACCATTGTCAACAAAGGAGGAACCATCTGTAAACAGGATGAGGTCTGGGTTGTGCAGAGGCTCCTCTGCTGCTAAGGCTGCTTCTTCTGTTTCTTTTAAAATCTCCACGCAGTCATGCTCTTCACATTCTCCCCCCTCTTGCTCCCTCGATTCTGACATCGGGAGCATAGTTGCGGGATTAACCGGGCTGGCCCGGACGATATGGAGATTAGGAGCTTCCAAAACTGCTGTCCAGCGGGTCCATCTTGCTGCTGTCACCTGAGACATTCTATTCATTGACAGCAAATCGTGTACGGTGTGGGGACATTTGACAATCAGCTTTTGATCGAGGACTAGACCCGCAGTGGTCAATACCGCTCGACATGTAGCTTCCATGGCCCTTAGGCAACTTCCCCATCCGAGGGCTACCGCATCCAGTTTTGCTGAATAATAGCCAATAGGTCTTTGCTGATCCCCATGTTCTTGTGTCAGTATAGCTGTCATATATCCTTCTTTCTCATGGACAAACAGGGTAAATGGCTTACCACAGTTGGGGATTCCCAGAGCCGGTACCGAACACAAAGCCTTTTTCAAACTCAGGAAGGCCTCTTGCTGTTCTTTTGTGAGGGTGATGGCTTCTTTCGAGGCACGTTTCCCCTTTAAAAGATCATTCAGTGGCTGAGCAAGCTGTGTGAAGGAGTCAATCCAATTTCTGTTAAAGTTACACAATCCCAAAAAAGACCTTCGTTCCTGAATAGTGGTGGGTTTTTTAGCAGTCCGAATGGCTGCAGTTCTATCCTGGGTAAGTTCTCTCTTTCCTTGTGAAATCCTTTGTCCCAGGTGTACAACCTCTTCTTGGGATATTTGTGCTTTGTTGATGCTGGCTTTATGTCCTTTCAGCCGAAGGTGATCCAGCAAAGCTCGTAAATCTTGTTCATCCGTGTTTGAAGCTAGCAGGATATCGTCTACATATTGGATGACTGTGGATGACAGGGGAGATAATTCTCGCAAATGGCTTTGTAAAGCCATGTGGAATACCGTAGGGCTGTTGTGGAAACCCTGCGGTAACCGGGTCCAAGTATACTATTGTCCTTGGACCGTGAAAGTAAACCACTGTCGAACCTCCGATGCCAGAGGCACCGACCAAAATCGGTTGGCCATATCTATAACCGAGAAACATTTATGTTCCGGTTTGAGGGCATTAAAAATGGTGGAGGGATCTGCGTCCAAAGGAGCTTTTTGATCAATACACTGGTTAGCTTTCCTATAATCGACAGTCAAACGCCAAGTCTCATTAGATTTCTGTACCGGCCACACGGGGCTATTGGAGGAGCTATGCATTTTAATAAGAACCCCTTGTTTCTCCAATTGCTGAATAACCGGTAAGATTCCCGCGATGGCAGTTGGACTGATGGGATACTGTTTAGTGCATGGAGGCTTGGTCCCTGTAAATGACGCAGGCTCCATCTGGAGTAGGCCACAATTGTTCTTATCTTTAGCCCATATCGGGTGTTCCTTCAATTCTTCTTTCTTCAAAGTTCTAATTGACCATGTCACCCGACCATCCTCGAAATGCAACGATGAATCTACTTGGATTAGAACGTCGATTCCCAAAAGGGGTTGATCTACAGGGCCTATCCAGACCGGCGTGGTTAGTTCATGTGGGCCCAGCCCGATAAGTACCGGTGTTGTCCTTTTAATTTCCATTTTATGGCCCCCAACTCCATAGGCTGTACGTGCCCTACCATCCAACGGCAAAAAGTCTCCATATTGTAGGGATAAGCATGTTAATTCCGCCCCTGTGTCTAAAAGACAGTACACATCCTTATCGCCCACCCTCACAGTTATATATAGCCCATCTTCCCTTTGTTGTATTAGTGCGAGGAGCGGCGCCAGGGTGGGCTCTAATCGTTTTTTGCTATCCCAAGTAACTCCTTCTGTTGTTGTATTGTCAGTCGCTTAAATGCTTCTATGAGGTCGTTATCTTGTGACAAGCCTGGCTTGTTGGCTGAATTGTATCCCTGGCTGCGTCCTCTTCCCCAGCCACGACCTTGCTGTTTGGCCCTGCACGTCTTGACCCAGTGACCTTCTTTCCCACAATAATGACATTTTCCGGGTAATTTTCCTAATGACTGTTTATCGGAATCCTGGGATTTCCATCCCATAGCCTGTACAGCTCGGACTTTAGCTCCCATATCCCCATCTAATTGGTTGCATCGATCCACCAATGCTTCAAAGGCAGTTCCTCTACCTTCCCAGTCTGGTAACACCACCTTAAGCATTTTTGACAGTTCTGGCTTTAGACCTGCCACGAAAGCTGCTTTCAGGGGTCCAAAAGGGTTCATCCATTTCCTCATCCGTATTATTCATACCCGAATGTTGTAGCCACGTGCATCTAAACCGCTCGTCATACTCCAGGACATCCTCTGTTCCTTTCTGTTGGCAGGCTGCAATTTTTCCCCAGTCTGTCTTAGCTGGACTGAAGGCTTGCAGCCAGTGTTTAATCGCCTCCCATCCTGCGTCTAATTCTTGCTCATTCTGCCCCAAAACTTCTTCTCCCTTGTCGTGCAATTTTCTTCCCTGTGTTTTTGGCACCATTATGGTCAAAATTTGCATTCTGTCCCAGGGATGAAGTTGATATATATTTCTTAAGCGGTCCAATTGGTCCCACGTTTTTACTCCCCCTTTCTTTGGATTGGGCAATTCCTTGGACCATTTATCAATTTTCTCTTGGTCTGCCGGATCATGAACTAAGTATTCTTCGTATACCCTTTTCTTTGTTTTTTTGGTTCCGCTCTCATCCGCAGTCTCTTCTGATTTGACTACAACTCGTCTTTTTTTAAACGGGGCAAAGTGCACCCCTAATTCGTCATTCTCCGGCCCTGTATCGTCGAAGGATTCAGAATTCGTATCTATTCCTCGGCCGTGTCTTCGGGTTTGCGCTTTTAATTTATCCAAACATGGGTACCCTGGGAATTGATCAATACATTTTCCTTTTCCTATTACTGTCTCTTGACCTAATGATTTTTTCCATTGTTTAATTTCACCTTTAAGATCTTTAACTTCCACTCCAGCTTTTCAAGTTCAAGCTTTTTCTGTCGCAGCTGTGCACAAACTGCTTGCAATTGATCCTTTGTACTGGTCAGTTCTCGATCATGTTGGGAACACATTATAATTTCGTTCCGCTTTCGAATCTGGCCCATAACCGCTAGGGACCATCTAGTTCGCTCTTTATTTTTCATACGGGTCGTTTTTCCCCAGACGCTTTTAATCTCGTCCAAGGACCATTGTCCTTTGGAGGTTCCGTACTTTTGTGCGATCTTAATACAGGTTTTAGATAAGTTGAATTGTTGCTCTATGTATTCTTTCAATTGTTCGAGGATTTCATCTATCGAAACCTCAGGTGGTGCCTGCCTACCTTTAACAGTTGCAGGCAATTCTTTGCTCTTATCTCCTGTTGCCATCATTTCTTTACTGGGGTCTCGAGTCGTAGGCTTTCCAGACGATCAATAGGTCGGTGATTAATTAACTGACACACCGCCGAAGTTTAGACGTCTATGGGACCTCGAACCGACTATCAACCGGAGGGTTCGCAAACCGGAGGCTTTCGGAATCGCGTAGAAGGAGAGGCGAATTTAGACTTTTGACCGAGGACTTTTAAAAAGAGGTGTCCTTACCTCAATATGTAAGTCCGATGTCCAAAATTCAATTTCTTTCCTCAGCGATCATGTTCGTGACTCCAAAATTGTTAGATCTCTTAATTTCCAATGAAATACGAATTCCGATTGTAGTTTTAACTTCTTTATTTTTGGCAGACAGCAGTAACAACTGCTTGGCTTTAAGCCAGGTCTTTGTTCTTCTGGGACCACATGGTCAAAATGGCTGTACTTATACCTGTATCAATTTACAGAAAAGAACTCGCCTTCTTTGACATTATTGGCTCAATTAATAGTCTTTTAACCTTTTAATTGGCTCGCTACCCAAGGTCCTAAAATGTCAAGTTGATGGATGACTTAATGCAACATGCTGAACTGCACGTAGTCATTGGAGTTTGTGTTTTCTCAACTTGTCTAAATGCAGCCTGTTTGAATTCTCTATCAGGAGCATATCAATTTTAAGATTCTATAACATTTTGGCTGCAAAAAAGAGTTACCAAATACAGGAGGTGGGGCCAAATTCATGCATTAAGGACTCCAGGCTATGCACCCTCGAAGAGATAATCGAATAACCCAATCAAGCACAAAGGAAATCATGGTCAAGAAACTGGACAATCCTAAAACAATGCAAAACCAGTGGTAGCACATTCTCACATCCTAATCGAGTTACTGCTGACAAAGGAGACATTTGAGAATCAATGGACAGAACAGTGTAAACAAAGCCCAAGAGATTTGATGGGAGATAATGGAGCCTTTTTTTGGTATATATCTATCCCCCAGTTTTACAAGGCAAGACCAGCAAGGAGCAGCACGCAGACTTGCAGAACACAGAAACTAGCAGAAGACAGGAGAGAAGCAGAGCACAGACTGGAACAAAGACACAGACACAAGCAGCCAGAGTGAAGAAATGGAGTCGTGAAGGAACCTACCAGAACTCATCAAGAACTGACCGAGCACGAGGCCAACGAAACGGAAGGTTGTCAGCAACAAAATTGACAACCACCCTACAATCTACATCTGAACGACCCAACGGGGGGAGAAATTACCAAAAGGGTCCAACTAAAACTATTCCGAACCAAAGAAAGTGGGTATTTACCCCATACATCCAAAATGCAACTTACCACATCAACGGACGCCTACATCAACCGAAGACTACACAGTCCGAAGTCCTCTCCTCCGTCCAGGGTACGGCTCGACTCGAAGGCCAAGTGCAGCGAACCCTGAAACCGCGATTCACCGGCAACTGTCTAAAGGGATTGGTGAGCATAGCCCCTGAACCCTCAGAGCTATAACTTAGTTAGTGAGTGGAATTGGGAGGGGGGAGACTGGGATAACTTGTGTAAATGTATCTGCATTCTCCTCTTTACCCCATTTAGAGTTTAAGCTGTATTCATTTCCCCACAGGCTGTAATTTGACACTTTATTCAATGTGTTGTACCCTTCAGTGTGTATTGGTCTGTGTGTGTTATTAAAGGTGTGCCTTTTACTTCTTTTTAAACACAATAAAGCCATACCTGCTTCCTACCTTGAAACCGATTGTCTGTCCAAGTCTGTCACAGTCCCATCATAATTCCAGTGTCTAGAACCAAGGATGTGGGAGCGATTCGGAACCGCTCATATAAGGTCAGAAAGGAAAGCTGACCCCCTGCAAACCACCCCTTACATAATGGTGACCCAGATGGGACACTGGTACAAGGGACGTGATAAGAGAGAGACTGGTTTCAGGAAACGAAGCAAAAAGGAAGAGGGGATTTCCTCATCTGTGTTTAAGAGGGTAAATGTGGCTAAGGAGTGGGGACTCGATCTATTGTATGCTCAGCGTCCAGAAGATGCTGCAGCTCAATGGACCGAGAGCAAGGACCATAAAAAGTCGATAGAGAAGGCCATTTGGCTAATTTGCCTTCAGCAACAGATCCGGCTTCTAAATGAGGAGAATGAGAAATTAAAGAGAATATTGAGACAGGCAGAAGAGAGGTTCACCGCAAGGGCCACAGTCGGGGACAGGCTGTGGACTGAGGTGGGACAGTTAAAGGAAAGTAGAGAGCTCACTAAAGAAAGGCACAAAATCCAACCGGACCTTTTACAGTGTAAGATTATTGAAGCCAAGTATAGCGAACCGGCGTTGCGGGAAGAGAATTCCTGCCTCGCCAAGCAAGTTAAAGAGTACGGGGAGAAGGTGAGAGACATTCAGGTAGCCTATAAGGTAGCCAGTACCAGGGAATTTGAGGCAGGAGACCATGGCCCCTGCCAGCAGCAGATCCAAACCTTGAACCTTGCTCTATCCCAGGCTAAAGGCATGGTGTGCCTGATAAACCCGGGTTTAGCCGAGGAACACCTGGTTGAGCAAGGAGAAACCCCTCAGTCACTGCCTGCAGCTCCCAGGAATGGCCCGGGGCAACAGGGGTGTCAGCCAGAGTGCGGAGCAGGCAAGGATTGCGAAATACCAGGGCCAATGCACCCGGTCCGGCAGCAGAAGTTTGGCCCGCCTGATGCTAATGGGGCAGCAGGACCCCGAGAAAGCAACTTCGTAGTTCCCCACGACACCCAAAAACTGAGGGCTATGATAGGCCACCTAAGTAAGCTCACCCAACAGGGGGATCCCTCGGTACACTTCCTGGAAGTGGAACACACAGGGGATATTAACGGGTGCGATGATTCAGAGCAGGCTAAGCTTCTCACTAGACACCAAGCTGTGCCATTCCCTCTCTGCAGACAGCAGAAAGGGGCGATACACGTACGCTACGGTTAAGGAGGAGGTTCTAGAGGCCATGGGTATGAATGACGGGAGTCCTTTCTCCCGAGTGGAGAAAACAGTGCAGCTCTATGGTAGACTCCACAGGCTTTCGCCGACAGGTTGTGGCCGGTCTACGAAAGGGCCTGTAGTGGCTATCTTGACCGGGCCCACCTGACCCCGAACGAGATGGCTCACTGGCTCCGCAGCCTGGTGGCAAACAGCTTACCTGGAACAAAGGCAAAAGCCCAGGTCTGGTTCGATCCAAGAGATCCCAGAACCACCGAGGAGACAGTGGTCAGACAGTTGACACTGGCTTACCAGAACAGTAGAGGGACAGAGGAACCCTCCTCTAAAGGGAGGGTCCATGAGATTAAACGCAGCCAAAGCAAGAGAGAGTGGCATCAGGAAGGTGGTTATCCTCCCCACAAAGGGGGCGAGTGTTTTGGGTGTGGGAAAAGTGGGCACTGGAGGAAGGACTGTAGGAACCCATGGAAAGAGACTAAGGGAAGGACCACTCCAGCCCCAGCCCGTAAGGCTGGGGCAGGAACACCCGACTCATATGAGACACTCGTAGCCGCTCTACAGACACTCATAAACGGAGAGGGAGCAGTAACTATCACAACCGGTGCAGTAGCCGGTTCGGTAAAACCCTCTGCTCCAAACCACCCAGATGCATGACTAGAGCCAGCGCAGCCTGTGTACCTGTGTTCCCTCAAGTACGAGGCCTGGAAGAGACCGTGCGTTACGAGGAGGTGGAGAAAGTGAAAGGGACCTACCTGCTAGATACTGGTGTTTCCAGCACTCTTGTATTTGCAGATAACCCAGCTACCTCACCTCTATCGAACGGGGTCCCGTACAGTCTAGTTGGGTTCACAGGCAATGAGCAAACTGGTTAGTTTTCCATCCCGCTCACCATTCAGTTGGGGACACTCAAAACCAAATGGAAGTGTGTCCTGATGAAATGGGAGCAGAAGGGAAAAGGGATCCTGGGGGCTGATTTTATCATTGGCCACCAGATCCTAGTGGATCTCAGGAACCACTGTCTGTGGGGAGCCATAGTGACTGACAGGGAAGGTGAGGTGGTGGTGATCCCAGAAAAAGGGGCCAAGGTAACATTGTGTACCGTGAAGCCAAAGGAGGGTTACGACTTGGAATTACTGGTCAGTAACACCCCAGTGGAGTACCAGGCATATGTACGGGCACATCTTGCAGCATTTGCCACCCACAAACATGACTGTGGCAGGGTAACGGGGGTGGAAGTTAGTATAGTAGGGACCCCATGACCCGATCACAAAAGCAATATAACTTCCCCAGGAAGGCAGAAGCAGACATGACAACGGCGCTGGGATCACTGATAGATCAAGGGGTGTTAAGACCAATAGCTACCCATGTGAACTCTTCACTGTGGCCGGTTAAGAAACCGGACAACTCGTGGAGGGCCACCGTGAAATATCGAGTACTAAATAAGAATATCCCTGCCTGTGCACCCACTGTAGCAGCCATAGCGGATCTCATTGGGAGTATTCCAGCATCCGCGACCACTTTCACAGTGCTGGATATTTCAAATGGGTTCTGGTCCATTCCTTTAAAACGGGAGGACCAGTACAAGTTCGCCTTTACCTTTAAGGGCCAACAATACACGTGGAACTGTCTTCCCCAAGGCTTCCACAACAGTCCCAGCATTTTTCACCAATGCATGGCGAACTGTTTAAAGGGCTTTAGCAGACCCCAGCAGTTGGTGCAGTATGTGGATGACCTGCTCCTGTTCACCGATCAGGGGGAGGAGCATGGCCCACTGCTGACCGAGCTGCTGGAGCTACTAAAAGAAGAAGGGTTTAAAGTAAACCCGAATAAGGCACAGATCGGCCAGAAGGAAGTCAAATTCCTGGGGCTGACTGTGCGCGCTGGGGAAAGGGCCATAGACAAGGCTAGAAGGGAGACAGTACAGGAGTTACCAGCCCCCAAACACAGTGACAGGGGTAAGATCCTTTCTAGGGCTCACTGGGCACCGCAGAGACTTCATTGAGGATTATGCAGCCACCGCAGCCCCTCTGCTCAGGCTCCTACACAAGGGGGTAGAGTGGGACTGGGATGAGAGTTGCGAGGCAGCATTTAATCAGCTCAAGAAGGACTTGCAGACCGCGCCAGCCTTAGGAGCGAGAGATGTAGGAAAGGAGTTTTTCCTGGAGGTGGCAGCCAGCGGGGACAGTTTGAGCTCAGTGCTGCTTCAAGAGCGGCACGGCCAGCTGAGACCGGTGGTTTACTCCTCCAGGATCCTCACAGATGTGGATAAGGGGTACTCCAACTGTGAGAGACACCTCCAAGCCACACATTGGGCAATGAAAATATCCTTGATCTTCACGGGAGGGTCTCCTCTAACATTCCTAACCTACAACACACCGACTCAGATGCTCCGAGATGGGAGGATCAAGGACGGGATGGTGAGCAGTGCCCGCATTGCTCGCTGGACCCTGCTACTCTCCCAGATGTACCTCAGATTAGAAGGCCCCCGCGAGCCAAGGCTCGCAGCCAACCTAATCTTTCCAGGGAAATCCCACAGGTGCTCCATAGAAGGGGTATTGGAGGTAAACATTGGCCTTCGGGCTGGGTTGCACCCTGCAGGCCGGGACATCTACGTGGACAGGTCCAGCACGGTATCTGCTGGCGAGCGACTCACTGGGTGCGGAGTCTATGACCCAAGGGCAGGTATTGCCCTGGCAATCAAGCTCCCCAGCACCATGAGCGCCCAGCATGCTGAACTGTCCGCCGTAATGTACGTGGTGACCCACCCCGAGGAATTCCCTACCCCGTACACGATTTGCTCGGACAGTATGTTCACCTGCAATTCATGCACGGAGTACCTGGCTATCTGGTCACGTCGCGGATACACGTCAACTGACGGGAGACCCCTGGCAATCGAGCCCCTGCTGGAGAAAATATTGACAGCGGTGGGGGAAGAAGGAAAGGTCTACATACATAAGGTGAAGGACCATTCAAAAACTGAACCCCGTGCAGAGGGAAACCAACAGGCTGACAAACTGGCCAAAGAAGGTGCCCGCACGGGAAAGTTCTGGGACCCGTATGACACCGGCCGCATAGCAGCGGTCAAGAATAAGAACAGGGCAGCAGAGAGTACAGGGATAGCTTTGGCCCCGGACTTATAAACAGTTCAGGCACAGGACCCAGTCCTGAAAGCTGTCCTGAACGCGCTAGCTAGAGGAGAGAGAGTAGAAGGTCCGTACGGCACAGCAGCCATTACCGTTAAGGAAGGCCTGCTGTTTGAAGAGGGACAATGGGTCGTGCCACAGCAGCACCAGAGGGAATTCCTAAAACTGGCCCATGAGGGTCCAGGAGCGGGACACCCCGGGCCTGAGACCACCTGGCAATGGGTGGAACAGGCAGGATGGTGGCCGAGACTCAGGGAGGACGTCCGCGATTCTGTGCGAACTGCCTGGTGTGTGCTGCGAACAACCCTGACCCCCAGGAAAGGAAGGTGTCCCTAGGACACGTCAGGAGGGTAGAGGGACCATGGCATTCAATCCAAATTGACTACATCGGGCCCCTACCCACCACCCAGGGAGGTTACAAATACTGCCTTGTCTTGGTGGGCGTGTTCTTAAAATGGGTTGAAGCCTTCCCCTGCCGAACAGCCAGCGCACTAGGGACAGCTAAGATTCTAGTGAGGGAAGTGTTCTCCCGGTGGGGACTCCCACAGTATGTGGAGTCGGACCAGGGGAGCCATTTCACCGGGCAGGTAATGCAGGCAACCCTTCAGGTGCTCGGCATTGAGGGGAAATGACACCTTGCCCACAATCCACAGTCATCGGGTATTGTGGAGCGTTTAAACCGCAGCATTAAAGAAAGGCTGCGGAAGGAAACGGGAGACTCACCCCAAAAGTGGGTGGAGTTCTTACCATTGGTCCGAATGGGGATCCGAGCTAGCCAGTCAAAGAGCACCGGGTATTCCCCATTAGAGCTCATGACTGGCCGGATCATGCGGACCCCCACCCATGTCCTAGCCCCGGTGCTCACAGAAGGTGAGCTCAGAGAGGCGAACTGGGACCAGTTTGTCAGGAACCTGTTTGAACACCTCAAACAGATTCACTGGCAGGCGGCTAGTAACATGGGCAGACAGCATCAGAATCACCGATTGCAGCTAGAACCCAGCAAACACCACGATAGGGGACCAGGTCATGGTGAGGAACTATGCTCGGGTCGGGGTTTTTGAAGCATTATATATGGGGCCATACAGCATTGTAGACAAGGCAAGCCCGATGGTCTATGCCATAAAGCTGCCCCGCCGTACTTAGTGGTTCCACAGCATCCAGTGCAAGCTGTACAACCCAGGGTCAGCCAACCACAGAGGGCAGCCGGGAGAGGTGAACCGTCCTCAGGACAGGGATCCTCCGTTGGCCGCCCCCGACGGTGGAGGTCCCACAGGGAATGTGGCAGGGTCAGAAACCGTGCCTATAGGGACGGTGAATTGCAGTACTGGGGGGGCTATCTCACCCATCGTTTGGGATTCGGACGCACCCCCAGTAACCCAAGCCCTGAGAAGGACCCTCCGTACACCACGGCCTAAAATACCGTGGTCACCGGCAGCTGAACCTCAGCAATTCTACCCTTGGAGAAGGGCAGCCCGACAGGAAAGGTTGAAGGTCAGAAGTACAGAGGCCGCTCAGAGTAGGGACCACCAGCCAGCCGCCTCCAGCGGTGAGGGACTCACAGGAGCAGTAGCATCGAGCTGTCCCAGAGACAAGGGTCTCCAGCTCACCGGCTGCGGGGAAACCCTAGCATCCAGGCGGCTATCAGGCCGCACAAGGCATGGGCCTGACAGGGACTAACCAGGCCACCCGGAGACGGGTGGCGGTTGTACATAGCTCTAATTTTAGTTTAAGGCAGCTGACTGCACCATTTTACATTTTAAGGTTTAGTTTGTCTTGTGTGTCAGCCAGCCTGAGAGCAGTTCTCAAGGGCAGGATCTAGACATTACCGGGTGATGGACAAACCTCAGGAGACCAATTGATGTTGTTTAGTTTTAATCTCTGTTTTTTTCCCTTCTGTAATGTGGTTGTACGTTGCCTATATGCTGGTGAATATAATGTAACTGCAATGAAATGTAACTGTGCTGAAATGCAATTGTAGTGATTGAACCCCCTCCAAGCTGGGAGGGTATAAATGTAAAAAGTTTGTACCTGTATAGGGAAAAATGTGCATCTATGGTGATGTTGCATAAGTGTAATGCATTTTGCGTATTAGTTTAGCTAATTTACGGGGAAGATTATCTCTTGGGAGTCAGGAACTTTGCTCAGCTCGAAGAATGATACCATAAGTGATATGGTATCACAGCGGGGAATGTAGAATTTACCAATATCTCGCAAAGATTCCAGGTACCTTTCTCCTGCAAATGAGAAGAATCCCTTTCTGGACTTTTAAAATGGAAGGAAAACTTTGTGACACAAATGAATTTTAAAGGGGCAGACGAGGCCTGCAAGGGATAAAAGGAGGTGCATTCATGGAGACCCCCCTCCCCCCTACCCTCAGTGTTTGGACTCATAGGAAAGGGAATTTAATTTGGAACGATCTACCAGAAAGTTTGAAATCCTAAAGTGCATATGGAAGAAACTACGAACTTTAATCGAATTTGGAATTTTTAAAAGGTGCAACCCATGAAAATTCTGACAAGTTGTGCACTGTGAGAACAATGACCACTAGGTGGTGAACTTGTGGGAGACACTCCTAACCTGGACCTTCAAGCATAAAAGGGGAAGCTCCACCTTCTTCCATTATTTGTGTGCTAAGGAATAAAGGACAGGTCACAGACTGACCTTCTCTCAAGCATGGGCCTCGTGTGCATTTATACTGTACAGTAAGGATGTATCACTTATGACTCCAGGAACCCAGTGCAACTTTTGTTAAAATTAACAGGACCGGTTATTGCACAGAAAAAATCTTCTCTCACATAATGTTTTTAGATCATGCACTGGTCGATCATTCTTCGGTGCAAAGTGGATGAACTGACTCTTCCCCACATTGAAACCCAGTAATCACAGTCAACGGGAGATTTAATAGAGGTTTTCAGAATTATGGGGAAACTGTTTCCACGGGCAGGAGTGTCGGTAACCAGAGGATACAGACATAAGATAATTGGTAAAAGGAAAAATCCGGGGCGGGGGATGTGGGGTGAGGAGATGTATTTTTACCTGCTCCTAATTCTTACATGTTGATGATCTTATGACCTTCCACAGGAGAACAACCTCGGCCCTGAGCATGTATGAGGAGAAAGCTCCAGAAAATTTCCCACCCGGTGAGCTTTCGCGTGTGAGGCGAACGTGTTAACGGCTGCACTGTGGAGACATCTCCACTTTCAGCACCAGGTCAGACGGAAATATGAAGCGAGCAGGTGAACTGCTGAATCCTACTTTTAAGGAGCTGGTCGTGGTGCCAAGCAAATGGGTTTTGCTCAATGACTATAATGAAGAAGAGGGATTTGAACCCACGCTTCCAGAAAAACTGTAAACTGAACACAGCACCTGAGACCGCTCAGCCATCCTGACTATTTAATGCTGTATGTGGCCATCTGCAGGTTGATTTTGAACTTTTGTGTCCTGTCACATGAAATAAATGAGGGCAGCAGGCGTATCTCTGCCTGACACCGGGGAAACAGTGAGACAGACCTTGGAGCAAGGGTCTGGTTATTGCTAAACAGCAAAGAAAATATTAATTCTGGAATTATCCAAAAGCAATGTGACCCCGACGGGAAATAATCAGGGGTTCAGTTTTGCCAGTATTTTCAAAACTTCATGTTGCATTGTGAAACAATGCAGGAAATCAGTGGTGAAGATAAAATCCCACGGTGCTCATTTTCAGATTCAACACAGTGTAGAATTTACCAATATCTCACAAAGATTCCAGGTACCTTTCCCCTGCAGAGGAGAAGAATCCCTTTCTGGACTATTAAAATGGAAGGAAAATTTTGGGACACAAATGAATTTTAAAGGGGCAGATGAGGCCTGCAGGGGATAAAAGGGGGTGCATTCATGGAGACCCCCCCCACACCCCAGTGGACTCATAGGAAAGGGAATTTAATTTGGAACTATCTACCAGAAAGGTTGAAATCCTAAAGTGCACATGGAAGAAACTACGAACTTTAATCGAATTTGGGATTTTTAAAAGGTGTATGTTGGGTCTGCACGAAAAGGGGTGGGTTCAATATCTAAAGGGCCAGTTTGGACATTGGAACTAATCAAATTGTCTGGGAACTGTATACCCTCGAAATTTGCCCCTTGAAAACATTAGCATTTAAACAATCAACGATGGAAGAAACATTTATCACTGCACCCGGAGGACCCAAATGTCACATACATATTCCAACACCTTTTCAACAGGCATAGAAATATCTGGCTCAGGCCAGACTAGCACAATGGAGAGCTCACCAACTTAGAAAAGCCTATTAACGCCAGATTAAAACCACTTAATCAAGTTTCAGTTAGCTTGCTGAAAAATCGAAACAAAGAACTGAGCTAGATTTGATGGAAGATAAAGGAGCCTTTTTTAGTATAATTGAAGTCTGTTCTGGCAGTTAGGTGTGCTTCAAGAGACACTATTAAGTCAGCAGTCTCGTTGCATAAGTTCTACACCAGAATCGAACAGTGGGATCGTGAAACATCGGCGAAAGGAATCTCTAAAACCCAGACGGACAGCACCACAACAGCAAACAGGCTGTCAAAACCACTATTGGAAAGTTGCGGGCCATCGCGACCAACCCAACAGTCAACCGGAACCAACCCGACAAAACCGAAGATTTTTCCACTCGACTCGCTGGTCCTACGCTACCAAGGGGTACAGACTACAGAACGTGGACAACAAAGGCGAACCCCAGGGACAACGAAGGCGAACCCTGGAGTTGGAACTGTCAAAAAGGGGATTGGTGAGCATAGCCCCTGAATCCCACAGAGCTATAACTTCGTCAGTTAGGGGAATTGGGAGGTGGGAGGCTGGGATAACTTGTGTAAATGTATCTGCATTCTCCTTTTTGACCCATTTAGAGTTTAAGCTGTATTCTTTTCCCCACAGGCTGTAATTTGACAATTTATTCAATGTGTTGTACCCCTCAGTGTGTACTGGTCTGTGTGTGTTATTAAAGGTGTGCCTTTTACTTCTTTTTAAACACAATAAAGCCATACCTGCTTCCTACCTTGAAACCGATTGTCTGTCTTAGTCTGTCACAGTCCCTTCATAATTCCAGGGTCCAGAACCAAGGGTTTGGGAGCGATTCGGAACCGCTCATATAAGATCAGAAGGGAAAGCTGACCCCCTGCAAACCAACCCTTACAACAGTATGATTTGAAATAAAGTGAAAGAATTTTACAGTGAAAAGATTTGGAAGTGTTACTTGTATTTGTGTCTTTAATTAAACTTTGTGGCGTATGACTCCCGTTCATGCCTCTGCTGAATAAGAAAGGAGGGTTTGACGTTGACCAGACTGCACTGCCCCTGATATTTGTGAGCTCATCCTTTATATTCAGTGGTTTCTCGCCCTTTGATGGGCTGCAGTGTAGCGGATATCACGTTGGCCTCACACGCGAAAGGTCCCCGGTGGATCCGTTTTCTCTCACTGAAAGTTATCTATTTATTGAAGTGAAATAAAGAGCAATTAAGGAATAAGGGAACCCTTTTGCCAGGAGAATAAATAGCAAATAAAAACAGAAAATGCTGGAAATCTCAGCTGGCCAGACAGCATCAGCCTTTTTACCAGGAGACTAAGCTCCCCTCCGATTGTTCATCCACAGCAAGTTTAAACATAATATAGAATCATGGAATGGTTGCAGCACGGAAGTAGTCCGTTCGGCCTGTCGAGCCCGTGCCGACTCTCAGCTAGTCCCACTCCTCCGGCCTTTACACGCACCTCTGAGATATTGTACCTTCAGATACTTATCCAAATCCATTTTGAAAGATAAGATTAATTCTGCCTCCGCCACCCTTTCAGGCAGCGCATTCTGGATCCCAACCACTCGCTGCCAAATGGCCTCCTCCTGTTCCTATGTTCCTGTGTATAAAGTCTGGGAAATACGAGATCAATTCCGGCCACTCTCACAGCCTTCCTAAATATAGCACCGTCATTCTATTCTCGTAAAACCAGCTCCTGAAGTATCGGCCAGCTGTGTTGGTTAGAGCTCTGGTTATGTTCCTAAGACAACATCTACCACCGTGTGTCTGTAGTGTAGCGGTTATCATGTTCCCCAAACACACCAAAGGTCCCCGGGTGAAATCACTTTGAAAACATTAAAATGGCCGACTCCTGTTCCTAATTCTTACATTCTTATGATCTTATGTCCTTT
Source organism: Pristiophorus japonicus (assembly GCF_044704955.1). Taxonomy (NCBI): domain Eukaryota; kingdom Metazoa; phylum Chordata; class Chondrichthyes; family Pristiophoridae; genus Pristiophorus; species Pristiophorus japonicus. The sequence goes on along the minus strand of NW_027251383.1, from coordinate 1,342,747 downwards.
CACTGGAGAACAATCTCTCCCCTGAAAAAGCTTGAGGAGAAAGTTCCAACAAAATATTTCTGCCCGGTGAGCTTTCCCGTGTGTAAGGTGAACGTGTTAAACGCGACACTGCGGACACATCTCCACTTCCAGCACCAGGTCAGACCGAAATGTTAAGCGAGCAGCTGAACTGCTGAATCCCAGTTTTAAGGACTTTGTCGTGTGTCAGAACAAATTCTTGGTGAGCCTCCATTTGCCGGCGAAGTTTGAACTTGCGGTTAGAACTTTTGCAAAGAATGACTTGCATTTTAACGTGGCCTTTCAACAACTCAGGATATCCTCAAGTGATTTAAAGTCAATGAAGTACCGATGGAGCCGTGTAATGTGGGGAAAGATCTGCCCCAATCACCCCACACGCATCTCAACTCTTTCAGAAGCAAGAGAGTGTGTAACCTGGGTCAATAACATAAAGTAATGGGCTCATTAACGATTAAAGCCCATTATTAATCCTCTCACACACCTCAATTATGTTTATGCAATGAATTGATGGAAACTTCAATAACTGAACTTTACTGAGTTAAGGAACTTTAATCATTGAAGAAGTTTTATCCCCTGTCTGATTTTACACACACTGTATCTTAGGAGAGTGAGTTAAGATGTTCATCGCTCATGATAAAAGGAACATCGGGCTACTTTAAAAAAATGTATTCCACAATAAAATATTCTCCAAAATAATGTTTCTGTCCGTGCTCAAACCGAGGATATTTCACATGTGCAGCGAAGGTGATAACCGTTACACGAAGGAAACCTCTGCTGCACCTCGAAAAAAAGCATCCTGCAGCGCTGCCTCACGTCCCAGCAACAGATCAAAGCCGCAAACAAACCCATCGATTATTCCCACTTCCCCACCTCCACAGATACTGCCCGACCTGCTGAGTGTTTCCAGCATTTTCTGTTTTTACTGAATACACAAACACAGGTATTTGTTCAAAATCAAACTGGAGGTGGCCACACACAGATTGAACAGAGCCAGAGAGACAGACAGGATCGGGATACACCGGGAAATGGGGCGAAACCAACTGGCGCCTGGCTGCAATCACCGACAATGACATGGGATTTACATAATCCTGGCTAGCTCAATAGATACAGCATGAGACTCTTAATCTCACTATTGTGGGTTTGAGCCCCATGTTGGGCGAATCATTATCGTTAAATTTTATGTCGCTTTCTCGGGCAAACTTTATTAATTAACCAATCAGCTTGTTTTGCACAGTGAAAGTAATGTTAACTGAGGGAAAGTCGATAATTGAATAATTGGTTCTGTGCTTTGCATGTTAACTGTTAAACCATATCCCATTTTACACACTGTACTTCAGGCATCTGATTCAGAATGTTTATTGTAACATGAACGTGCCCCTGGGGAAACAGTGAGACAGGTTTTAGAGCAAGGGTCTGGTTATTGTGAAACAGCAAACACAATATCAATTCCGGAAGAACAACAGCTAAATTAACTGATTTGAACACGCAGCCTCCTGATCGGGAGTTAGACCCGTAACCTTTGCACCACGATGTCCAGATTCTACAACAGTCCCAGCGGATCGGAATGTAGAAAATGTAACATCGCTAGTCAAGAAAGGAGGGAGAGAGAAAACCGGGAACTACAGGACAGTTAGTCTGACATCAGTCATCGGGAAAATGCTGTAATCCATTGTTAAGGAAGTGGTGTCAGGGCACTTTGAAAATTATAACATGATTCGACAGAGTCAACATGTTTTTATGTAAATGTCATGGTCAGGTACAGAAAATAATCAAATAAGACTAATGTTAAGCTGGCCTTCATATCTAGCAAACTAGATCACCAGCAAGTGATCAGGAAGGCCAATGTAATCTTGGCCTTTATTGCAAAAGGGATGGAGTATAAAAGCAGGGAAATCTTGCTACAGTTATACAGGGTATTGGTGAGGTCACACCTGGAATACTGCGTGCAGTTTTGTTTTCCATATTTACGAAAGGATATACTTGCTCTGGAGGCAGTTGAGAGAAGGTTCACTCGGTTGATTCTGGAGATGAGGGGGTTGACTTATGAGGAAAGGTTGTGTAGATTGGGCCTCTACTCATTGGAATTCAGAAGAATAGGTGGTGATCTGATCAAAATGTATAAGATTATGAGGGGGCTTGACAAGGAGAATGTTTCCACTGATAGGGGAGGCTAGAACTAAGGGGCATAATCTTAGAATAAGTGGTCGCGAACTCACCCAGTTTGTAAAGTTACACCCGGAACAAGTGTCCCGCAAAGGGCAGGAGAAGCCAGAGAGTCTGTAAACTCAGTGTGTAACAGAAAGTAATGGGGTTATTAATGGTGATTACAGCAATTCATCATCATCATAGGCAATCCCACGAAATCGAGGAAGACTTGCTTCCACTCTAAAAGTGAGTTCTCAGGTGACTGAACCGTCCAATACGGGAATTACAGTCTCTGTCACAGGTTGGACTGACCATGGTTGAAGGAAAGGGTGGGTGGGACTGGTTTGCCACATGATCCTTCCGCTGCCTGTGCATGTGTTCTGCAAGCTCTCGGCGATGAGACTCGAGGTGCTCAGCACCCTCCAGATGCTCTTCCTCCACTGAGGGTGGTCTTTATCCAGGGACTCCCAGATGTTGGTGGGGATGTTGCATTTTATGAAGTGGCTTTGAGGGTCCTTGAAACGTTTCCCCTGCTCACCTGGGGCTCGCTTGCCGTGTCGGAGTTCCGAGTAGAGCGCTTGCTTTTGGAGTCTTGTGTCAGGCATGCGAACAATGTGGCCCGTCCAACGGAGCTGGTCGAGTGTGGTCAGTGCTTCGATGCTGGGGATGTTGGCCTGATCGAGGATGCTAACGTTGGTGCGTCTGTCCTCCCAGGGGATTTGCAGGATTTTGCAGAAACATCATTGGTGGTATTTCTCCAGCGACTTGAGGTGTCCACTGTATAAGGTCCATGTCTCTGAGCCATACAGGAGGACAGGTATCACTACAGCCCTGTAGACCATGAGCTTAGTGGCAGATTTGAGGGCCTGATCTTCGAACACTCTCTTCCTCAGGCGGCCGAAGGCTGCACTGGCGCACTGGAGGCAGTGTTGAACCTCGTCGTCGATGCCTGCCCTCGCTGATAATAGGCTCCCGAGGTATGCAATTATTAATCCTCTCACAGACCTCAATTATTTTCATGCGATAAACTGATTGAGAATAGAAAGAGGTTTAGTGCTCGGGATCTTAACCACTCGACCACCAAGGGAAAATTACGATAATTTTGATGACCTCACACTTTCCGACATTGTATTCCATCTGCCAAACCTTAGCCCATTCATTTAACCTTTCTAAATCTCTTTTCAGCCTCTCTGTGTCCTCTACACAACCTGCTTTCCCACTAATCTTTGTGTCATCTGCAAATTTTGTTGCACTACACTCTGTCCCCTCTTCCAGGTCATCTATGTATATTGTAAACAGTTGTGGTCCCAGCACCGAGCCCTGTGGCACACCACTAACCACCGATTTCCAACCCGGGAAAGGGCCCATTTCTCCCGACTCTCTGCTTTCTGTTAGCCAGCCAATTCTCTATCCATGCTAAATCATTTCCACTGACTCCGCGTACCTTTATCTTCTGCAGTAACCTTTTGTGTGGTACCTTATCGAATGCCTTTTGGAAATCTAAATACACCACATCCATCGGTACACCTCTATCCAACATGCTCGTTATATCCTCAAAGAATTCCAGTAAATTAGTTAAACATGATTTCCCCTTCATGAATCCATGCTGCGTCTGCTTGATTGCACTATTCCTATCTTGATGTCCCGCTATTTCTTCCTTCATGATAGTTTCAAGCATTTTCCCTACTACAGATGTTAAACTAACCAGCCTATAGTTACCTGCCTTTTGTCTGCCCCCTTTTTTAAACAGAGGCATTACATGAGCTGCTTTCCAATCCGCTGATACCTCCCCAGAGTCCAGAGAATTTTGGTAGATTATAACGAATGCATCTGCTATAACTTCCGCCATCTCTTTTAATACCCTGGCATTTCATCAGGAGCAGGGGACTTGTCTCCCTTGAGTCGCATTAGCCTGTCCAGCACTACCCCTCTAGTGATAGTGATTGTTTCAAGGTCCTCTCTTCCCACATTCCTGTGACCAGCAATTTCTGGCATGGTTTCTGTGTCTTCCATTGTGAAGACCGAAGCAAAATAATTGTTTAAGGTCTCAGCCATTTCCACAGTTCCCATTTTTAAATCTCCCTTCTCATCTTCTAAGGGACCAACATTTACTTTAGTCACTCTTTTCCGTTTTATATATCGGTAAAAGCTTTAACTATCCGTTTTTATGCTTTGCACAAGTTTACCTTCGTAATCTAGCTTTCCTTTCTTTATTGCTTTCTTAGTCATTCTTTGTTGTCGTTTAAAATTTTCCCAATCTTCTATTTCCCCACTAACCTTATACGCATTGGTTTTTAATTTGATACTCTCCTTTAGTTCCTCGGTTATCCACGGCTGGTTATCCCTTCTCTTACTGCCCTTCTTTTTCACTGGAATATATTTTTGTTGAGCACTATGAAAGAGCCCCTTAAAAGTCCTCCACTGTTCCTCAATTGTGCCACCGTTTAGTCTGTGTTTCCAGTCTACTTTAGCCAACTCTGCCCTCATCCCACTGTAGTCCCCTTTGTTTAAGCATAGTACGCTCGTTTGAGACACTACTTCCTCACCCTCAATCTGTATTACAAATTCAACCATACTGTGATCACTTATTCCGAGAGGATCTTTTACTAGCTTCAATCATTAATTTTCTCTTTACATGTGATGAACTTTTATCCCTATCTCGTTTACACACTGTATTTTAGGAGAATGGTTTAAAATTTTAAGTGCTTTTTGTCATGTATTCAACAAACATTGTAACCCATATATAATCTGACCTCAGTTGTACACTGTGAGAACAATGACCACTAGGTGGTGAACTTGTGGGAGACACTTCTAACCTGGACCTTCAGGTATAATAGGGGAAGCTCCACCCACTTTCATCACTTGAGTGCAAAGGTATAAAGGACAGGCCACAGACTGACCTTCCCTCAAGCATGGGCCTCGTGTGCATTTATACTGTATAGTAAGGATGTATCAATGGCGACGAGAAACTGGGATTTAAACCATGTGAGCATGGCCGCTAGCAGAATAGACGAGAGATACCGTGTTAAGGAATGGTTGGGACAGAGAATCAACATTGTTGAAGCAGCACACAGTTCTCCAGGCAGACAAGGGCAATCGGGATGCCCCAACATGCAGTCGAACCCAGAGGGGGAGTTCGACAGAGATAATGGCAAGCAGAACGGCGATTCACACCATTGCAAGGGACAATGTGGCCAGTAATGGGGCCATCAACACCTGTTAATGGCACACTCAAGGACAGTCACAGGGGTAGTCAGGGACGATTGATGAGCAAGGGATCTTTTGTTTCCAACAACAGCTCATGTTGGAGGCATGGAGGCACAAACTCAGCCGGAGTTTGCAGAGATGAACAAAATACCTACAGAAATTTCAGAAATGAACGCTGGGGGAAATCGCTGGAAGCTGAAGTTCAGTGAGTTCATGTGGAGCACGTATACAGTTCATACACCAGGACGCCACCGATAATGATGAAAGTGCTCCTCAGTGGCATCCCAGTATCAATGGAGCTAGACACGGGGGCTAGCCAGTCCCTGATGGGTATCAAATAGTTTGAAAATTTGTGGGCGTCCAAGGCCAGTAGGGCCAAAATTATCACCGATTGACGCACAGCTACGGACATACACCAAGGAGATCATTCCGGTGCTTGGCAGCGCCGCGATAATCGTGACCCACAAAGATTCGGAGAACAGGTTGCCACTCTGGGTTGTCCCGGGGGATGGTCCCGCACTACTGGGGAGGAGTTGGCATGCTGTCATGAACTGGAAATGGGGCAATGTTAATGCAATTTCCTCTGTGGAGTAAGTTTCATGCTCACAGATCCTGCACAAATTTGACTCATTATTTCAACACGGCATTGGCACTTTCATGGGGGCCAAGGTAGTGATTCACATAACCCCGGACGGCCAGGACACCACAAGGCCAGAGCGGTGCCGTACGTGATGCGGGAAAAGATAGAAGGTGAATTGAACTTCCTGCTGAGGGAAGGGATCATTTTGCCAGTCGAATTCAGTGACTGGGCGAGCCCGATTGTACCGGCGGATGGGTCAGTCAGGATATATGGTGATTACAAGGCCTCCATCAATCGGGTGTCACTCCAAGACCAGTACCCACTACCGAGAGCGGAGGACCTCTTTGCGATGCTATCCGGTGGCAAACTTTTTTCAAAATTGGACGTGACCTCAGCTTACATGACCCAGGTGCTGGCAAGAGAGTTGAAGAAGCTGACCACCATCACGACACACAAGGGGTTGTTTGAGTACAACAGATGTCCGTTCGGGATTCGCTCGGCCGCAGCGATCTTCCAACGAAATATGGAAAGCCTCCTCAAGTCGATTCCAGGGACGATGGTTTTTCAGGACGACATCCTCATCACGGGTTACGATACTGAAGAACACCTCCACAACCTGGAGGAGGTGCTACGCAGACTGGACCGGGTAGGGCTGCGACTTAAAAAGGCGAAGTGCATCTTCCTAGCTCCAGAGGTAGAATTCCTGAGGATGAGGGTAGGAGTAGACGGGATGAGCCCTACTGCGTCCAAGACGGAAGCGATCCAGGGAGCACCCAGACCCCGTAACACGACGGAGCTGCGTTTGTTCCTGGGGCTCCCGAACTATTTGGTCACTTTCTTCCCAAATTGAGCACGCTGCTCGAGCCGCGACACGTGCTCCTAAGCAAAGGTCGCGAATGGGTCTGGGGGGACAGCCAGGAAAGGGCTTTGAATAGAGCCCACAATTTGTTATGTTCCAACAATCTGTTAACGCGATATGACCCATGTAAGAAACTTGTGTTAACGTGCGATGCGTCGTCCTATGCTGTCGGGTGTGTGTTGCAGCATGTCAATGCCAAGGGTCAGTTACAGCCGGTAGCTTATGCCTCCAGAGGTCTGTCCCAGGCAGAAAGGGGCTACGGGATGATAGAAAAGGAGGCGCTCGCATGTGTATATTCGGTAAAGAAAATGCACCAGTACCTGTTTGGCAGGAAATTTGAGCTGGAGACAGATCACAATCCCCTCACGTCCCTTTTGGCCGACAACAAGGCCATAAATGCAAACGCATCGGTCCACATACAGAGGTGGGCACTCACGTCAGCCACCTATGACTACACAATTCGGCACAGACCGGGCACTGAAAACTGCGACGATGCATTCAGCAGGCTCCCACTAGACACCACTGAGGGGGCTACCAAGCATGCTGCTGAGATGGTCATGGCTGTTGAAGCTTTCGCAAGTGAAGGCTCACCTGTGACAGCCCGTCAGATTAAAGTCTGGACAAATAGAGACCCGCTATTGTCTCTAGTCAAGAAATGTGTCCTGAATGGGGACTGGGCAGCCACGTGCAGGGCATGCCCTGAGGAATTTAAACCATTTCACAGGGGCAGGGATGAACTCTCGATTCAGGCTGATTGCCTACTGTGGGGAAACCGTGTAGTCATGCCCCAGATGGGCAGAGAGGTGTTCATCAGAGAACTCCACAATGAGCATCCGGGCATTGTCATGATGAAGGCAATTGCCAGATCACACGTTTGGTGGCCTGGGATAGATGCAGATCTGGAAGTTTGTGTTCGCAGGTACAACACGTGTGCCCAGCTGGGCAATGCGCCCAGGGAAGCCCCCCTTAGCCCCAGGCCATGGCCTGCCAAGCCTCGGTCACGCATCCATGATGACTACGCAGGTCCTTTCATCAGATAAATGTTTTTGGTTGTAGTAGACGCCCACTCCAAATGGATCGAGTGTGACATTTTAAATTCAAGCACATCCTCTGCCACGGTAGAAAGTCTACGGGCAATGTTCGCCGCCCACGGTCTACCGGACATCTTGGGCAGCGACAATGGCCCGTGCTTCACAAGCACTGAATTCCAGGACTTCATGGCAGGCCATGGAATTAACCATGTCAGAAAGGCACCGTTCAAGCCAGCCTCAAACGGCCAGGCAGAACGAAAAGTGCAGATAATCAAACAGGGGATGCTCAGAATCTAAGGGGGTTCCCTACAAAGCCACTTATCACGCCTCCTGTTGGCCAATAGATCTCGACCATGGGCTTGTATTCACTGGAGTTCAGAAGAATGAGAGGGGACCTCATAGAAACGTTTAAAATTCTGACGGGTTTAGACAGGTTAGATGCAGAAAGAATGTTCCCAATGTTGGGGAAGTCCAGAACCAGGGGTCACAGTCTGAGGATAAGGGGTAAGCCATTTAGGACCGAGATGAGGAGAAACTTCTTCACCCAGAGAGTGGTGAACCTGTGGAATTCTCTACCACAGAAAGTAGTTGAGGCCAATTCACTAAATATATTCAAAAGGGAGTTAAATGAAGTCCTTACTACTCGGGGGATCAAGGGTTATGGCGAGAAAGCAGGAAGGGGGTACTGAAGTTTCATGTTCAGCCATGAACTCATTGAATGGCGGTGCAGGCTAGAAGGTCTGAATGGCCTGCTCCTGCACCTATTTTCTATGTTTCTATATTTCTATGTTTCTATGACCACACTCGCTCACAGGGGTTCCACTCGCAGGGCTGCTAATGATAAGGACGCTCAAAACCTGTTATCCCTTATACACCCCACCATGAAAGAAATTGTTGAGAGCAGGCGCCAATCACAATATAACTACCATGACAGGAATTCGAGGGCACGATATATTGGTGTAAACGACCCTGTTGTTGTCCACAACTACACTGCAGGGCCTAAATGGCTCGCAGGCACTGTGATAGCCAAAGAGGGCAATAGGATTCTGGTAGTTAAACTTACCAATGGACAAATCTGCCGCAAACACGTGGATCAAACAAAAAGGAGGTTCAGCAACCCCAAAGAAGAAGCAGAGGAAGAACATGATATAGAGTTCACTCTAGCACAGGTGACCGAACACTGGAACCAAAGCGAGGAGAGCCCAGTCACTGTGGGCAGTCCGGATAGGCCTGAGGCACCGCAAACAGCAGACACACAGGCCAGCGCCCAACAACCGGAGCCCCAACTCAGGCGCTTTACAAGAGAGCGTAAACCACCAGAGAGACTCAACCTGTGATCCCAAAAAGACTTTGGGGTCATGTATTCAACCAGCATTGTAACCCATTTTTAAATTCAAAACCTGATAAAATTGACGACATGCAGCCAACGTGCAAAAGTAAGAATTCTTTTAATCACCGTTAATTAGCTGATAACATTCTTCAGAATGAAATAAATAATAATATAATTACTGAGGAACAGTGGTATCCTCAATCATTCATTTTCTCTTTACATGTGATGAAGTTTTATCCCTATCTCATTTACACGCTGTATGAGAATGGTTTAAAATTGTAAGTGTTTATGACTCAGTTGTAAAACCATTGATTGTGTGTGTGTCTATACTTGATAGGAGGAGCACTTGAGACCGAAGTTCCAGTTCTACACACCAGTTTCTTTAAACCCAATAACATAATTTATTTCTAATGGGCTGGATGGAGGAACATGATCCATGTAAAAAATTGTTATCGTTTTACTTGAACTGAATGCTCATAAAATATCGGAGTGGGAACTAATTGGATAACAGCACTGCTGGCAACATTTGCGGAATAGATTCGTGCAGCCAAAACGCACAATGACAACCTGGGACTGTGCGGCACCGAATACTCGGGGAAAAACAGTTAAACATTTCGTCCCTGGGTGGGCTCGAACCACCAACCTTTCGGTTAACAGCCGAACGCGCTAACCCATTGCGCCACAGAGACTGATGGAAGTCAAAGGTGCAAGACATCCCAAACCAGGGTGTCAGTCAGTTAACGCTTCAGATTTCTCCGACCGGTATGGAACTTGTCCACTCTCAGTTGTACTTTCCCAAATAAATGGAGGGACATTCATTGTGGATGCGTGGAAGCAGTCTGGTCCCGCACACTGCAGACACTTCCATGTCACCGCCAACCAGCTCTCCCACAACCGGTGTGATCTACATTCCAGCCTTCCGGTGCCTTGTCTGTGACAAAGTATTCTGATTGTCTCGAAGCCGGTATTTGGTTTGAATTTCTTTTCAGCTCCTGACTGCGGATATTCCTGTGATTCAACGGGAACTAAATGCTTACAGGGACAGTTGGATTCACCGTTTCTTGCTTGGTGAAATTTCAAAGATTGAAAGCTACGCACATCAACCCCAAACCTCCCGTGAGATGGAAGCCCAGTTGCTGTTTCAAGCTTGAATGCAGGTACAAGCAGAACTTATTCAAAGAAAGTCCAAGTCCCTGAGACGCCTGATTATTTGCACCAAACTCTTTGCAAAGAGTTGAGGTTCATGTTTGGTGATCTGGGCACATCTTTCCCCAAACTACAACACTTCAAACATAACTGAATGGCTGTAAAGCGCTTTGGGGCGTCATGAGTTCCTGAAAGGCGCTGCAGATATGCAAGTCCTTCTTTGCAAAAGTTCGATGCAATTTCAAAATATGCAAGCAATATCAGGGCTCCTCTGGGACCCCTCGTAAATTTCAATGAACAACTCCAAAGGGAAATCACAGCCCGAGACCAACGAGCCAACTGTTTGACAAACGTGAAGATAAGGTGTAACCATGATCAAAGCATTTTTTTGTGTGTCGCTATTCAGAACATAAGAACTTAAGAATTAGGAGCAGGAGTAGGCCATATGGCCCCTCGAGCCTGCTCCGCCATTTAATATGATCATGGCTGATCCGATCATGGACTCAAGTCCACATCCCTGCCCGTTCCCCATAAGCCTTATTCCCTTATCAGTGAAGAAGCTATCTCTGTCTTAAATTTATTTAATGTCATGACTTTCTCAGCTCTCTGAGGCAGTGAGTTCGATAGATTTACAACCCTCTGAGAGAAGAAATTCCTCCTCATCAGAGATTTAAATGGGCGGCCCCTTATTCTGAGATTATGCCCCCTAGTTCTAGTCTCCCCTATCAGTGGAACCATCCTCTCTGCATCCACCTTATCAAGCTCCATCATTACCTTATACGTTTCGATAAGATCACCTCTCATTCTTCTGAATTCCAATGAGTAGATGCCCAACCTACTCAACCTTTTCTCATAAGTCGACCGCTCATCTCCAGAGTCAACCCAGTGAACCTTCTCTGAACTGCCTCCAAAGCAACTATATCCTTTCGTAAATATTGTAAGTGTTTGTGATCCTCGCCCAATTGCCAGACGGACGGTTTGAATCGCCCCAACCTTACGAAAGTTCTAGATCCGGGAATTATTATTCAGAGTGTAAATTAAATGAGTCATGGAAAGGGATGCTTCAGTGATAAATGGTAGTATATTTATTTGGTCTAACATACACTGTCTAAAACATGCACTGCTAAACGAAATCACTGTCTCTGTGGAGAATAAAATCCCGGTTACAAACAACATACATACAGTACAGAAATGAACCTAGTAACACGCAGTAATTCCCTGGTGGATTCTAACCCCACCCCTACCAATGAATTACCCTCCCCAGAATAGCCCTGAAAAGCTTCACTTCTGAGAAAACCCTGAGCCCTTACCCAGCTGGCCTCGGATATCTGGTAACTGGCTTGGGACACTCGCGACCATGTTCACCACCACACGCAGCCCGTTTCCTTGCTCAGCTCAGCTGTGGGAAGTCACTGCCTGGTCTTCAGTCTCGGTGGCTTCTTCTGCAGTACTGCGGCCCCTTCCTCTGGTACATCGATCGGTGGAGCGAGAGCGAGAGGGAGAGGGGGCTCTCTCTAGACACAAGCTGCAAGCTGCAAGCTCCAAGCTTCACACCAAGCTCCAAGCTAAAAATAAAGTGGAAAGGACCCTGTCTTTCTGGGAGTCTTGCTACCCCTATCTTTCCCGCCAATCTTTAAAACCCCTTTGTATCTAAGCACAGGTACTGAGTCAGTGATGGGCCATCCCACCCATGCATTGGGCTGATGGCCCTTAGTCTGGGCATCTCTCTGAGCCTTTGTGTTGGGAAAGACCCAGCTCCTCCTTGGCTGGCCAGGCTGGTGGGTTCATTGTTCTGTGTCTCCTTCTGAGATGGAGGTGAGAAGTGCTTTTACAAATTAGAGTGGCTTTGTCAGTGGCCCCCCTTCCTGGCTGACAGCTCTTTTGTCAATGGATGACTGACAGCTCTTTTGTCCCAGCTAACTGCCATGCGGTCTCTGGAGTTTTAACAAAACCAACTTTTTCACATATCTGCGCAGGGTGTCCCCAGCACAGGAAAAATAGTCTCAGAAAAATAAAATCCACAAAATATTCTCGACTGAGTCTATTCTTTAAACAGAAACTTTGTGATCTCTTCATTCTGCTCTGCTAATTATTGATCTTGCCACGTAAAAAGTGCGTTGGCATTGCAATGCATTAATGTAAATTTAATGAAAAGAAAATGCAACGTTTTGTCGAGTGCAAAGCATGCAGTGCCTGCATTTCAAAAAGCATTGCTTTTATTCATCCTGCGGGATGCATATTGCACAGATAATCTCAGCACACATTGTGCAGGCAAAGGCAGCATTAGACAACAAAGTGATTTGTCCTCCGCTGATTTGTAGCAGATAACTGACGGTTGAGCACACAATTTGACAACTAGACTTGTAGATCAAGCATCAATGAAAAAGGCAACAAAACTGCCCACCAGCACCAGGTGTCTTTCACTTGTTTGTCCCAAATTTTCAGCAGCTGGGTGTGGAAAGTATTTTTATCTAAGCTGATACCATACGGTATTTGTGTGCCTTTTGGTTAAAATGGAGTCCTGGCCCTTCCAGATCTTTCTGCATTTTAGCAGTCAGCTTGCATAAACCTGGTTTGAGATGGCTGATGGCCATCAGACAGCTAGGAGACAAGTCATGCTGAGACAAGTAACCCCCCATGGTGCTCTCCTATTGTCTACACTACAGGAGTTCCATGTCACCCCACCCTTATCTTCTAGCCATTATCTATTTCCGAGACCTCATCCATTTGATGCAAACAGATAAACTGACCAGGAAATTGAAACAATCCTGACACAATACAAGACAGGTGATAGCCCATTACCTATTACTCATGGAGTAATGGCCGTTTGGCTTCCTGATTACCCTAACAAAAGGAAATATCTGTAAACCATGTCAGGACCAGGATATAGTAATTAACTCTTTATCTGTATTCACTGACTGTGAGACAGCAATACACAGGGAGAGGCCAGAACTTTGGTTTTACTGTATAAATATCTTGTTAAACTGAACCATTTCGGAGGTGTTCACTTAGCCCTTGACTGAGTGAAACCTACCCCTTGCGAGCAAGTAAATTAAAAAGGAAACTTCTACCGGAGCTGTAAGTGTCGGAGTCATTCTTTTAGGAGGTCGAGATTTCGACAGTTATTGGAGGTTCCACGGAGATGCATACTCTCTGTTCTGTGAGTAAAACGGATACAGGCATAGTGCCTCTCCAGTGAAAGGCTTCAGTGGCCAAACAAGGTGAGCCTTTGCTCACAAGAGGTTTCTTCACTGTTGAATCGCAGATGTAATCTGTTGTCCACAGCTGAGGTACTGCATCTACAAGACTCGGCATTTAAAAGTTAAAGGTATTTTTTTTTATCACCATTTCTTTCTCAGCTCGCCAGCAGAAGAGAACAGGTTCTGGAAAAAAAATCTTGACAGCCCGGGGAAGGTTTCAGTAGGTAAGGGGGCGCTAGTCGATCGAAAAGGGTTCCAGGTTCTTATGTGATAAGATTTTTATTGTTTTTTATTCGGAAGGGGTTCTTATGTGATAAGACTATAAAAAAAAAGAGCGCAATCGATCAAAGAGTTTGGGTACGGAACCTTAAGTTTTATCAGCTGTTATTAGGATAAGTTAAGGACTCGGTCTGTAGTGGCGTACAACGCAGACTGAGAATTTGTTTAGAGGTTATGATTTGTGTACTCAAGGGAATATTATTTGTTGTCCTTGTATTATTGTTGTGTGCAATACCTTTGTGAGTCATTGCCATTAGAGAAACGGGAAGAGTCACTAGGGAAAGTTGTGATTCGAAAAAAAAAGAAAAACACAAGGATTGATTAAGAAAGAAACAGTGACTGATTGATCATCTACGGTTGGTTCGTGCCAACATATCTCACACACCCAGACTGAGCCCGAATTAAGAGCCTTTTCAGGCCACGTAACGGCCAGGAGAAGTGGGCGTTGGGAGCTCGGTTGGCCGAAAGGATTGTGAGATCAGAAACTGTGGAAAATCTTAAATCATCCAGAATAGGTGCCGGAGCAAGTTAAAACACCACAAAAGGCACACCAGCCTATGACATGCTCCAGAATTGTGGTCAGTCTTCAATTGACCACCTAAGAGAATGGGTAAAATGGACTAAGGGTGAAAACAGGCCATTTCCACCCGATGGTTCATTCAATTTAGAGAGAATAACCTGTCTAGAAGAATGCCTGAAAGACAGAGACCCAGGTAGAAGAGGAAAAAAAAAAGTGAATTGGTCAGCGTTTGGAGATTGGAAAAGGGAAGCTGAGGAACGACACGAGAAGAGCCTAAGAGTTAGCAAGCAGTGTACTAGAGGGAGAAAGCAGGGGTATGAACGGGTAGAGCAGGTGAATCACCCTCGACATAACAAACACCCATCCGTTATGGTTGCTAAAGAGACAAAGGCACACTCACCTAGGGCTCCTGAGGGTTGGGATAAGGATGAGGATGAGGACTGGGATGAGGATTGGACTCCCTACAGCCATCGACCACCGCCGTATGTTCCATCCCCGGGGGGTGCTCCAGGCCAAGGAGGAGACGATCCTGGGGCCAGAGTACAGGGAAACGGCGTAACACCCGCTCCCAACAATACAGGTGCGGCTGCAGGAAATATAAGTCAGTCACAAGGGAATCAATACCGTCACGGCCCTGCAGGGGGTACACGAAGTCTTACCCGTGGACCAGAGCCCGTTGCCCTGGAGCCATCATCATCTGCATACCCAGTAAGACTTTTTCCCAGTCCACTCTCCGGGGGGGGCTCCGGTCCCTATTTATCGACCATGGTCACCAAGTGAATTAAGAATCATTGTGGAAGGATTGGCAGACCCCAAAACCAATATTGAAAAGGCCATAGACCAGTTAAAAGTAATCATCTTGTGCCACGAACCCAGTATATTAGATGGTCAAATCTTACTGAAAGCATGGTTAAAGGACACAAAATTTGCCGAACTTGAGATAAAATTCAAAGATTTTAAAACCCATCGAGAGGCTCCGGATGCAGATCCCAGCACGGAGCCAGGAGAGGGGTTCTGGGAAAGATGTTGGGAAGCCTTATATTCGGTGTTCCCGAGGAAAACGAATTGGTCCAAAATGATGGAAGCTACACAAAGAAAGGAGGAGGATGTTGAGGATTATGTAGAAAGAGTGCGAGAGATCATGAACCAATGTTCAGGCATGAAAATGGAGGAGGTAGAAGCTCCTATGATCAGCGCCGTGGTAAACGGGCTACGGCCCGAACTCAGAGATCCCTTTAAACTAGTTTGTCTCGGATGGCGACAGGAATCGCTATCCAAGGTTGTATCTATGTTAAAGGACATACAAGAGCGAAATAGAGAATCTAGAAGCAAGGTCACCATGTTTGTAGGACTAGCAGCTCCAATAACACCCACCCCGGTGACACCGTCCTACGCCCCCCCGCCCAGGGTAGAGGAAGAGGGCGAGCCAGAGGAAGATATTACAGGGGAAGAGAGAGAGGAGGTGCAGGGCAGGAACAATATGATACCTGTCACAATTGTGGACAGATTGGACACTGGGCTAGAACTTGCCGGGCAAAACAGCAACAACCAAATCATGATTGGACTCTACAGGCAGGTAATAGAGCACACCCTCCCTCTTCAGAACCCAACCCGTATGCGACCCAAGTCCAGGTACATGCTAGACCTCAGACTAATTTCTCTGTGCAAGATCCATTTGGATCACAGAATCAAAAGCAATTCGGCCAACCACCAAATTGCCCGTATAATGATCAATGACGCCCAATCCCAGACCCGAGTGCTGCGAACAAACAGCTACCCGTCGTTTTGTTAAATGCCATAGGAGAACCTGAAGTAAAAATACGAATACAAGGAAAGGATGTCCCATTCCTAGAGGATACTGGTGCCACCTATTCGATCCTTTCAAGGGAGGATATGAGGGGAACTCCCACTTCCACTAATCAAACCTCAGTGATTGGACCATCCGGACACGCACAGCAAATGTTTTTCTCCAACCCTATCAATGTACAATTAGAGGATTACGAAGATAATCATTCATTCCTACTGTCTAAGGAGGTTCCAGTGAATCTGTGTGGACGTGACCTGTTATGTAAAATGAATGCCGCGATCCTCTGTTCCCCAGCTGGTCTGGAGGTTCGAGTCCCCATAGATAAATGTGGCACATATCCACTACTTCAACCCACAACTCCCATATTGTATGCCTGGGAAAATTTGGACCCCACACTAACCAAAACCCTATCCTATTTGGTTGGTTCATATTGGTGTGTAACAAGGTTAATCACAGACTACCTCAAATCTCAAACCTTGGGCAAGTGGTACGAAACATTGCACTGCGCAGCATATTGTGACAAAACGGGATCAGACGCTACAGCACAAATCTTTTATCAACCATTCCTGCACCAGAAACATCAATTGATGATCGAAAAAATCTTTATCGGACCCGAAGGGATAGCGGCAGGGGTTGAATTATCCTCCCACAGTCAGAGCTTGTTTAGGGTTAAAGGGAGCGTTCCACACTGCACCCTTGCGGTTGCAGGCAACATAAACCCCAGGATTTCGGACGAATGTGGAAAGAATGCAAGGATCCCCAGTACAAGAGGAATGGCACACACGTAATGGAACTTTGGGGCAACATGAAAGGAGGGGAGGCTATTCTGTCAAGTTGAATGGGAAAATATACTTCGATGCTGTTTTAGAAGAATGGATGCTCTCAGCCACGAGCTTCCCAGTACGACAAAGCACAGCAGAGCTTCTTGCTAAAGTTCCAGAACAACTATGGTCTACACACGCTAATGAAG
This sequence comes from Pristiophorus japonicus, assembly GCF_044704955.1. Classification (NCBI taxonomy): domain Eukaryota; kingdom Metazoa; phylum Chordata; class Chondrichthyes; family Pristiophoridae; genus Pristiophorus; species Pristiophorus japonicus. Next base: position 1,325,655 of record NW_027251383.1, on the reverse strand, counting down.
TAGGAAGGATGCTCACCGCACAACCCTATAAGGTAGCGATCAATTCAACCGCCCCGCTCCCCAAGAAGCCTCAATACCCCTTGTCCCCAACCGCAGAACAAGGTATTGAGCCAGTCATTAAGTCCCTGCTGGCCCAGGGAGTAATCGTTCCAACTAGAAGTCCATGTAACACACCGATCTTTCCGGTGCAGAAGCCCAATAGTGACAAATAGAGATTTGTCCAAGACCTACGAGCCGTGAATCATTCGGTATTCCCAACTTATCCAGTGGTACCCAACCCGGCAATTATACTTGCCAGTATTCCGGCATCATCAACGTATTACACAGTAGTTGATCTGTGTTCAGCATTTTTCTCAATACCCATTCACCCAGAGACCCAATTCCTGTTTGCCTTCACGTATAAAGGACGCCAATATACGTGGACAAGACTCCCGCAGGGATTTACCGAGAGCCCTACCATATTCTCACAATGCCTAAAGAGGGATCTGGAAGATGTAATTTTACCAGCAGGTACTACACTTGTGCAGTATGTTGACGACTTATTGCTCGCCTCACCCTCCAAATTTGTCTGCGAAACGGACTCCCTTGTGTTATTAAAAGCTCTGGCCTCGAAAGGACACAAGGTGTCAAAGGCAAAGTTACAATTTGTCTCAGAAAAGGTTCGGTATCTAGGGCACGAATTGGTCAGAGATACGAGACAATTGACACAAGACCGAGTAAAAGCAATCTGCTCTGCCCCACTATCAGTAACCAAGAGAGAAATGAAACACCTCCTCGGCATGACAATTTACTGCCGGCAATGGGTTACGAGTTATTCCGAGATCGTTAGACCACTGTTAGACATGTCCATGCCCGCACTACCAGAGAAGTTGATTTGGAATGAGGTATCCCGGAATGCTTTTCAGAACCTTAAACAGTCCCTCACTTCAGCACCCGCCTTGGGATTACCAGATTACACTAAGCTATTCAACTTATTTGTGCATCACAAGTCGGGTTTTGCACAATCTGTTTTGACTCAGTTACATGGGGACAGGCAGCGACCGGTAGCATATTTCAGTACCTAACTAGACCCAGTGGCACGCGGACTACCAGGATGTCTTCCTTCGTTGGCAGCAGCTTATTATGCTGTGCAACAGGCTCAGACAATCAAAAATGCAGAACAAGTGGAAAATCTCCTGCGAGCCATTCAATGCCCTTTGAAACTTGCCATTATCAAATGCCAAGCACATACAGGCCAGTCGAATGAGGTGGCACTTGCGAATGCCAGAGCTGATAATGCAGCTAAGTCAGCAGCTCTGTCGAAAGGGGGGATGAAGGTGTCATTGTTCCCACTAAGGAAAAATAATTGCTCAGACACGCCACCCACTATTAATGACGTGCTGGCCTTTCAGACACAGGCCAGTACGGAGGAGGTGGTGACCTGGACGAAGGATCAATGTTATAAAATCCAGAAGGAATATGGGTTCACCATGACGGCCGCGTGGTGGCCCCTAGATCCTTACTTCCATGGATTGCCCGATGTGTTCATACATTCACACATGCAGGCAAAGGGGGATTGGCAGATTATATTTTGGCAACTTGGTATGCACCAGATATTTCGGCAATTGCAAAACAAATCTGTGAAAATTGTGTTACCTGTCAGACAATGAATGCGGGTAAGACGGAAAAAGTAGAATCTGCCTCCCACCCAAATCCAGTTGGACCTTTTGTAAATTTACAAATGGATTTTATTGAATTACCTATGTGAATGGGATTCAAGTATGTATTAGTTATTGTAGATGTGTTCTCTAGATGGATTGAAGCCTTTCCATGTAAAAAGGCCGATGCCACTACTGTTGCTAAATGTTTGTTAAAAGAGATTGTACCGCGCCTCGGAATCCCTGCTAAGCTTTCTAGTGATAACGGGTCACATTTCACGGGAACTGTTATAAGAGAAATGTGTAAAGCTTTACAGATTAATCAACGTTTTCATTGCAGTTATCATCCACAATCAGCTGGACTTGTTGAAAGATATAATGGAATGCTTAAAAATAAGCTGGCAAAACTATGCAATGACACTGGACTGAAATGGACAGAACTGCTGCCCTTAGCTTTGATGGTAATGCGATCTGCAACCAACAGAACAACAGGCCTGTCACCGCATGAGATAGTTATGGGACGTCCCCAACAACTACCTTTTACAGCACCATTTACTGCAAAACAGATGGACATCCACAAAATGGAGGAAAATATGTTGAATTATTGTATTGCACTAACCAAATGTATTTCCAGATTTCATTCACAGGTAAAGGAAGCCCAAGTCAAGCCAGCGGAAGGGAAGTGTCATAGCCTGGAGCCAGGGGAATTCGTTTACATCAAGATTTTTAAAAGAAAAAGCAGTCTACAGCCAAGATTCGAAGGACCATACCAGGTCTTGCTGGCGACCAATACTGCAATCAAGGTAAAGGAAAGACCAACATGGATCCACGCATCCCATTGCAAACGGGCACCCGACCAGGAGGAAGGGACGAAGGAATCAGAGGAACAGAAAAAGGAAGACTGAATAAGGAACTGTATGGACTATGGGGACTGATGGTGCTGGGCTTGACAGGGTTTTACTTTACATTATTGATTACACCAGGGGTACAGACCCGCCACCGAAGGGAATTGCACGTAAACGTATTTTTGGCTCTGAGTCATAGGTATGCTCAAGAAAGAAACTTGTCGAGTTGTTGGATATGTTCCCATGTACCTGTCCAGTCCAGGGGGTGTATTCCCCTGAGATCTGTCCCCTTTAACGAATCAGAAATGGTAGAATGGTTGGCAGTGCAAAACTGGACAAAACTAACTAAGGGGCCAGAAACGAAGGAGCAAACAGAATGGAGGTCGGCAGAGTATAAACTTACAGCCTTCCAGGGATGGTACCAGCCCAATTAAGATAATAACCATCAGCCTCCCTTCCTAAGCATTACTCCCAGAATAGGAAATCCTGAAGGTATAATATGCCTAGTGAGTAATGAAACTAAAGGACCAGAAGTGGGACGCAGCAAGTGTTCCCAAATGATTAAATGGCAAGCCACAACTAATCTCACTGAGAGAAAGATAGCAACCGTTGGCTGGACAACGGTCCATAACAAAGTCCCAGGTAAAGGGTGGGAAGGTGAGACCACTCGAGTAGGGACAGTGCGAAAGGACCAGGAGCTGACGTCCTATAATTGCATCTACTTCATTTGTGGCCATAAAGCCTACCCATGGTTACCAGCCAACTGGACAGGGTCCTGTTACTTAGAATATGTAGTACCCCTTATCAGATCAGTCAGGACTCTAAGGGAGGCCTGTGGAAGCCAAAGATTTAAACGGGATTTTACGTGGCTAAACGGAATATTCAAGGTAATGGTGCGACCCCATGGAATAGCATCGACCGAATGGCAGTTACGGGAACTGGCTAACTTAGTAGAATCAGTAGACAACGCAACTTCCCAAGCCTTTGAAGGGATAAATGACGAAATGGTAGCTATTCGAACAGTGGCTCTCCAAAATCGTATGGCCTTAGATTATCTCCTAGCCAAGGAGGGAGGAACATGCGCATTAATAGGTTAAGAATGCTGTACGTATATCCCAGATAAATCAGAAGATATCGGCAGTCTAGCTGAAAACATCAGGATGGTTGGGAGGCCTGGGGAAATCTGTGGTACAGGGTTTGATCATATTCCTGCTGATAGTCTTCGCCCTGTATCTATTATTTGTCATCGTTAAGTGTTGCTGTGCCAGGGTGGGAGAAACTATGTTACCTACCGAGACCACGGCTAGAGTTATGGTAGCAACAACTGCTGAAGGCTCTTGTGTGGAAATGGAAATGGAGAGACTGTACAAGATCAGAATGGATTGAGTTGTCCTTATGAAGGACAAAATGGGGGAAAGTGCAAAGTATTTTTATCTAAGCTGATACCATACGGTATTTGTGTGCCTTTTGATTAAAATGGAGTCCTGGCCCTTCCAGAACTTTCTGCATTTTAGCAGTCAGCTTGCATAAACAGCTAAACCTGCTGTGAGATGGCTGATGGCCATCAGACAGCTAGGAGACAAGTCATGCTGAGACAAGTAACCCCCCATGGTGCTCTCCTATTGTCTACACTACAGTAGTCCCATGTCACCCCAGCCTTATCTTCTACCCATTATCTCTTTCCGAGACCTCATCCATTTGATGCAAACAGATAAACTGACCAGGAAATTGAAACAATCCTGACACAATACAAGACAGGTGATAGCCCATTACCTATGACTCATGGAGTAATGGCCGATTGGCTTCCTGATTACCCTGACAAAAGGAAATATCTGTAAACCATGTCAGGACCATGATACAGTAATTAACTCTTTATCTGTATTCACTGACTGTGAGACAGCAATACACAGGGAGAGGCCAGAACTTTGGTTTTACTGTATAAATATCTTGTTAAACTGAACCATTTCGGAGGTGTTCACTTGGCCCTTGACTGAGTGAAACCTACCCCTTGCGAGCAAGTAAATTAAAAAGGAAACTTCTGCCAGTGCTGCAAGTGTCGGAGTCATACTTTTCGGAGGTCGAGATTTCGACATGGAACAACAAGAATTTAGGCTTCACTGAGATTTGAACTCAAATCACTAGATGTAAAGTCAAGAGGGCTCACCATTACACCATGGAACCAACTGTTCCAAAACATTTGAAACATACTTCGTCACAGACAAGGCACTGGAAGGCTGGAAGGTCGATCACACCGGTTGTGGGAGAGCTGGTTGGTGGTGACATGGAAGTGTCTGCAGTGTGCGGGACCAGACTGCTTCCACACATCCACAATGAATGTCCCACCCTTTACTTGGGAAAAGTACAACTGAGAGTGGATAAGTTCCATCCCGGTCGGAGCAATCTGAAGCTTTATCTGACTGACACCCTGGTTTTGCAGGTCTTGCAGTGTGTATCTGTGGCGCAATGGTTTAGTGCATTCGGCTGTTAACTGAAAGGTGGGTAATCCAAACCCATCTCCGGGCGAAGACTTTTAATGTTTTTCCCCGAGGATTCGGTGCCGCACAGTTCCGGGTTGTCATTGTGCATTTTGGCTGCACGAATATATTCCGCAAACATTGCAAGCTTTGCTGTTATCCAGTGAGTTCCCACTCCAATACTTTTATGAGCATTCAGCACAAGTAAAACGAAAACAATTTTTTACATGGATCATGTTCCTCCATCCAGTCCAATCAAAATAAATTATGTTATTGGGTTTAAAGGAACTGGTGAAAATTGATTCTATTGATGCATATATCGAACTGGAACTTCGGTCTCAAGTGCTCCTCCAATCAAGAATAGACACACACACAATCAATGGTTTTACAACTGAGTCATAAACACTTACAATTTCTCATACAGCATGTAAATGAGATAGGGATAAAAATTCATCACATGTAAAGAGAAAATGAATGATTAAATATACTACTGTCCCTCAGTAACTATATTATTATTTATTTCATCCTGAAAAAGGTTATCGGTTATTTAACGGTGATTAAATGAATTCATATTTTTTCATATTAGCTGCATGTCGTCAATTTTATAAAGTTTTGAATTGAAAAAAGCTGTTACAGAAGTTACCGCCCTGACCTGGAATCGAAGCTGTTTTTCGGTGGCAGAAGGACTGGTTTTACCCAATCATTTAAGGGTCATTTCAAAGAATCACGTGACGTTAAATTCAGATCATGGTTACAATGTGTTTCGGTGTGAAACAAGTGGATTGAAAAGGACAATAATGACACCAAGCATTACGATGCAGCGATGCAGCAATGCAGCATTCCCTGGTGGTCCAGTGATTTTGATTCGGCGCTCTCACCACCGCGGCCCTGGGTCGATTTCCTGCCAGGGAAATTGCATTTCCATCAAAATTAAAACCTTAGAAGAAAGAGTTACATGCATCTCATGTGGAAAAAAAGATTCATTGATTTAAACATCATTAATTAATCTATTGTAGAACTTCAATCATTTAATTTGCCCTGTGTATGTGAGGAACTTTTATCCTGACCTCATTGTATTTTAGGAGCATGGTCCAGCCCCGGTATCTCCACCTGTGAAAGTAGGAAACTGCTGGAAATACACAACAGGACGGGTAGCCTTTGGCAAACAATTAAACCCAGGTTACAGACTCTCTTCTTTCCCGTGTCCTTTGCGGGACACTTGTTTCGCTTTAATTTTACAGACTGACTGAGTTCACTAACCGCGGGGAGAGAGTAGGTGCCTCCGCGGTCCCACTGTGCTAACATGGAAGATAACACGATGGGGATGTAAGATAGTGGGTGGGGATCAGTGACATGTTTGTGTAAAGGGCAGCGGAGGAGAAGGATTGACAGCTGTCAGTGAGGGACAGAAGTTGTTTAAGGTGAGCCAACACATTCCCGATCAGCACAGAAGGCATTCACTGGTCAGCTGCCCTCTGCTGTACTTCTGGTCAGAGCGGTTTCCGCAGTGGAGCCGTTATCACGTTTGCTTTCCACGTGAAAGGATCCCGTGCAGGAAGATTATGCTTAAACTTGCTGTGGATGAACAGTCATGGGCGAGTTTATTCTCCTGTCAAAAGGGCGACAGTGGCTTCTCCCTTATTCTTTAATTGCTCTTTATTTCACTTCACTAAATAGATATATTTGAGTGCGAGAAATTGTTCCAGAGTGTCGCACACTTCATCTTTTGTTCCCTTTTAAACACATAAAATGAGGCCGGGGGAATAAATCCAGAAAACAAAGCCGAGGGATATAGACAAGAGGAAGAGAGAAGGGGAAATACTGCCTCTACCTAGAACGAATGCAGAAATCCCTCTGCTGCGCTCGGGGTGGCCACCCGCAGCCTGGATACACTAACGTCCCAACAGTTCATTGACTGTCGGAGTGGGACCGTTCGGCGCTTCAGAAGACAGGTCGAAAAAACAAAGTCACTGATTCAGTCCCATGTGCTTCTCTGACTGACACCGGGGAACGGTGAGACAGATTTTGGAGCATAGGTCTGGTTATTGTGAAACAGCAAAGAAAATATGCAGTCTGGAATTAAATTATTTAATGTGTATCCTGCTCGTTTAGTGGTTAGGCATTCACAGAGGGAGCCCGAGTTCGGAAAGTAACTTTTTAATTCAAACTTTTTTCAAATAATTACATGCAATTAACTAAACTCTGTGGGAGGTGGGGTGATGAAACATCTCCGATCGGAAAGGAATTGTCCGCGGGAAGCCTCCAACCGGAATTTTTGGGCCAATATTCCCACCCGGATTGTTTTGCAGACTTATAGTCAATATTTCAATAACTGAACTGTAATAATTTCAGGAGCTTTCATCATTGATGATATTTTACACCCTATCTGACTTAACACACTCTGAATTTTTGAAATTGGTTTCAAATGTTCATTGCTCAGAAGTCAAGGAACCTGGGGTACTTTTTTCAATTTATTTCACAGCAAATATATTCGAAAATGATGTTTCTGCCCGGGCTCGAACCGGGACACTTTCGTGTGTGAGAAAACGTGATAACCTCTACACTACAGAAACCGCTACGGAACTTAGTGCCCAGAGAGAAGTGTTAAGCCAGAAGGTGTAATTCTGAATCTCTTTCTGTGAAAAAATCAGAACACAAACATTTCTCTGACCGAAGCTGCACAAGTCAAAAATGTTCCTTTCAAAGTCGTCAAACTCCCAAATTAACGCACCCCCCGAATCTTCTGGATCAGAAAGCTCCAGTTGTGCCGACTCAATCCATAAATCTGACTTTACTCACCCTGTATTTTAGGAGATTGGTTTAAAATGTTCATTGCTCATAAGACACGGAACCTGGGGCTACTTTTGTTCAATGTATTTCACAGCAAATATATTCTAAAATAAAGCACGCGCCCAGGCTCAAACCAGGGACATTTCATGTGGGAGGTGAACATGATAACGGCTACACTACATAAACCTTTCCTGAACCCAGCCCCTGGTTCGTCATTTGTACCACAATTAAACCCAATGAGATCGCAATAAAAGTTCCTCACATGCTCATGGCAAAATAAATGGTAATAGATTTACAAAATAATTTATGTATTAATTAATGATGTTCAAGTCAATGATTCTTATTTTTTATACATGATTTGCATATAGATCTGTAAAATAAATGAACTCTTTTTTTTTATAAGGTTTTGAATTAAAAGTACAACTTCCCAGGGTGGGAATTGAATCCAGGACACAACGTTAAGAGTATTGAATCCTTACCACTCGACAACCAGGGACCGATATACCGTTTTACTGCTGCATCATTATAGTTCATGACATTATTGTCATTTTCAGTTCACTTGATTCACACCGAAAACGATTGTAACTGTTGTGTATGCATGCCTGTTTACTGTGTGATGTCTGTAACACTGCTATGCAACACTGAATGTACTCTTACACTCTACACACCTTACCTACACCAGAGGGTGCTGCTGCTTGAGACTGAAAGGTTACCTGCAACCCAGTATATAAAGGACCTCACAGCTTGGTGTCCTCACTCGAGGAGCTTCAAATAAATGACTACAGGTCTACACAGTTTAAGTATCATACCCTGCCTTGTGGAGTCATTACTCAAGGTGCCTACAGACACTACAGTAAACGCCACTTGAAATCACATTCAAATGATTCACTGAATCCACCTCTTGTACCACCGCAACACAGGTTCAATTCTTGGTCAGGGAGATAATATTTACAACACAGTTTTCAAACTAATAGCCCTATATAAATGTCAACATACAGCTGATGTGAAAAAATTAATTAATTTAATCATGTTCAATGAACCGATAACTTTCTTTTGCAGAATTAAAGAAATTATAATATGGTTACTGAGGGATAGTGGTACATAAGAACATAAGAACATAAAAATTAGGAACAGGAGTCGGCCATCTAGCCCCTCGAGCCTGCTCCGCCATTCAACAAGGTCATGGCTGATCTGGCCGTGGACTCAGCTCCACTTATCCTCCCGCTCCTCATAACCCTTAATACCCTTATTGGTTAAAAATCTATCTATCTGTGACTTGAATACATTCAATGCGCTAGCCTCAACTGCTTCCTTGGGCAGAGAATTCCACAGATTCACAACCCTCTGTGAGAAGGAATTCCTTCTCAACTCGGTTTTAAATTGGCTCCCCCATATTTTGAGGCTCTGCCCCCAAGTTCTAGTCTCCCCGACCAGTGGAAACAATCTCTCTGCCTTTATCTTGTCTATCCCTTTCATTATTTTAAATGTTTCTACAAGATCACCCCTCATCCTTCTGAACTCCAACGAGTAAAGACCTAGTCTACTCAATCTATCATCATAAGGTAACCCACTCATCTCCGGAATCAGCCGAGTGACTTGTCTCTGTACCCCCTCCAAAGCTAGTATATCCTTCCTTAAGTAAGGTGACCAAAACTGCACGCAGTACTCCAGGTGCGGCCTCACCAATACCCTATACAGTTGCAGCAGGACCTCCCTGCTTTTGTACTCCATGCCTCTCGCAATGAGGGCCAACATTCCATTCGCCTTCCTGGTTACCTGTTGCACCTGCAAACTAAGGGTGTCCTTGGAGATGGAGCAAGCGGTGTCCACCGGTACGCTCGCGGCCTTCCGCGAGAGGTGGGCACCGGAGGGACTGGAGTGCATCATCACGCCCGGCAACCAAATTTTAATTTGATTTTACGTTTTTAAGTTAAATTTGTTTTAATTGCCGGTGCTTTTAGTGTCCCCCTTCCCTTTTATAGGGGGCACTGGAAAAATTTGATTTTAGCGCCCCCCAAAAAAAAAAACAAAGACCCAAAAAAAAAAAAAGGGGCCTTGAAAATGTCTGCTGTGTCACCCAGGTCGGGTGGCATGGTTTTAATGTTTTATGTTTTTGCAGGTTAACTCAAAAGAGTTTCATGCACAAGGATCCACAGGTCCCTCTGCACCGCAGCATGTTGCAATTTCTCCCCATTCAAATAATATTCCCTTTTTACTGTTTTTTTTTCCCAAGGTGGATGACCTCACACTTTCCGACATTGTATTCCATCTGCCAAACCTTAGCCCATTCATTTAATCTATCTAAATCTCTTTGCAGCCTCTCTGTCCTCTACACAACCTGCTTTCCCACTAATCTTTGTGTCATCTGCAAATTTTGTTGCACTACACTCTGTCCCCTCTTCCAGGTCATCTATGTATATTGTAAACAGTTGTGGTTCCAGCACCGATCCCTGTGGCACACAACTAACCACCGATTTCCATCCCGAATAGGGCCCATTTATCCCGACTCTCTGCTTTCTGTTCGCCAGCCAATGCTCGATCCATGCTAATACATTTCCACTGACTCCGCGTATCTTTATCTTCTGCAGTAACCTTTTGTGTGGTACCTTATCGAATGCCTTTTGAAAATCTAAATACAGCACATCCATCGGTGCACCTCTATCCAACATGCTCGTTATATCCTCAAAGAATTCCAATAAATTAGTTAAACATGATTTCCCCTTCATGAATCCATGCTGCGTCTGCTTGATTGCACTATTCCTATCTTGATGTCCTACTATTTCTTCCTTCATGATAGTTTCAAGCATTTTCCCTACTACAGATGTTAAACTAACCAGCCTTTTGTTATCTGCCTTTTGTCTGCCCCCTTTTTTAAACAGAGGCGTTACATTAGCTGCTTTCCAATCCGCTGGTACCTCCGCAGAGTCCAGAGAATTTTGGTAGATTATAACGAATGCATCTGCTATAACTTCCGCCATCTCTTACCGGCATTTCATCAGGACCAGGGGACTTGTCTACCTTGAGTCCCATTATCCTGTCCAGCACTACCCCCTAGTGATAGTGATTGTTTCAAGGTCCTCTCTTTCCACATTCCTGTGACCAGCAATTTCTGGCATGGTTTCTGTGTCTTCCATTGTGAAGACCGAAGCAAAATAATTGTTTAAGGTCTCAGCCATTTCCACATTTAGAAACATAGAAACATAGAAAATAGGTGCAGGAGTAGGCCATTCGGCCCTTCTAGCCTGCACCACCATTCAATGAGTTCATGGCTGAACATGTAACTTCAGTACCCCATTCCTGCTTTCTCACCATACCCCTTGATTCCCCTAGCAGTAAGGACTTCATCTAACTCCTTTTTGAATATATTTAGTGAATTGGCCTCAACAACTTTCTGTGGTAGAGAATTCCACAGGTTCACCACTCTCTGGGTGAAGAAATTCCTCCTCATCTTGGTCCTAAATGGCTTCCCCCTTATCCTTAGACTGTGTTCCCTGGTTCTGGACTTCCCAAACATTGGGAAGATTCTTCCTGCATCTAACCTGTCTAACATTTCTATGAGGTCCCCTCTCATTCTTCTGAACTCCAGTGAATACAAGCCCAGTTGATCCAATCTTTCTTGATAGGTCAGTCCCGCCATCCCGGGAATCAGTCTGGTGAACCTTCGCTGCACTCCCTCAATAGCAAGAATGTCCTTCCTCAGGTTAGGAGACCAAAACTGTACACAATACTCCAGGTGTGGCCTCACCAAGGCCATGTACAATTGTAGCAACATCTCCCTCCCCCTGTACTCAAATCCCCTCGCTATGAAGGCCAACATGCCATTTGCTTTCTTAACCGCCTGCTGCACCTGCATGCCAACCTTTAATGACTGATGTACCATGACACCCAGGTCTCTTTGCATCTCCCCTTTTCCTAATCTGTCACCATTCAGATAATAGTCTGTCTCTCTGTTTTTACCACCAAAGTGGATAACCTCACATTTATCCACATTATACTTCATCTGCCATGCATTTGCCCACTCACCTAACCTATCCAAGTCGCTCTGCAGCCTCATAGCATCCTCCTCGCAGCTCACACTGCCACCCAACTTAGTGTCATCCGCAAATTTGGAGATATTACATTTAATACCCTCGTCTAAATCATTAATGTACAGTGTAAACAGCTGGGGCCCCAGCACAGAACCTTGCGGTACCAGACTAGTCACTGCCTGCCATTCTGAAATGTCCCCATTTACTCCTACTCTTTGCTTCCTGTCTGACAACCAGTTCTCAATCCATGTCAGCACACTACCCCCAATCCCATGTGCTTTTACTTTGCACATTAATCTCTTGTGTGGGACCTTGTCGAAAGCCTTCTGAAAGTCCAAATATACCACATCAACTGGCTCTCCCTTGTCCACTCTGCTGGAAACATCCTCAAAAAATTCCAGAAGATTTGTCAAGCATGATTTCCCTTTCACAAATCCATGCTGACTTGGACCTATCATATTACCTCTTTCCAAATGCACTGCTATGACATCCTTAATAATTGATTCCATTATTTTACCCAGTACCGATGTCAGGCTGACCGGTCTATAATTCCCTGTTTTCTCTCTCCCTCCTTTTTTAAAAAGTGGGGTTACATTGGCTACCCTCCACTCCATAGGAACTGATCCAGAGTCAATGGAATTTTGGAAAATTGACTGTCAATGCATCCGCTATTTCCAAGGCCACCTCCTTAAGTACTCTGGGATGCAGTCCATCAGGCCCTGGGGATTTATCGGCCTTCAATCCCATCAATTTCCCCAACACAATTTCCCGACTAATAAGGATTTCCCTCAGTTCCTCCTCCTTACTAGACCCTCCGACCCCTTTTATATCCGAAAGGTTGTTTGTGTCCTCCTCAGTGAATACCGAACCAAAGTACTTGTTCAATTGGTCCGCCATTTCTTTGTTCCCCGTTATGACTTCCCCTGATTCTGACTGCAGGGGACCTACGTTTGTCTTTACTAACCTTTTTCTCTTTACATATCTATAGAAACGTTTGCAATCCGTCTTAATGTTCCCTGCAAGCTTCTTCTCGTACTCCATTTTCCCTGCCCTAATCAAACCCTTTGTCCTCATCTGCTGAGTTCTAAATTTCTCCCAGTCCCTGGGTTCGCTGCTATTTCTGGCCAATTTGTATGCCACTTCCTTGGCTTTAATGCTATCCCTGATTTCCCTTGATAGCCACGGTTGAGCCACCTTCCCTTTTTTATTTTTATGCCAGACAGGAATGTACAATTGTTGTAGTTCATCCATGCGGTCTCTAAATGTCTGCCATTGCCAATCCACAGTCAACCCCTTCAGTATCATTCGCCAATCTATCCTAGCCAATTCACGCCTCAAACCTTCAAAGTTACCCTTCTTTAAGTTCTGGACCATGGTCTCTGAATTAACTGTTTCGTTCTCCATCCTAATGCAGAATTCCACCATATTATGGTCACTCTTCCCCAAGGAGCCTCGCACAACGAGATTGCTAATGAATCCTCTCTCATTACACAACACCCAGTCTAAGATGGCCTCCCCCCTAGTTGGTTCCTCGACATATTGGTCTAAAAAACCATCCCTTATGCACTCTAGGAAATCCTCCTCCACCGTATTACTTCCAGTTTGGTTAACCCAATCTATGTGCATTTTAAAGTCACCCATTATAACTGCTGCACCTTTATTGCACGCACCTTTAATTTCATGTTTGATCCCCTCCCCAACATCACTACTACTGTTTGGAGGTCTGTACACAACTCCCACTAACGTTTTTTGCCCTTTGGTATTCTGCAGCTCTACCCACATAGATTCCCATTATTAAATTCCCATTCTCATCTTCTAAGGGACCAACATTTACTTTAGTCACTCTGTTCCGTGTTATATATCGGTAAAAGCTTTAACTATCCATTTTTATGCTTTGCACAAGTTTACCTTTGTAATCTATCCTTCCTTTCTTTATTGCTTTCTTAGTCATTCTTTGCTGTCGTTTAAAATTTTCCCAATCTTCTATTTTCCCACTAACCTTGGCCACCTTATACGCATTGGTTTTTAATTTGATACTCTCCTTTATTTCCTTGGTTATCCACGGCTGGTTATCCCTTCTCCTACCGCCCTTCTTTTTCACTGGAATATATTTTTGTTGAGCACTATGAAAGAGCCCCTTAAAAGTCCTCCACTGTTCCTCAATTGTGCAACCGTTTAGTCTGTGTTTCCAGTCTACTTTAGCCAACTCTCTGCCCTCATCCCACTGTAGTCCCTTTTGTTTAAGCATAGTACGCTCGTTTGAGACACTACTTCCTCACCCTCAATCTGTATTACAAATTCAACCATACTGTGATCACTTATTCCGAGAGGAGCTTTTACTAGCTTCAATCATTACTTTTCTCTTTACATGTGATGAACTTTTATCCCTATCTCGTCTACACACTGTATTTTAGGAGAATGGTTTAAAATTTTAAGTGCTTATTGTCATGTATTCAACCAACATTGTAACCCATATATAATCTGACCTCAGTTGTACACTGTGAGAACAATGACCACTAGGTGGTGAACTTGTGGGAGACACTTCTAACCTGGACCTTCAGGTATAAAAGGGGAAGCTCCACCCACTTTCATCACTTGAGTGCTAAGGAATAAAGTACAGGCCACAGACTGACCTTCTCTCAAGCATGGGCCTCGTGTGCATTTCTACTGTATAGTAAGGATGTATCAATGGCGACGAGAAACTGGGATTTAAACCACGTGAGCATGGCCGCTAGCAGAATAGACGAGAGATACTGTGTTAAGGAATGGTTGGGACAGAGAATCAACATTGTTGAAGCAGCACACAGTTCTCCAAGCAGACAAGGGCAATCGGGTATGCCCCAACATGTAGTCGAACCCAGAGGGGGAGTTCGACAGAGATAATGGCAAGCAGAACGGCGATTCACACCATTGCAAGGGACAATGTGGCCAGTAATGGGGCCATCAACACCTGTTAATGGCACAATCAAGGACAGTCACATGGGTAGTCAGGGACGATTGACTAGCAAGGGATCTTTTGTTTCCAACAACAGCTCATGTTGGAGGTATGGAGGCACAAACTCAGGCGGAGATTGCAGAGATGAGCAAAATACCTACAGAAATTGCAGAAATGAACGCTGGGGGAAATTGCTGGAAGCTGAAGTTCAGTGAGTTCATATGGAGCACGTATACAGTTCATAGACTAGGATGCCACCGATAATGATGTAAGTGCTCCTCAGTGGCATCGCAGTATCAATGGAGCTAGACACGGGGGCTAGTCAGTCCCTGATGGGTAACAAATAGTTTGAAAAGTTGTGGGCGTCCCAGGCCAGTAGGGCCAAAATTATCACCGATTGACGCACAGCTACGGACATACACCAAGGAGATCATTCCGGTGCTTGGCAGCGCCACGACAATCGTGACCCACAAAGATTCGGAGAACAGATTGCCGCTCTGGGTTGTCCCGGGGGATGGTCCCGCACTACTGGGGAGGAGTTGGCTTGCTGTCATGAACTGGAAATGGGGCAATGTTAATGCTATTTCCTCTGTGGAGCGAGTTTCATGCTCACAGATCCTGCACAAATTTGACTCATTATTTCAACCCGGCATTGGCACTTTCACGGGGGCCAAGGTAGTGATTCACATAAACCCGAAAGCCAGGCCAGGACACCACAAGGCCAGAGCGGTGCCATACGTGATGTGGGAAAAGATAGAAGGTGAATTGAACCGCCTGCTGAGGGAAGGTATCATTTTGCCAGTCGAATTCAGTGACTGGGCGAGCCCGATTGTACCGGTGTTCAAGGCGGATGGGTCGGTCAGGAAATATGGTGATTACAAGGCCACCATCAATCGGGTGTCACTCCAAGACCAGTACCCGCTACCGAGAGTGGAGGACCTCTTTGCGATGCTATCCGGTGGCAAACTTTTTTCAAAATTGGACCTGACCTCAGCTTACATGACCCAGGAGCTGGCGAGAGAGTTGAAGAAGCTGACCACCATCACGACACACAATGGGTTGTTTAAGTACAACAGATGTCCGTTCGGGATTCGCTCGGCCGCCGCGATCTTCCAACGAAATATGGAAAGCCTCCTCAAGTCGATTCCAGGGACGGTGGTTTTTCAGGACGACATCCTCATCACGGGTTACGAGACTGAAGAACACCTCCACAACCTGGAGGAGGTGCTACGCAGACTGGACCGGGTAGGGCTGCGACTGAAAAAGGCGAAGTGCATCTTCCCAGCTCCAGAGGTAGAATTCCTGGGGATGAGGGTAGGAGAAGATGGGATGAGCCCTACTGCGTCCAAGACGGAAGCGATCCAGAGAGACCCAGACCCCGTAACACGACGGAGCTGCGTTTGTTGCTGGGGCTCCCCAACTATTTGGTCACTTTCTTCCCAAATTGAGCACGCACTAGAGCCGCTACACGTGCTCCTAAGCAAAGGTCGCGAATGGGTCTGGGGGGACAGCCAGCAAAGGGCTTTTAATAGAGCACACAATTTGTTATGTTCCAACAATCTGTTAATGCGATATGACCCATGTAAGAAACTTGTGTTAACGTGCGATGCGTCGTCCGATGGTGTCGGGTGTGTGTTGCAGCATGTCAATGTCAAGGGTCAGTTACAGCCGGTAGCTTATGCCTCCAGAGGTCTGTCCCATGCAGAAAGGGGCTACGGGATGATAGAAAAGGAGGCGCTCGCATGTGTATATACGGTAAAGAAAATGCACCAGTACCTGTTTGGCATGAAATTTGAGCTGGAGACAGATCACAAACCCCTCACGTCCCTTTTGGCCGACAACAAGGCCATAAATGCAGACGCATCGATCCGCATACAGAGGTGGACACTCACGTTAGCCACCTATGACTACACAATTCGGCACAGACCGGGCACTGAAAACTGCGCCGATGCACTCAGCAGGCTCCCACCAGCCACCACTGAGTGGGCTACCGAGCATGCCGCTGAGATGGTCATGGCTGTTGAAGCTTTCGCAAGCGATGGCTCACCCGTGACAGCCCGTCAGATTAAAGTCTGGACAAATAGAAACCCGCTATTGTCTCTAGTCAAGAAATGTGTCCTGAATGGGGACTGGGCAGCCACGTACAGGGCATGCCCTGAGGAATTTAAACCATTTCACAGGGGCAGGGATGAACTCTCGATTCAGGCCGATTGCCTACTGTGGGGAAACCGCGTAGTCATGCCCCAGATGGGCAGAGAGGTGTTCATCAGAGAACTCCACAATGAGCATCCGGGCATTGTCATGATGAAGGCAATTGCCAGGTCACACGTTTGGTGGCCAGGGATAGATGCAGATCTGGAAGTTTGTGTTCGCAGGTACAACACGTGTGCCCAGCTGGGCAATGCGCCCAGGGAAGCCCCCATTAGCCCTTGGCCATGGCCCGCCAAGCCTTGGTCACGCATCCATGATGACTACACAGGTCCTTTCATCGGAAAAATGTTTTTGGTTGTAGTAGACGCTCACTCCAAATGGATTGAGTGTGACATTTTAAATTCAAGCACATCCTCTGCCACGGTAGAAAGTCTACAGGCAATGTTCGCCGCCCACGGTCTACCGGACATCTTGGTCAGCGACAATGGCCTGTGCTTCACAAGCACTGAATTCCAGGACTTCATGGCAGGCAATGGAATGAACCATGTCAGAAAGGCACCGTTCAAGCCAGCCTCAAACGGCCAGGCAGAACGAAAAGTGCAGATAATCAAACAGGGGATGCTCAGAATCCAAGGGGGTTCCCTACAAAGCCACTTATCACGCCTCCTGTTGACCAATAGATCCCAACCACACTCGCTCACAGGGGTTCCACCCGCAGGGCTGCTAATGATAAGGATGCTCAAATCCCATTATCCCTTATACACCACACCATGAAAGAAATTGTTGAGAGCAGGCGCCAATCACAATATAACTACCATGACAGGAATGCGGGGGCACGATATATTGGTGTAAACGACCCTGTTGTTGTCCACAACTACACTGCAGGGCCTAAATGTCTCGCAAGCACTGTGATTGCCAAAGAGGGCAATAGGATTCTGGTAGTTAAACTAACCAATGGACAAATCTGCCGCAAACATGTGGATCAAACAAAAAGGAGGTTAAGCAAACCCATAGAAGAAGCATAGGAAGTACACGATACAGAGTTCACTCCAGCACAGGTGACCGAACACCGGAACCAAAGGGAGGAGAGCCCAGTCACTGTGGGCAGTCCGGATAGGCCTGAAGCACCGCAAACAGCAGACACACAGGCCAGTGCCCAACAACCGGAGCCCCAACTCAGGCGCTCTGCAAGAGAGCGTAAACCACCAGAGAGACTCAACCTGTGATCCCAAAAAGACTTTGGGGTCATGTATTCAACCAGCATTGTAACCCATTTTTAAATTCAAAACCTGATAAAATTGACGACATGCAGCCAACGAGCAAAAGTAAGAATTCTTTTAATCATCGTTAATTAGCCGATAACCTTCTTCAGAATGAAATAAATAATAATATAATTACTGAGCAACAGTGGTATCCTCAATCATTCATTTTCTCTTTACATGTGATGAAGTTTTATCCCTATCTCATTTACACGCTGTATGAGAATGGTTTAAAATTGTAAGTGTTTATGACTCAGTTGTAAAACCATTGATTGTGTGTGTGTCTATACTTGATAGGAGGAGCACTTGAGACCGAAGTTCCAGTTCTATATATGTACCAATAGAATCACTTTCCACCAGTTTCTTTAAACCCAATAACATAATTTATTTCCAATGGGCTGGATGGAGGAACATGATCCATGTAAAAAATTGTTATCGTTTTACTTGAACTGAATGCTCATAAAATATTGGAGTGGGAACTAATTGGATAACAGCACTGCTGGCAACATTTGCGGAATAGATTCGTGCAGCCAAAACACACAATGACAACCTGGGACTGTGCGGCACCGAATACTCGGGGAAAAACAGTTAAACACTACGTCCCTGGGTGGGCTCGAACCACCAACCTTTCGGTTAACAGCCGAACGCGCTAACCCATTGCGCCACAGAGACTGATGGAAGTATAAGGTGCAAGACATCCAAAACCAGGGTGTCAGTCAGTTAAAGCTTCAGATTGCTCCGACCGGGATGGAACTTGACCACTCTCAGTTGTACTTTTCCCAAATAAATGGAGGGACATTCATTGAGGATGCGTGGAAGCAGTCTGGTCCCGCACACTGCAGACACTTCCATGTCACCACCAACCAGCTCTCCCACAACCGGTGTGATCTACCTTCCAGCCTTCCGGTGCCTTGTCTGTGACAAAGTATTCTGATTGTCCCGAAGCCAGTATTAGGTTTGAATTCCTTTTTAGCTCCTGACTGCGGATATTCCTGTGATTCAACGGGAAATAAATGCTTACAGGGACAGTTGGATTCACCGTTTCTATGCTTGGTGAAATTTCAAAGATTGAAAGCAACGCACATCAACCCCAAACGTCCTGTGAGATGGAAGCCCAGTTGCTGTTTCAAGCTTGAATGCAGGTACAAGCAGAACTTATTCAAAGAAAGTCCAAGTCCCTGAGACGCCTGATTATTTGCACCAAACTCTTTGCAAAGAGTTGAGGTACATGTTTGGTGATCTGGGCACATCTTTCCCCAAACTACAACACTTCAAACATAACTCAATGGCTGTAAAGCGCTTTGGGGCGTCATGAGTTCCTGAAAGGCGCTGCAGATATGCAAGTCCTTCTTTACAAAAGTTCGATGCAATTTCAAAATATGCGAGCAATATCAGGGCTCCTCTGGGAACCCTCGTAAATTTCAATTAACAACTCCAAGGGAAATCACAGCCCGAGACCAACGAGCCAATTGTTTGACAAATGTGAAGATAAGGTGTTACCATGATCAAAGCATTTTTTTGTGTGTCGCTATTCAGAACATAAGAACTTAAGAACTAGGAGCAGGAGTAGGCCATATGGCCCCTCGAGCCTGCTCCACCGTTTAATATGATCATGGCTGATCCGATCATGGACTCAAGTCCACATCCCTGCCCGTTCCCCATAAGCCTTATTCTCTTATCAGTTAAGAATCTATCTCTGTCTTAAATTTATTAAATGTCGTGGCTTTCTCAGCTCTCTGATGCAGTGAGTTCGACAGATTTACAACCTCTGAGAGAAGAAATTCCTCCTCATCACAGATTTAAATGGGCAGCCCCTTATTCTGAGATTATGCCCCCTAATTCTAGTCTCCCCTATCAGTGGAACCATCCTCTCTGCATCCACCTTATCAAGCTCCCTCATTACCTTTAACGTTTCGATAAGATCACCTCTCATTCTTCTGAATTCCAATGAGTAGAGGCCCCACCTACTCAACCTTTTCTCATAAGTCAACCCCCTCATCTCCGGAGTCAACCCAGTGAACCTTCTCTGAACTGCCTCCAAAGCAAGTATATCCTGTAGTAAATATTGTAAGTGTTTGTGATCCTCGCCCAATTGCCAGATGGACGGTTTGAATCGCTCCCACCTTACGAAAGTTCTAGATCTGGGAATTATTATTCAGAGTGTAAATTAAATGAGTCACGGAAAGGGATGCTTCAGTGATAAATCGTAGTATATTTATTTGGTCTAACATACACTGTCTAAAACATGCACTGCTAAACTAAATCACTTTCTCTGTGGAGAATAAAATCCCGGTTACAAACAACATACATACAGTACAGAAATGAACCCAGTAACACGCAGTAATTCCCTGGTGGATTCTAACCCCACCCCTACCAATGAATTACCCTCCCCAGAATAGCCCTGAAAAGCTTCCCTTCTGAGAAAACCCGAAGCCCTTACCCAGCTGGCCTGGGATATATGGTTACTGGCTTGGGACACTCGCGACCATGTTCACCACCACACGCAGCCCGTTTCCTTTCTCAGCTCAGCTGTGGGAATTCACTGCCTGGTCATCAGTCTCGGTGGCTTCTTCTGCAGTACTGCGGCCCCTTCCTCTGGTACATCGATCGGTGGAGCGAGAGCGAGAGGGAGAGGGGGCTCTCTCTAGACACAAGCTGCAAGCTGCAAGCTCCAAGCTTCACACCAAGCTCCAAGCTAATAATAATGTGGAAAGGACCCTGTCTTTCTGGGAGTCTTGCTACCCCTATCTTTCCCGCCAATCTTTAAAACCCCTTTGTTTCTAAGCACGGGTACTTAGTCAGTGATGGGAACGACCCAGCTCCTCCTTGGCTGGCCAGGCTGGTGGGTTCATTGTTCTGTGTCTCCTTCTGAGATGGAGGTGAGAAGTGCTTTTACAAATTAGAGTGGCTTTGTCAGTGGCCCCCCTTCCTGGCCGACATCTCTTTTGTCAATGGATGACTGACAGCTCTTTTGTCCCAGCGAACTGCTATGCGGTCTCTGGATTTTTAACAAAACCAGCTTTTTCACATATCTGCGCAGGGTGACCCCAGCACAGGGAAAATAGCCTCAGAAAAATAAAATCCACAAAATATTCTCGACTGAGTCCATTCTTTAAACAGAAACTTTGCGATGTCTTCATTACGCTCTGCTAATTATCGATCTTGCCACGTAAAAAGTGCGTTGGCATTGCAATGCATTACTGTAAAATTAATGAAAAGAAAATGCAACGTTTTATCGAGTGCAAACCATGCAGTTCCTGCATTTCAAAAAGCATTGCTTTTATTCATCCTGCGGAATGCATATTGCACAGATAATCTCAGCACACATTGTGCAGACAAAGGCAGCATTAGACAACAAAGTGATTTGTCCTCCGCTGATTTGTAGCAGATAACTGACGGTTGAGCACACAATTTGATAACTCGACTTGTAGATCAAGCATCAATGAAAAAGGCAACAAAACTGCCCACCAGCACCTGGTGTCTTTCACTTGTTTGTTCCAATTTTTCAGCAGCTGGGACAACAAGAATTTAGGTTTCACTGAGATTTGAACTCAAATCACTAGATTCAAAATCAAGAGGGCTCACCATTACACCGTGGAACCAACTATTCCAAAACTTTTGAAACATACTTCGTCACAGACAAGGCACTGGAAGGCTGGAAAGTAATCACACCGGTTGTGGGAGAGCTGGTTGGTGGTGACATGGAAGTGTTTGCAGTGTGCAGGACAAGACTGCTTCCACACATCCACAATGAATGTCCCACACTTTACTTGGGAAAAGTACAACTGAGAGTGGATAAGTTCAATCCCGGTCAGAGCAATCTGAAGCATTTACTGACTGACACCCTGGTTTTGCATGTCTTGCAGTGTGTATCTGTGTTCCAATGGTTTAGCGCATTCGGCTGGTAACTGAAAGGTGGGTAATCCAAACCCATCTCCGGGCGAAGCCTTTTAATGTTTTTCCCCGAGGATTCGGTGCCGCACAGTTCCGGGTTGTCATTGTGCATTTTGGCTGCACGAATATATTCCGCAAACATTGCAAGCTTTGCTGTTATCCAGTGAGTTCCCACTCCAATACTTTTATGAGCATTCAGCACATGTAAAATGATAACAATTTTTTACATGGATCATGTTCCTCCATCCAGTCCAATCAAAATAAATTATGTTATTGAGTTTAAAGGAACTGGTGAAAATTGATTCTATTGATGCATATATCGAACTGGAACTTTGGTCTCAAGTGCTCCTCCTATCAAGAATAGACACACACACAATCAATGGTTTTACAACTGAGTCATAAACACTTACAATTTCTCATACAGCACGTAAATGAGATCGGGATAAAAATTCATCACATGTAAAGAGAAAATGAATGATTTAAGATACTACTGTCCCTCAGTAGCTATATTAATATTTATTTTATCCTGAAAAAGGTTATCGGTTATTTAACTGTGATTTAATTAATTCTCATTTTTTCTTATTAGCTGCATGTCTTCAATTTTATAAGGTTTTGAATTGAAAAAAGCTGTTACAGAAGTTACCGCCCTGACCTGGAATCGAAGCTGTTTTTCGGTGGTATAAGGAGTGGTTTTACCCAATCATTTAAAGGTGATTTCAAAGAATGACGTGGCGTTAAATTCAGATCACGGTTACGATGTGTTTCGGTGTGAAACAAGTGGATTGAAAAGGACAATAATGACACCAAGCATTACGATGCAGCGATGCAGCAATGCAGCATTCTCTGGTGGTCCAGTGATTAGGATTCGGCGCTCTCACCACCGCGGCCCTGGGTCGATTTCCGGCCAGGGAAATTGCACTTCCATCAAAATTAAAACCTTAGAAGAAAGAGTTACATGCATCTCATGTGGAAAAAAAGATTCATTGATTTAAACATCATTAATTAATCTATTGTAGAACTTCAATCATTTAATTTGCCCTGAGTATGTGAGGAACTTTTATCCCGACCTCATTGTATTTTTGGAGCATGGTCCAGCCCCGTTATCTCCACCTGTGAAAGTAGGAAACTGCTGGAAATACACAACAGGACGGGTAGCCTTTGACAAACAATTAAACCCAGGTTACAGACTCTCTTCCTTCCCCTGCCCTTTGCGGGACACTTGTTCCCCTTTAATTTTACAGACTGACTGAGTTCAGTAACCGCGGGGAGAGAGTAGGTGCCTCCGCGGCCCCACTGTGCTAACATGGAAGATAACACGATGGGGATGTGGGGTGGTGGGTGGGGATCAGTGACATGTTTGTGTAAAGGGCAGTGGAGGAGAAGGATTGACAGCTGTCAGTGAGGGACAGAAGTTGTTTAAGGTGAGCCAACATATTCCCGATCAGCACAGAAGGCATTCACTGGTCTGCTGCCCTCTGCTGTACTTCTGGTCAGAGCGGTTTCCGCAGTGGAGCCGTTATCACGTTTGCTTTCCATGCGGAAGCATCACGTGCAGGAAGATTGTGTTTAAACTTTCTGTGGATGAACAGCCATGGGCGAGTTTATTCTCCTGTCAAAAGGGTGACAGTGGCTTCTCCCTTATTCTTTAATTGCTCTTTATTTCACTTCACTAAATAGATATATTTGAGTGAGAGAAATTGTTCCAGAGTGTCGCACACTTCATCTTTTGTTCCCTTTTAAACACATAAAATGAGGCCGGGGGAATAAATCCAGAAAACAATGCTGAGGGATATAGACAAGAGGAAGAGAGAAGGTGAAATACTGCCTCTTCACACCGGAGAAGTGTGAGCTTGTGGACCGGAGAAGTTGCAGCTGCTGGAGCTGTGCGTTTTATCGGGGAGGGACGGGGGGAGAGCCCGTCGAGCGACCGGAGAAGCTGAGAAGCTGCTGTGCTTTTCATCGGGTTTGACACTGTTTAAAAATGGCGAAGTGCCAAGTTTTCTCTCCCTACTGCCCATGCGCGAACGTGCCGGCAGTGTTTTCGGCGCAGGCATTTGGCTCCGCCCCCCACTTTACCATCGACACCACGCCAGGACTCCGGGGACTGTACACAGCGGCCAGGATGGGGCGAGTTTTTCCCCGAGCCGTTTCCAGCGTGCAAAATCGGTGCACTTGATGTCAGTGCGCCGACAAAACTGCTTGGGGAAAATCCATCCCTTGAAGAGTAAGGAGTACACTGAAGGAAATACAAATATGTTTGCCGAGCAACTGTCAAATTTAATAATTTTTATACAACCATCGAAACAGCAAAAAAAACAGGGCACTCGCCCCATAGTACCTAATATATAGCCCATAGTACAAGAGTAAGGAAGTCTTGCTGCAATTGTATAGGGCCCTGGTGAGGCCACACCTGGAGTACTGCGCACAGTTTTGGTCTCCTTATTTGAGGGAGGAAATAATTGCCTGGGAGGTGGTACAACAGAGGTTCACCAGATTGATTCCTGGGATGAGAGGACTGTCTTAAGTTGAGAGATTGTGTAGAATGGGCCGATACTCTCCGGAGTTTCGAAGAATGAGAGGTGATCTCATTGAAACACACAATATTCTGAAGGGGATTGACAGGGTAGATGCTGAGAGGTTGTTTCCCCCGGGCTGGAGTGTCTAGAACGAGGGGGCACAGTCTCAGGTTAAGGGGTCGGCCATTTAAGACAGAGATGAGGAGGAATTTCTTCACTCAGAGGGATATGAATCTTTGGAATTTTCTGCCCCACAGGCCTGTGGATGCTGAGTCTCTGAATATATTCAAGGCTGCGTTAGATAGATTTTTCGAGTCTCTGGGAATCAAGGGATCGAGAGATCACTCGAGTTTGGACGAATGAGAGGGGATCTCATGGAAACATATAAAATTCTGACGGGACTGGACAGGTCCCGATGTTGGGGAAGCCGAGAACCAGGGGTCAGAGTCTAAGGGATAAGGGGTAAGCCATTTAGGACTGAGATGAGGAGAAACTTCTTCGCTCCGAGAGTTGTTAACCCGTGGAATTCTCTGCCGCAGAGTTGTTGATGCCAGTGTGTTAGATATATTCAAGAGGGAGTTCGATGTGGCCCTTATAGCTAAAGGGATCAATGGGTATGGAGAGAAAGCAGGATAGGGGTACTGAGCTGAATGATCATCCATGATCTTATTGAATGGTGGTGCAGGCTCGAAGGGCCGAATGGCCTACTCCTGCACCTATTTTCTATGTTTCGATGTTTCTATGTCCTGCTACTGCTTCTTTAATAAATGATTCCAACATTTGCCCAACCACAGATGTTAGGCAAACTGGTCTATAGTTTCCTGCTTTTTGTCTGCCTCCTTTTTTAAATAGAGGCATTACATTTGCAGTTTTCCAATCTGCTGGGTCCTCCCCAGAATCCAGCGAGTGCATGTCCACAGATCACTGAAAGTAGCAGGCCAGGTAGCTAAGGTGATTGAGAAGAAATATGGAATAATTGCCTTTATTAGCCGAGGCATAGAATACAAGAGATGGGGTCGGTGGAGCAGGTTAGGTCACAGCTGGAGTACTGCATGCAGTTCTGGTCGCCATATTACAGGAAGGACATGATTGCACTGAAGATGGTGCAGAGGAGATTTACGAGGATGTTGCCGGCAGTGGAGAATCTTAGCCATGAGGACAGATTAGATAGGCTGGATTTGTTTTCCATGGAACAGAGCCTGAGGGGAGACCTTATTGAGGTGTATAAAATTATGAGGGTCTGAGATATAGTGGATAGAAAGGACCTATTTCCCTTAGCAGATGGATCAACAACAAGGAGGCATAAATTTAAAGTAATTGGTCGAAAGTTTAGAGGGGATATTTCTTCACGCAGAGGGTTGTGGGGTCTGGAACTCACTGCCTGAAAGGATGGTAGAGGCAGAAACACTCACCACATTTAAAAAGTGCTTGGATGTGCACCTGAACAGCAGGGTTATGGACCAAGAGCTGGAAAGTGGGATTAGGCTGCATCGTCTCTTGTTGGCCGGCGCGGACACGATTGGCCGAAATGGCCTCCTTCTGTGCTGTAATCGTATTTGATTCCATGAACTCGTTTGCAAAGAGTTGAGGTGATTTGGACACATCTTTCCTCACATGACAACATTTCAAAGGCAACTCAACGGCTGTAAAGCGCTTTGGGGCATCATGAGTTCCTGACAGACGCTGCAGAAACGTAAGTCCTTCTTTGCAGAATTTAAATGCAAACTCAAGGCTGGTCTGGGATTTGAAGCCAGGATTTTTCTGAAAATTTCAAGTAACAACTGCGAAGCAAGAATCATACCCCTCGACCAACAAACCACCTGCTTAGCAAACGTCGAGATAAGATGTCACCATTATTGAAGCATTTTTAGTGTGTGTTGCTGTTCTTGATCGGAGCAGCACATGAGACGGAATCAGTGACTGTGCCTTTTCGACATGTCTTCTGAAGCGCCGCACGGTCCCACTCCTGCAGTCACTGAGCTGTTGCGACGTTAATGCATCCATCATCATCATCATCATAGGCGGTCCCTCGACACGAGGATGACTTGCTTCCACGCCGAAAAAGGATGAGTTCACAGGTGTTTCAATGAAGGACCCGAACTACATCCCAAAGGGTGGAAGATGCCTGTGCGTGGATTTTTTTAATGTGTGGTGGCCGTTGCACTACAGCCATCACATGGGCTTGACAGAGCGAGGTCTTGGTTCAGTGGCAAGGGTTAACCAAGACGACAGGCGAACAGCTCTGCTGCACGGACCTAGTGCACACACATATCACAGTGTGGGCTGGTCCGTGCTGCCCCTGGGCCGCTGGTCCCAAACTCATGCCTCCCCTGGGCCCCGATCACGTCCCTCTACAGTCTCTCGCCGCTCCTTCGGCCCGATCTCGATGCTCCTGCTGTATCTGCCCACGCTCCAATCACAGACCTGGACCTTGATGACGTCACTCCTCGCTGCCGCCGCCCTCCTGCACCAGCTCGCACTGCTCCCTGGAGTCGTCTCCCGGGACCTCCAAGCTGCTCCCAGGGCCGCTCGCCGTTCCTTTTATGGCCCAGACCTGCCGCTGGTGTTCTCCCGTTTGTGTATCCAGGCTGTGGGTGGCCACCCCGAGCGCAGCAGAGGGGTTTCTGCATTAGCTCTGGGTGGGGACAGTATCTTTCCCCTTCTCTCTTCCTCTTGTCTTTATCCCTGTGCTTTTATTTCCCTATTTTTTCCCCCTGTCTCAGTTTCTAGTGTTTAAAAGGGAACAAAAGATGAAATGGGTATCACTGTGAAACAATTTCTCTCACTCAAAGTTAGACGCACTCCCGTTGCACCATGAGGTCTCGGTAGCGAGCCGTTGATATTCAGGTTCATATATAAATATATCTACATGTATCATACCCGTTCCCTGGTGGTCGAGGGGTTAAGGTCCGGCGCACTAAACTGATTTCAATTCTCGATCAATTCATCGCATCAAAATAATTGAGGACTGTGAGACGATTAATAATTGCTGTAATCACCATGAATACCAATACTTTCTGCGATAGACCAAGCTTACAGACTATCTGGCTTCCCCTGCCCTTTGCCGGGTACGTGTTCCGGGTTTAATTTAGTAAACTGGGCGAGTTCACTGATCGCGGGGAGACAGTAGGAGCCTCTGTGGCCCCACTGTGAGGATGTGGAAGTGAACACGGTGGCTGGGTGATCCGTGACATTTCTGTAAAGGGCAGCGGAGGAGAAGGATTGAGAACTTTCAGTGTGGGACAGAAGTTGTTTCAGGTGAGCCAACACATTCCTGATCAGCACAGAGGGAGCTCACTGGTCAGCTCCCCTCTGTTGGGGCTGTTGTGCCAGAGGTTTCTGTCGTGTAGTGGTTATCACATTTGCTTTATACATGAAATGTACCGGGTTTGATTCTGGGTAGAAACATTATGTTTAAACTTGCTATAAGGGAACAATCGGAGGAGAGCTTAGTCTCCTGGAAAATGTTGCCTGACCTGCTGAGATTTCCAGCGTTTGCTGTCGTTATTTGCTATTTATTCTCCTGGTAAAGGGGCTCCCTTATTCCTGAATTGCTCTTTATTTAACCAATAAATAGATAACTTTCAGTGAGAGAAAACGGATCCACCGGGGACCTTTCACGTGTGAGGCCAACGTGATATCCGCTACACTGCAGCCCATCAAAGGGCGAGAAACCACTGAATATAAAGGATGAGCTCACAAATATCAGGGGCAGTGCAGTCTGGTCAACGTCAAACCCTCCTTTCTTATTCAGCAGAGGCATGAACCGGAGTCAGACGCCACAAAGTTTAATTAAAGATACAAATACAAATAAAACTTCCAAATCTTTTCACTGTAAAATTCTTTCACTTTATTTGAAATCCTACTGCGTTGAATCTGAAAATGATCACCATGGGATTTTATCTTCACGACTGATTCTATTTTCTCAGCACGGAAGGAATAACCGGTGCTGTTAAATTTGACAAAAGTTGCCCCAGATTCCTGGTGACATCGGCAATACAGTGTGTAAAATGGGTTAACATGCTGAAGAACATAAGAACAAAAGAAATAGGAACAGGAGTTGGTCATACGCCCCTCGAGCCTGCTCCGTCTTTTAATACGATCATGGCCGATGCGATCATGGACTCAGGTCCACTGCCCTGCCCGCTCCCCAAAGCACAGGACAAATGATTGAAGTATCGACTGTCCCTCAGTTAGCATTTCTTTCATTGTGCAAATGAAGGTGAGGGGTTAATTAATGATGCTTTTCCATGAAAACAACACAAAAGTTGAAGAAAAAAACATACGGTGACTGGCAGGTGAGCGTTGCTTCTGACACCTGGTGGAAATGGACGGGCATTTTAATGCCCCTTGTGTTGTTAAAGCTTCATATAGAGGAACATCTCAAGCACATCGTGTAGGCCTCGTGGCGCAACGGTAGCGCGTCTGACTCCAGATCAGAAGGTTGCGTGTTCAAATCACGTCGGGGTCACTGTTCTTTCAACATTAATATTTTCTTTGCTGTTTGGCAATAACCAGACCCTTGTTCCAAGGCCTGTCTCACTGTTTCCCCGGTGTCAGGCAGAGATACGCCTGCTGCCCTCATTTAATTCATGTGACAGGACACAACAGTTCAAAATCAACTTGCAGGTGGCCACACACACCGCCGAGCGGTCGAAGGTGCTGTGATTAGATCGCAGTATTCTCTGGAGGTGTGGGTTTGAATCAAACTTCTGACATTTCTTATTTTTAAACATTAAGCTAAACTCATTGTTTGACACCACGACCAACTCCTTAAAATTGGGATTCAGCAGCTCACCTGCTCGCTGAACATCTCCGTCTGACCTGGTGCTGAAAGTGGAGATGTTTCCGCAGTGTCGCGGTTAACACGCTCGCCTCACAGACGGGAATATTTTCTGGAGCTTTCTCCTCATGCATGCTCAGGGGCGAGTTTGTTCTCCTGTGAAAAGTTCATAAGATGATTAGCATGTTAGAATTAGTGGCCGGAATAGGCCATTCGGCCCCTCGAGCCTGGTACACCATTCAAGAAGATCCTGGCAGTTCCTCGACAGTAAGTTTAAACATCTGGGGCAGAGCCAACAGGCGCCTGTCTGCAATCAGTGAGAGAACGGTATGTTTGGCAGAAGCCTGGCGAGCTCAGTCGGTGGAACATAAGACTTTTAATCTCAGGGTCGTGGTTTCGACACCCACATTGGACATTTACATTTTTCATCGAATTATAGAATGATAGAAGTTTGCAGCCATTTCGGCCCATCACTTCCACCCCGGCCAACAAGAGGCGATCCAGCTTCATCCCACTTTCCAGCTCTGGGTTACGGCACTTCAGGTGCACATCCAAATACTTTTTACATGTGGTATATACCTCCGCCATTCGTTCATGCAGCGAGTTCCTGACCCCCACAAACCTCTGCATGAAGAATTTTACCTTCAAATCCTCTTTAAACCTTCTACCAATTGCTTTAAATATATGCCCCCTGATTGTTGACCCCTCTGCTATCTACTATATCTCGGCCCCTCATCATTTTATGCATCTCAATGTTGTCTCCCCTCAGCCTCCTCTGTTCCAATGAAAACAAACCCAGCCGATCCAATCTGTCCTCATAGCTAAGATTCTCCACGCCTGGCAACATCCTCGTTCATCTCCTCTGTACCCTCTCATACAATAACATAATTCCTGTAATACGGTGACGAGAACTACACACAGTACTCCAGCTGTGGCCTAACCAGTGTTTTATACATTTCAGGCATAACCAACCTGCTCTTCTATCCCATGCCTCAGCCAATAAAGGCAAGCATTCCGTGCGCCTTCTTACCCACCTTATCCAACTGGCCTGCTACCTTCAGGGATCTGTGGACATGCACTCCAAGGTCCCTTTGTTCTTCCACACTTCTCAATGTCGGACCATTTAATGTGTGTTTCTTTCCTTGTTTGCCCTCCCCAAATGCACAGCCTCACACTTCTCTGGATGAAATTAGTATCACTTGAAAACATTTTAATCATACCTCCTATATTTAAGTTTAGATCATTGATGTTGCCACTAAAAGCCAGGGACCTAGCACTGAGCCCTGTGGAACACCACTGGAACCATCCTTCCAGTCCCAAACACTCCCATCAAACATTACCCTTTGCTTCCTGCCTCTGAGCCAATTTTGGATCCAACTTGCCACTTTGCCCTGGTCCCATGGGCTTTTACTTTTGTGACCAGTCTTCCATGTGGGAACTTGGCGAAAGCTTTGCTAAAATCCTTATACACTACATCATACGCACTGCCCTCATCAATCCACTTGGTTACCTCCTCAAAAAATTCAATCAAGTGAGTCAGACAAAATCTTCCCTGAACAAATCCATGCTGACTATCCGTGATTAACCCATGTCTTTCTAAATTCAGAAATTAAATCATTGTTAAATTTTATCCTGCTTTTACGGGAAAACACCATTAATTAACCGGTGATCTTTGTTGTGCATGTATAAAATAAGTATACACCCTGTACACTCAATGTACAGTTACATAAGACCATTGAATGTATCTTCACACTGTATACACTGTGCTTGTACCACCAGAGGGTGCAACTGGTGGCGACCTCGGGGTCACCAGCATACAACAGGTAACCAGATATAAAAGGGAGCTCACAGTCCTGTATCCTAACTCAGGAGCTGCAATAAGTGGACTAAGGTCACCACAGTTCAAGTACAACACCTTACCTCGTGGAGTCATTACTAGAGTGCTTACAGACACAATAACTGGTGACGAGAATACGAATTTCCATGTGACAATGGCTAACCTTGGCACGTTTGAACAATTCGCCGATGGGGAAGATTGGAAGGCCTTTGTGGAAAGTCTCGAACACTTCTTTATTGCAAATGACATGGGGGGAGACGACCCGACCTCGCTGGCTGATAAGTGCAGAGCTATCCTGCTCAGTAGTTGTGGGCCCACCGTCTATGGCCTTGTCAGGGACCTGCTAGTCCCAGAGAAGACAATAACATATCTTGAGCTCGTAACGCTGGTACAGGAACAGCTCAAACCTAAAGAGAGCATCCTCACAGCCAGACACCGGTTCTCTCCCCACCGGTGGATCCGAAGGCCAAGAAATCGCAAAATATGCTGCAGACCTGAGACGATTGGCTGCACCATGTGATTTTAGCAATCACCTCACCGAAGCACTAAGGGACATCTTTGTTATTGGAATCGGTCACAAGGGCCTTCTCCACAGGCTGCTCTCTGCGGACACCACGGCCACCCTGCAGAAGGCAATTAACGTGAGCCAGGCGTTCATGATCTCGGCCTGCGATTCCAAGTGGATGTCTCACCCCCAGGACTCTAACCCGGCAAGTACTGTTAACCGAAAGGTGCCTTTTAGAGGCAGGGCTGCTGCTAGCAGTCTCTCTCAGGGAAGAGAGAACAGACCCCCGAGTCCCACAATCCTGAGTCCGCCACATGGGGCCAACCGGCCAACCCCATGCTGGCGCTGTGGAGGAAATCACAGGGCCCACCAGTGCCGCTATAAAGACTATACTTGCAAAGGCTGTAACATGAAGGGCCACCTCCAGCGAATATGCAAGAGAAATCATACTCACCGAGTCGATGGAGAGTTGGCTGATCATCCGGAGTCCAGCGACAATGAGGTGTACGGAGTGTTTACCTGCACCACCGAGAGTTCCCCGTTGAAAATGGAAGATGAAGTCAACGATGTTCCAGTCACGATGGAGGTGGACACAGGGGCGAGCCAGTCACTGATGAATCAGGCAGCCTTTGAGAAACTCTGGGACAATCCAATCGAACGACCTAAAATGATCCCGATCGAAGTGAAACTGCTCACCTACACAAACGATACATCCCAGTCGTTGGCAGCGTGGATGTCCAGGTGTCCCATGTTGGCGAGATGCACAGGTTACATTTGTGGACCGTTGCTGGGGATGGTCCAAAGCTATTAGGAAGAAGGTGGATGAAAAAGATCAATTGGAGCTGGGAATAGCTCCAACCTCCAGCGATCGACATCCCCCATGGCCCCGAAGTTGGATCCAGCACAACACCTGAAAAACCAACCGCCCAACTCGACTGTGCGGCGACGACACAGACCGCTCAACCCAACGGCGAGATGATCCAGCCCAAACAACCAGACCTCACCTTCCAGGCTCCAGTGGCAGGACTCCGGAGAAGAAAATTCACGCAGAAGATAACTTCCTGTCTTCCGTGGCAGAACCTGGGGACAAAAGGATCACCGCAGCCTACCTCATGGAGAGAAAGTAGATGGCGTCTGAACCACGAGGTGAAGGACCTGAAGTCAAGATGGCGGCAGCCAGACCACAAGGGTGCAACACGTGACGCCGAGCGACGAACTGGATTGGGGCAAAGATTGAAAGACCCTCTTAAAGGAGACCGGCAACCCATCACAATTAAAGGGACATTTCCACTCTTTATATAGCGATGATGGTGATACAAATGTAAAAGATGTAACTGACAATTTCAAGTTTGTAAATGTAACTAATCATGATAAGTCGGGCAATTGCGGTCAGAACCAAAGTATTGTGAGAGTAAACGAAGTGATGACGTGCGATGCTGGGATTTACAAGCATGCCAACAAAACCAAGGGCAACCTCCCGTCAGCACCCAGGTTCCGCGACCATGTAGCCTGCACCTCCGGGACCAATGTGATACCCCAGGGAGTGTGGCCACACACAGAGGGAGCATACCAGCTGCAGGGCCAGTCATCAGCGGACGGCAAAGGCACCCGATCGGCTCTAACTCTCTGGCCACCAGGGCCAGTACTGGGAGCGAGCGGATAGCACTCTCCTGACCTCCCAACAGGACCTGGGATGACCAGGCTCCCATTATCGCTGAAGAGCAGCAGGGAGACACCGCAGCCCTCAAAGGAGGACAAGGAGGCCACACACTTATGTGGCTCTGCCCATCACTAGGCAACGTTAAAGGCTCTGAGACTCAGCCAGGTGAGCGATCTGAGCCCACCCAGCTGGCAGGGGACACAGCGCCGCTATCAGACAACCTGGACACAGTCTGGTTACTCTGGAAGTAGTGTCCTCACCCACCTGCACCTACACAACCCAGTGGCAAGGATGTGATACCACGTATGTACCTTACCTGTAAAATGTACTTGTTCCACTACTGCAGAAACCAAACAGTGATGTAACTAATCCGATGTTTTTTTGTTCTTTCTGTCTGTACAGGTTTGCACATGCAGGTGTTGAGCCACACACATGGTCGATGTATGGGGGTGCGGAGGGTGCAGGGGGGGAATGGATGTATGAAGCCATGGACACACATGGATCACACCAGAACCCACTCAACCCCCACTGCAACCTCCAACCATCCACTGCTGAACATTTCCCAATGTCGTGGTAATAAGGACTTGGGGGTCCACAGGGAGAGAACCAAGCCAAAGCATAGACAAGATGCAAGGGCTTTAACACTCAAGTCTCGGGCCAGAGCACACAATGCAAAGGCAAGTGGCACAAGACTAAGGGGAGAGTGATGTTGTGTCTGTTTAGTATAAGTATACTCCCTGTACACTCAATGTACAGTTACATAATACTACTGGATGTAACTTCACACTGTACACACTATGCCTGTACCACCAGAGGGTGCAACTGGTGGAGACCTCGGGATCACCTGTACACGACAGGTAACCAGGTATAAAACGGAGCTCACCATACTGTACCCTCACTCAGGAACTGCAATAAATGGACTAAGGTCACCACAGTTCAAGTACAATACCTTGCCTCATGGAGTCATTACTTGAGTGCTTACAGACACAATAGAAAGAGATTAAACATTAAATGGTAGGACATTGAGAATTGTAGAGGAACAAAGCGACCTGGGAGTGCATGTCCACAGATCCCTTAAGGTAGCAGGCAAGGTGGATTAGCTGGTTAAGAAGGCATGCAGAATGCTGGCCTTTATTCGCCGAGGCCTAGAATAAGAGAACAGGTGGATTATGCTTGAATATAAAACAATGGTTAGGCCACAGCTGGAGTACTGCGTGCAGTTCTCGTCACCGCTGTCCAGGAAGAATACTGTGATTGCACTGGAGACTTACAGAGTAGATTTCGAGGATGTTATCGGGAGTGGAGAATCTTAGCTATGAGGACAGATTGGATAGGCTGGGGTTGTTTTTCTTGGAACATAGTGGGCTGAGGGGAGGCATCATTGAAGTGTATACAATTATGAGGGTCCTTGATATAGTGGATAGAATGGGCCCATTTCCCTTAGCAGAGGGGTCAACAACCATGGGGCATAAATTTTAAGTCATTGGTAGAAAGTGTAGGGGGGATTTGAGGGGAAATTTCTTCACGCAGAGGGTTGTGGGGGTCTGGAACTCACTGCGTGAAAGGGTGGGAGAGGCAGAAACGCTCACCACATTTAAAAAGTGCTTGGATGTGCACCTGAAGTGCCGTAACCTGCAGGGTTATGGACCGAGAGCTGGAAAGTGGGATTAGGCTGGAGAGCCTGTTATTGGCCGGCACGGTCACGATGGGCCGAAATGGCCTCCTTCCGTGCTGTAAACTTCTGATTATATAATTCGATGAAAAATAATCACCAAACGTGGGCTCGCACCTCTGACCCTGAGATTTAGTATCTCATGATCTACTGATGATTTATCTGGGCTTCTGCACAATGCACCTTTTTGTCGTTGATTACAGCTCCGCCCCAGATGTTTAAACTTGCTGTCGAGGAACTGCCAGGATCTTCTTGAATGGTGGACCAGGCTCGAGGGGCCGAATGGCCTACTCTGGCCCCTAATCCTTACATGCTTATGATCTTATGACATTTCACAGGAGAACAAACTCGCCCCTGAGCATGCATGAGGAGAAAGCTCCAGAAAATAATCCCGCCTGATGAGCTTTCGCGTGTGAGGCGAACGTGTTAACCGCTACACTGCGGAAACATCTCCACTTTCAGCACCAGGTCAGACGGAAGTGTTAAGCGAGCAGGTGGACTGCAAAATCCCACTTTTTAGGCGTTGGTCGTGGTGTCAAACAATGAGTTTCACTTAATGATTAAAAACAGGAAGTGTCAGAAGTGTGATGTGAACCCACACCTCCAGAGGAGACTGCGGCCTAAACACAGAACCTTGGACCGCTCGGCCATCCTGACTATTTAGGGCAATATGTGGCCAACTGCAGGTTTATTTTCAACTTTTGTGTCCTGTCACATGAAATAAATGAGGGCAGCAGGAGTATCTCTGCCTGACACCGGGGAAACAGTGAGACAGACCTTGGAGCAAGGGTCTGGTTTTTGCCAAACAGCAAAGAAAATATTAATTCCCGAATTACCCTGAAGAACAGTGACCTCGACGTGATCTGGGGTCAGACACACTACCGTTGCGCCACGAGGTCGATACAGCACATCGGAAATGTTTGACTATCTGAAGGTTTCACAATACAAGGGGCTTTAAAATCCCCGCCCATTCCCACCGGGTGTCAGAAGCAGCGCTCACCTGCCAGTCACGGCATGTTTTTTTGTTCAACTTTTGTGTTGCTTTCACGGGATTGCATCATTAATTAACCCCTCACCTTCTTTTGCACAATGAAAGAAATGCCAACTGAGGCAGAGTCGATACTTCAACCATTTTTTTCTGTGCTTTGCATAGAAACATAGAAGCATAAAAACATAGAAAACAGGTGCAGGATTAGGCCATTCGGCCCTTCGAGCCTGCACCACCATTCAATATGATCATGACTGATCATTCACCTCAGTACTCCTTTCCTGCTTTCTCTCCATACCCTTGATACCTTTAGCCGTAATGGCCACATTTAACTCCCTTTTGAATATATCAAACGAATTGGCCTCAACAACTTTCTGTGGTAGAGAATTCCACAGGTTCAGAATTCTCTGAGTGAAGAAGTTTCTCCTCATCTCGGTCCTAAATGGCTTACCCCTTGTCCTTAGACTGTGACCCCTGGTTCTGGACTTCCCCAACATCGGGAACATACTCCCTGCCTCTAACCTGTCCAATCCCATCAGATCTGTATATGTTTCTCTGCAATCCCTTCTCATTCTTCTAAATCCCAGTGAAGAAAATTCTAGTTGATCCAGTCTTTCTTTACATGTCAGTCCTGCCCTCCTGGGAATCAGTCTGCTGAACCTTCGCTGCACGCCCGCAATAGCAAGAATGTCCTTCCTCAGATTAGGAGACCAAAACTGTACACAATATTACAGGTGAGGCCTCATCAAGGCCTGCGTCTGCGCACATACAGAGGCTGAATTCCAGGACATAGTCGACGTATTTGCTGAGGCGTATGAAAGCATGGGCCTTACGCTAAACATCCGTAAGACAAAGGTCCTCCACCAGCCTGTCCTCACCGCACAGCACTACCCCCCAGTCATCAAGATCCACGGCGCCATGGACCACTTCCCATATCTCGGGAGCCTCCTATCAACAAGAACAGGCATCGACGACAAGATTCAACACGGCCTCCATGCGCCAGTGCAGCCTTCGGCCGCTTGAGGAAAAGAGTGTTTGAAGACCAGGCCCTCAAAACTGCCACCAGGCTCATGGTCTTCAGGGCTGTAGTAATACCTGCCCTCCTGTAAGGCTCAGAGACATGGACCATGTACCGTCGACACCTCAAGTTGCTGAAGAAATATCACCAACGATGTCTCCGCAAGATCCTACAAATCCTCTCGGAGGACAGATGCACCAACATCAACAGCCTTATTCAGGCTAACATCCCCAGCTTTGAAGCACTGACCACACTCGATCAGCTCCGCTGGGCAGGCCACATAGTCCGCATGCCAGACACGAGACTCCCAAAGCAAGTGCGCTACTCGGAACTCCTTCATGGCAAACGAGCCAAAGTGGGCAGCAGAAACTCTACAAGGACACACTCAAAGCCTCCCTGATAAAGTGCACCATCCCCACTGACACTCAGGAGTCCCTGACCCAAGACCACCCTAATTGGAGAAAGTGCATCCGAGAGGGCGCTGAGCACTTCGAGTCTCAACGCCGAGTGCAAGTAGAAATCAAGTGTAGACAGCAGAACCTGTCCCACCCATCCCTTCCCTCAACGACTATCTGTCCCACCTGTGATCGGGTCTGTGGCTCTAGTATTGGACTGTTCAGCCACCAAAGAACTCACTTTAGGAGTGGAAGCAAGTCTTCCTCGATTCCGAGGGACTGCCAATGTAGATTCCAAAATTCATGGAAACCCCCCAGTGTTTAGACTCACTGAAAAGGAAATTCGATTTAGGACTATTAAACATAAAGTTTTGGATTCTAAAAAGCATATGGAGGAAATGTACAATTCTTAACCAAGTTTGGGATTTTTAAAGGCATGTTTGGGCCTGTGGGGAAAAGCTGCAGTGACAGAGGGGTGGGATTTAGTGTTTGGATATTGTAGCTAATCAGTTTGTCTAGGGGAGCTCTTCAACCATAGTCAGGCTCCCAGAAAACATTAGCATTTAAACAATCGACCACGGAAGAAACATTATCCATCCCACCCACAGGACCCAAATATCACATCCATATTCCAACACCTTTTCAACATGTATAGAAATATCTGGCTCAGCCCAGACTTCCCGAAGCCAAAGCAGTGATATTACAATGGACAAGAGTTCATCAGTTCATAAATAAGGAGTATCACCATCCCAAAGTCTCTCAACACCAGATTAAAACATTTAATCAAGTCTCAGTTAGCTAGTCCGCCAAAACATATACAAAGAAGACCACTTAAATCAATGGGCATCAAAACTTAAACAAAAGAAACGTTAGATTTGGCACGAAGATTAAGCAGCCTCTCAGAGTATAACTGGGGGCCTATCGTACCAAGAGCAATCTATTTTTCTGACCATTACTTTGGAACAACAAGATCAAGATAGAGAGCAAACGGCGAGATAACACAGGAAGAGACATCACGACATCGGAGAAAAGAATTTCAAAAAACCAATCAGTGGAACATCAATACCAACTGACTTGGTAACAGGCATCAACCGGACCACCGCGACCGACGGACCCAACCAGGAAAATCAACCACTAGAAAACCGGGGTCCACGCAAGTTTTCCACTCTACAATTTGTGCCTCGACTGTCCAGCAGGTAAAAATTACCGAAACAGCTTAAAACCCGATTGATGACAAAGGATACCGGCTTCGGGACAATCAGAATACTTCGTCACAGACAAGGCACCGGAAGGCTGGAAGGTAGATCACACCGGTTGTGGGAGAGCTGGTTGGCGGTGACATGGAAGTGTCTGCAGTGTGCGGGACCAGACTGCTTCCACACATCCACAATGAATGT
Source organism: Pristiophorus japonicus (assembly GCF_044704955.1). NCBI lineage: Eukaryota > Metazoa > Chordata > Chondrichthyes > Pristiophoridae > Pristiophorus > Pristiophorus japonicus. Next base: position 1,286,871 of record NW_027251383.1, on the reverse strand, counting down.
CCCACCCTTTATTTGGGAAAAGTACAACTGAGAGTGAACAAGTTCCATCCCGGTCAGAGCAATCTGAAGCTTTAACTGACTTACACCCTAGTTTGGGATTGTAATGTCTGTAAGCATGTAATGCTTGTAGCGCCACACTGTGGATGTGGATGTATTGTGTACTGCAACTGTACAGTTAATCATTAAACAGAACAGGCTCTTTCCGGAGAGTTCCGAGAGAGCAGTCTGCATGTGAGGAAGCTGTGTGTGCTGTGCTCTGTGAAGGTATCACAGGGATGTCTTGCAATATGTGCATCTATCAGTCTCTGTGGTGCAATGGATTTGTGCATTCAGCTATTAACTGCAAGGTTGTTGGATCGTAGCCCATTCAGGGACAAAGCCTTTAATTGTTTTTCCCTGAGGATTCGGTGCCGTGCAGTTCCAGGTTGTCATTGTGCGTTTTGGCTGCACGAATATATTCCGCAACCATTGCCAGCTGTGCTGTTATCAAGTTATACCAACTGTTACTTGCATTTTCGTGTGGTTGTTCATTGTCTCGTCGCCAATTGATACGCTCATAATAAAGAATGAAACTGAGTACTGTGAACAATGAGTAAGTGTGACATTAGCTCCTTTAATAAGACTCCAGAGTGCTTATATACCATGCTCCCAATGGATGCTGGAATCCCTTGGGACTCCAACAGGTCGGCCCTCTGGTGGTGGTGTGATACAGGTGGCCAAGGGTTAAATACATAACACAAGGTGTGTACGGAAATCAACCATCAAAAGCCCTGTCATTAACCACAGGGGTTTCCGGCAATTTTCTGATCGCAAAGGGCTTTCAGTCCTTGTCCTTAAAATTGCAGACGTGGAAATTGGGGAGTTTAATGACTTTGAAAGGAGAACATTGTTGTTTGGTGCAGTTTTGGTCAGAGAAATGTTTGTGAAAGGAACTTTTTGCAGAGAGAGGGATTGAGCATTTCAGCTTGTAGCTGAACACTTCACTCTGGGCACTGAGCTAAGCAGCAGTTTCCGTAGTGTAGCGGTTATCATGTTTGCCTCACATGCGAAAGGTCTCTGTTGCGAGCCTGGGCGGAAACATTATTTGTGAAGCAAAAACTTGCCTGCAATAAAATTGAACAAAAGCAGTTAAGGGTACATTGTCGCATGAGCAATGAACATTTTAAAATTAATCTACTCAAATACAGAGTGTGTAAAATCAGATTGGAGATAAAACTTCATCAAGGGTTAAAGTTTCACTAATTATTAAAGTTCAGTTATTGAAATTTCGATTGTCCCTGTTTGCATTTCTGTCATTCTGTGAAACAACACTATCGGTTTCTTCCATCAGATCTAAGTTGCATTTGAAACCCACAAACGGCTCATTAATTATTCGCTTTTCCCCAGTGCCAGAGCTCAGAGGGTTATTGTCCATCCCTGGGATGCAAGCTACCTCAGACCCGGGCCAAACCTCCCCGTGCACCGATCACAGGCTCAGGAAAACCCCGGGGGAGAGGATATCCCGATCACTGGGCCTTCCAGCAACACTGAACAAGCACCCGGTCTGAAACTTTCCCGAGTAATAACTTGCAACTGAAGCATCAACAGTAAGGATGGCCGAGCGGTCTAAGGTGCTGCGTTCAGGTCGCAGTCTCGTCTGGAGGCGTGGGTTAAAATCCCACTCCTGACATTTAGTGTTTTTAATTGCAAACTCATTTGTTTTGACACCACTCTGAAGTGCTTTGGGACATCCATCTAACATAACAAAATTACTCCACTTCAATTACAAACAGTGATATCAAAGTTACTTCCCAAACCGGGAAACGATCCCGGGTGGCTGTAGCGAAAGGAATGGTTTTGTGAAGCATTGAAAGATGCCCTGTAAATATCCCGCACTGCTAATTTAAACTCACGGTTATAATTTGTTTCAGTGCAAAAGAAGGCAGGCTCGAAGGGCCAAATGGCCGACTCCTGCTCCTGGTTCTTGTGTTCTTATGCAGAGCACAGAACAGATGATTAAATTATCAGCTCTCCCTCAGTTCGCATTTCTTTCATTGTGCAAAAGAAGAAAATGGGTTCATTAATGATGTTTTCCTGTGACAGCAACATAAATTTTAATGAACTGTTATCGATGAACATGGGGCTCAAACCCACGATCCTGAGATTAAGAGTCTCATGCTCTACCGACTGAGCTAGCCAGACTTCTCAACATCTACCCTGTCAATCCCCTTTAGAATATTGTCCGTTTCAACGAGATCACCTCCGAGTCTTCGAAACCCCAGAGAGAATTGGCATATTCGACACAATCTCTCATCATAGGACAGCCCTCTCATCCCAGGAATCAATCTGTTGAACCTCTGTTGCACCACCTCCAAGGCAAGTGTGTCCTTCCTCAGATAAGGACTATGGGCGAATATCCTGTTTTTCTGCTGATTCTACTTCCTCCTCCTTTGATAGTCCTTCTCTGTACATTCTGTATTCTGCTTGGTTCTCTACTGAAATATGAGCCTGAAGTTTATCACAAGCTTCCGTTTTTGTGTTTTAGTTGACCTTCATTCATCCACCGAGCTGTAGCTAACTATCATGCTATTTCTGCACCCTGCATGAGAACGTGTCTAGTCGTTACCCGATCTATCTCATTTTTGAAAGTCTCCCAATGTCCCTTTCAACTCATAAAATTAGTCCTCCTACAGTTGGGTATTTTCACACATGATTATACCTTCTCCTTTTCCATAACTACTCTAAACCTAATGATATTGTGATCACTGTTTCCTCAATGCTCCTCCACAGAAACATGCTCTACTTAATCCATTTCCGAGATCCAGAACTGCTTTCTTCCCCATCGTGCTGGAAACATACTGATCGAGAAAGTTCTAATACAGATTTCAGGAAATCCTCCCCTGCATTTTCCCTTTGCATGGTTATTTTCCCAGTTTACGTTGAAGTCCCACATTAGCACGACAGATCTTGAATCTTTCTGCATTTTACCTAAATTTACACCTCTTTATCCTTCCCACTATTAGGTGGCCGATAACATAATCGCTCATCTAACTTTCTACAGGCACATTCATTTAAAAAAGAATGTCGGATGGGAATAGGGCCACAAATCGATGGACAATATTAAATCACATGAACCGATGGAAAAATGACATAAAATATGAAATAATTACTTTGCCTCTGTATTTACCAGGGACACAGGGCAGATGGACATGTGGTGGAATAATGTACGGGAAATTATATAACTGCAATAAGTAAAGAGGAGAAATATTAAATGAAAAACCAAATGAAAGGAGGATTGAACCCCTGGTCTGGATGGATTACATCCATACACTTTAAAATAATTCAGCGAAGAGATAGCAGGAGCACTATTACAAATATTTAATGATTAGTTTGAAAAATGTGTCGTGTCAGAGGAATGGCGGATAGCTAACGTAATACATATATTTGAGATGGAAGATAGAACATGTGCGGGGAACTATGGACCAGTCAGTGGAACTTCGGTGGTAGGAAAATAATGGAATCCCTACTAAAGTAGAGAATTGAAGAATATCTATAAACCAAAAATATAATTATGTATAATCAGCGTGGATTCAAAAGCAAAAGTCTTGCTTGACCAACTTCTTTGATTTCATTGAAGAAGTAACAGGAAGAGTAGACCAGGGTAATGTGGTCGATATAATATACTTAAATTTCCAAAAAGTCTTTGATGAGGTAACACATATTAGAATAATGAATAAGGTCAGAGCTTGCGGTGTTAGGGGACAAGTCGTGGAATGTATAGCGAGCTGACCCCAAGACAGAAAGCAGCAGTAAAGGACTGTTATTCTGAGTGCAGAAGGTGTAAAGTGGGCTCCCATGAGGATCAGTGTGGGACCAATGCTGTTCACAATTTAAATTGTCCATTTAGACTTTGGAATCAAAAAGACAATTTCTACACTTTCAGATGAGGCCAAATTGGGGTGGGGCTGATAGACATTATTGAGGAGGACTGCAACAAACTACAACAAGACATTAATAATCTTGTAGACTGGACATTGAATTGGCAAATTCAATCCAACACAGACAGAGTGAGGTCATATACTTTGGTAAGAAAGATAAGGTCAAATACTACGTGAGAATAAGAATCTAAGTGAGGTCAAGGAGCAAAGGGATCTCAGAGTAGAAATACAAATAAACAGTAAAGGTCGTGATGCGGGTTATACATCCATAAAAAGAAAATGGAGCACCAAGGGTTAATTCAAGATGGATAGTGTTGAAAAGTAGTGAAGTTCTGTTGAACTGGTACCAAACTTTCTTTGGACCACACTTGCAGTACACTGTACAATTCTCATCGCCGTGTTATAAGAACATAAGAACATAAGAACATAAGAATTAGGAACAGGAGTAGGCCATCTAGCCCCTCGAGCCTGCTCCGCCATTCAATAAGATCATGGCTGATATGGTCGTGGACTCAGCTCCACTTACCCGCCCTCTTCCCGTAACCCTTAATTCCCTTATTGGTTAAAAATCTATCTATCTTTGACTTGAAAACATTCAATGAGCTAGCCTCAACTGCTTCCTTGGGCAGAGAATTCCACAGATTCACAACCCTCTGGGAGAAGAAATTCTTTCTCAACTCGGTTTTAAATTGGCTCCTCCGTATTTTGAGGCCGTGCCCCCTAGTTCCAATCTCCCCTACCAGTGGAAACAACCTCTCTGCCTCTATCTTGTCTATCCCTTTCATTATTTTAAATGTTTCTAAAAGATAACCCCTCATCCTTCTGAACTCCAACGAGCAAAGACCCAGTCTACTCAATCAATCATCATAAGGTAACCCCCTCATTCCTGGAATCAGCCTAGTGAATCGTCTCTGTACCCCATCCAAAGCTAGTATATCCATCCTTAAGTAAGTTGACCAAAACTGCACGCAGTGCTCCAGGTGCGGCCTTACTAATACCTTATACAGTTGCAGCAAGACCTCCCTGCTTTTGTACTCCATCCCTCTCGCAATGAAGGCCAACATTCCATTTGCCTTCTTGATTACCTGCTGCACCTGCAAACTAACCTTTTGGGATTCATGCACAAGAACCCCCAGGTCCCTCTGCACCACAGCATGTTGTGATTTCTCCCCATTCAAATAATATTCCCTTTTACTGTTTTTTTTCCCCAAGGTGGATGACCTCACACTTTCCGACATTGTATTCCATCTGCCAAACCTTAGCCCATTCGCTTAACCTATCCAAATCTCCTTGCAGCCTCTCTGAGTCCTCTACACAACCCGCTTTCCCACTAATCTTAGTGTCATCTGCAAATTTTGTTGCACTACACTCTATCCCCTCTTCTAGGTCATCTATGTATATTGTAAACAGTTGTGGTCCCAGCACTGATCCCTGTGGCACACCACTAACCACTGATTTCCAACCAGAAAAGGACCCATTTATCCTGACTCTCTGCTTTCTGTTAGCCAGCCAATTCTCTGTCCATGCTAATACATTTCCTCTGACTCCGCGTACCTTTATCCTCTGCAGTAACCTTTTGTGTGGCACGTTATCTCATGCCTTTTGGAAATCTAAATACACCACATCCATCGGTACACCTCTATCCACCATGCTCGTTGTATCCTCAAAGAATTCCAGTAATTGCATGGCCACTATGGTCAGATGTTCGACCCCAGTCAACGAACGACACTCAATAGTGTTGTACAATGACAGATAGTCCCAGTAATACAGATTTAGTCCGATCAGATATTGCAGTCTGCCCAGTGCCTCTCAGTTCTCACAACTCTATTGTGACAGCGAATCCCAGTAAGAAACAAACTTTAGAGAGCTTTTAGTGCCGATGGCAGGTGCAAGTATACAAAGTGTTCCAACAACAGCAATAACTTCATCATTTGCGTGTTTGCAGAGTACAGAGTTACGGTTTCTGTTAAAGGAACGGCATAAATGAGCAATGGGAATTTGGCTAATGTGGATTTCCGATTTATTGAAATTATGTCACTGCCCCTATCATTTAATGGTCATCACTACATTGTCAGATACAGAACAAGGCCAAATATGGATCACACACAGAGTTACACAACGTCAATGACTACAATCACTGACCAGGAAGAGTAGTGACTGCAAGGATCACGTAGAATATTTTATCAATGATGGAAAATGTCGCAGGCATTGTCATGTATTCAACCAGCATTGTAACCCATGTATAAACTGACCTAAGTTGTACAATGTGAGAACACTGACCACTGGGTGGGAGACACTCCTAACCTGGACCTTCAGGTATAAAAGGGGAAGCTCCACCCACCTTCATCACTTGAGTGCTATGGAATAAAGGACAGGTCACAGACTGACCTTCTCTCAAGCATAGGCCTTGTATGCATTTATACTGTGAAGTAAGGACGTATCAATGGCGACAAGAAACTGGGATTTAAACCACGCGAGCATGGCCACTAGCAGAACAGACGAGAGGTACTGTGTTAAGGAATGGTTGGGACAGAGATTCAACATTGTTAAAGCAGCACACAGTTCTCCAGGCAGACAAGGGCAGTCAGGCATGCCCCAACATGTAGTCGAACCCAGAGGGGGAGTTCGACAGAGACAATGGCAAGCTAAACAGCGATTCACGCCATTGCAAGAGACAATGCGGCCAGTAATGGGGCCATCAACACCTGTTAATAGTGCACTCAAGGACAATAACAGGGGCAGTCAGGGACGATCGGCTGGCAAGGGACCTTTTGTTTCAAACCGTAACTCATGCTGGAGGCGTGGAGGCATACATTCAGCCGGAGTTTGTAGAGATGAGCAAAATGCCTGCAGAAATTGCAGAAATGGACACTGGGGGAAATCGCTGGAAGCTGAAGTTCAGCGAGTTCATGTGGAGCACGTATACAGTTCATACACCAGGACGCCACCAATAATGATGAAAGTGCTCCTCAATGGCATCCCAGTATCAATGGAGTTAGACACGAGTGCCAGCCAGTCCCTGATGGGTATCAAACAGTTCAAAAAGTTGTGGGCATCCAAGGCCAGGAGGCCAAAATTATCGCCGATTGACGCACAGCTACGGACTGACACCAAGGAGATCATTCCGGTGCAAGGCAGCGCCACGGTAGTCGTCACCCACAAAGATTCAGAGAACAGGTTGCCACTCTGGATTGTCCCATAGGACGGTCCCGCACTACTGGGGAGGAGTTGGCTTGCTGTCATGAACTGGCAATGGGGCGATGTCAATGCACTTTCCTCTGTGGAGCGAGTATCATGCTCACAGGTCCTGGACAAATTTGACTCATTATTTCAACCCGGCATTGGCACTTTCATGGGGGCCAAGGTAGTGATTCACATAAACCCGGACACCAGACCAGTACACCACAAGGCCAGAGCGGTGCCGTACGTGATGCGGAAAAAGATAGAAGGCGAATTGGACCTCCTCCTGAGGGAAGGCATCATCTCGCCAGTCGAATTCAGTGACTGGGCGAGCCCGATTGTGCCGGTGCTCAAGGCGGATGGGTCAGTCAGGATATGTGGCGATTACAAGGCCACCATCAATCGGGTGTCACTCCAAGACCAGTACCCACTACCGGGAGCGGAGGACCTCTTTGCGACGCTATCCGGTGGCAAACTTTTTTCAAAATTGGACCTGACCTCAGCTTACATGACCCAGGAGCTGGCGAGTGAGTCGAAGAAGCTGACCACCATCACGACACACAAGGGGTTGTTTGAGTACAACAGATGTCCGTTCGGGATTCGCTCGGTCGCCGCGCTCTTCCAACGAAATATGGAAAACCTCCTCAAGTCGATTCCAGGGACGGTGGTTTTTCAGGACGACATCCTCTTTACGGGTTACGATACTGAAGAACACCTCCACAACCTGGAGGAGGTGCTACACAGACTGGACAGGGTAGGGCTGCGACTGAAAACTGCGAAGTGCGTCTTCCTAGCTCCAGAGGTAGAATTCCTGGGGATGAGGGTAGCAGCAGACGGGATCAGCCCAACTGCATCCAAGACGGAAGCGATCCAGAGAGCACCCAGACCCCACAACACGACGGAACTGCGTTCGTTGCTGGGGCTCCTGAATTATTTTGGCAACTTTCTTCCCAAATTGAGCACGCTGCTGGAGCCACTGCACGTGCTCCTATGCAAAGGTCGTGAATGGGTCTGGGGGGACAGCCAGGAAAGGGCTTTTAATAGAGCACGCAATTTGTTATGTTCCAACAATCTGTTAACGCTATATGACCCATGTAAGAAACTTGTGTTAACGTGCGATCTGTCGTCCTATGGTGTCGGGTGTGTGTTGCAGCATGTCAATGCCAAGGGTCAGTTACAGCCGGTAGCTTATGCCTCCAGAAGCCTGTCCCAGGCAGAAAGGGGCTACGGGATGCTGGAAAAGGTGGCGCTCGCATGTGTATATGTGGTAAAGAAAATGCACCAGTACTTGTTTGGCAGAAAATTTGAGCTGGAGACAGATCACAAATCCCTAACGTCCCTTTTGGCCGACAACAAGGCCATAAATGCAAACGCATCGGCCCGCATACAGAGGTGGGCACTCACGTTAGCCGCCTATGACTACACAATTCGGCACAGACCGGGCACTGAAAACTGAGCCGATGCACTCAGCAGGCTCCCACTAGCCACCACTGAGGGGGCTACCGAGCATGGTGCTGAGATGGTCATGGCTGTTGAAGCTTTCGGAAGCGAAGGCTCACCAGTGACAGCCCGTCAGATTAAAGTCTGGACAAATAGAGACCCGCTATTGTCTCTAGTCAAGAAATGTGTCCTGAATGGGGACTGGGCAGCCACGTACAGGGCATGCCCTGAGGAATTTAAACCATTTCACAGGGGCAGGGATTAACTCTCGATTCAAGCTGATTGCCTACTGTGGGGAAACCGCGTAGTCATCCCCCGGTTGGGCAGAGAGGTGTTCATCAGAGAACTCCACAATGGGCACCCGGGCATTGTCACGATGAAGGCAATTGCCAGGTCACAAGTTTGGTGGCCAGGGATAGACGCAGATCTGGAACTTTGTGTTCGCAGGTGCAACACATATGCCCAGCTGGGCCATGCGCCAAGGGAAGCCCCCCTTAGCCCCTGGCCAAGCCTTGGACACGCATCCATGTGGACTACGCAGGTCCTTTCATGGGGAAAATGTTTTTGTTTGTATTAGACGCCTACTCCAAATGGATCGAGTGTGACATTTTAAATTCAAGCACATCCTCTGCCACGGTAGAAAGTCTACGGGCAATGTTCGCCGCCCACAGTCTAGCGGACATCTTGGTCAGTGACAATTGCCCGTGCTTCACAAGCACTCAATTCCAGGACTTCATGGCAGTCAATGGAATTAACCATGTTAGAACGGCACCGTTCAAGCCGGCCTCAAACAGCCAGGCAGAACAAGCAGTGCAGATAATCAAACAGGGGATGCTCAGATTCCAAGGGGGTTCCCTACAAACCCGCTTATCACGCCTCCTGTTGGCCTATAGATCCCGACCACACTCGCTCACAGGGGTTCCACCCGCAGAGCTACTAATGAAAAGGACGCTCAAAACCCGATTATCCCTTATACACCCCACCATGAAAGAAATTGTCGAGAGCAGGCGCCAGTCACAATATTACTACCATGACAGGAATGCGAGGGCATGATGTATTGATGTAAATGATCCTGTTTTTGTCCTCAACTACGCTGCAGGGCACAAATGGCTCGCAGGCACTGTGGTTGCCAAAGAGGGAAATAGCTTTCTGGTAGTTAAACTTACCAATGGACAAATCTGCCGCAAACATGTGGATCAAACAAAAAGGAGGTTCAGCAACCCCATAGAAGAAGCAGAGGAAGAGAACGATATAGAGTTCACTTCACCACAGGTGACCGAACACCGGAACCAAAGGGAGGAGAGCCCAGTCACTGTGGGCAGTCCGGACAGGCCTGAGCCCTGCAAACAGCAGACACTCAGGCCAGCGCCCAACAACTGGAGCCCCAACTCAGGCGCTCTACAAGGGAGCGTAAACCACCAGAGAGACTCAACCTGTGATCCCAATAAGACTTTGGGGCAGGAGGTGATGTCATGTATTCAACCAGCATTGTAACCCATGTATAAACTGATCTAAGTTGTACACCGTGAGAACACTGACCACTAGGTGGGAGATACTCCTAACCTGGACCTTCAGGTATAAAAGGGGAAGCTCCACCCACCTTCATCACTTGAGTGTGAAGGAATAAAGGACAGGTCACAGACTGACCTTCTCTCAAGCATGGGCCTCGTGTGTATTTATACTGTGTAGTAAGGACGTATCAGGCATTTTCTGTGTTAAGCGATGCTGCCTCTTCATGCTTTAGGCAATCTCTCTGAATTAAACTCTGAAATATTCCCGGAGCCTTTCAATTATATCCTGTGGGCTCCCCACTGGGACAGTCAAGATGCAACAGAGTTGAAATTAGTTTCAGTTGTTTGAACAAGCACATTACGGCCGCTGATTTGAGTCCCTCATGACATCGAATATGTTTAAATGCAAAATTCCGAAATTGAAGCTAAACGTCCCCAAACTGGAAAATGTTGATCAGACTTATTAAATAATGTAATTGGAAACGCTGCTCTCTCTCCAATGGCCATGTTCCTTCAAGCACAATCAGACTCATTGTATTGATTGTATATTGTTCTGATGAATGTTTTGCACTCTTCTGTGTTAATTCAGTGATTACTTTCCAAATGATAGCTGAGTCTCTCGGGTCTGCTCTACTTCACTGCGGTATGCTGCTGCCTACTATAACTCTGGATATGTAATTCTCAATTAAAGTGCAGTGCTCATTTTACTGTCGAACACTCATTTGTTCTAACTTAGAGTCAGCAATGAGTAAGGATCCATTTTTCCACAGCACCTCAAACAAATACAGCATGTCAAATCAATTAATGAAACACCTCGAACTAATAAAATAAGGTGCAATTTTCCTTCATAGTATAAATCTTAAATGTACAGTTTCATTCTGGGTAATCTGCGATATACGCCTTCAAAGGCAATGGGAAAACATCGCCAGGGTGCAAAATAATTTGTTCTGGGCTCTGCATGTTTGTAATGTAGACAGATTTGCTGCTGATACAAAGATATGGTGGGAAAGCAAGTTGTGAGGAGGACGCAAACAATCTGCAAAGCAATATAGATAGGGTCAGTGAGTGAGCAAAAAATTGGCAGGTGCAGTATAATGTGGGAAATATGAGGTTATCCACTTTGGTCGGTAAAACAAAAAAAGCTAATAATTACTTAAATGGGGAGAGATTACAAAATGCTGTGGAGCAGAGGCATCTGGGAGTCCTTTTACAGAAGAACATAAGAAATAGGAGCAGGAGTAGGCCGTACGACCCCTCGAGCCTGCTCCGCCATTCAATAAGATCATGGCTTATCCGATCATGGACTCAGCTCCACTTCACTGCCCGCTCCCCATAACCACTTATCCCCTTATCATTTAAAAAGCTGTCAATTTCTCTCTTAAATTTATTCAATGTCCCAGCTTCCACAGCTCACTGAGGCAGGGAATTCCACAGTTTTACAACCCTCTGAGAGAAGAAATTTCTCCTCATCTCAGTTTTAAATGGGTGGCACCTTATTCTAAGATCATGCCCTCTAGTTCTAGTCTCCCCATCAGTGGAAACATCCTCTCTGCATCCACCTTCTCAAGCCCCCTCATAATCTTACACGTTTCGATAAGATCACCTCTCATTCTTCTGAATTCCAATGAGTAGAGGCCCAACCTACTCAACCTTTCCTTATAAGTCAACCCCCTCATCTCCAGAATCAAACTAGTGAACCTTCTCTGAACTGCCTCCAAAGCAAGTATAGCCTTTCGTAAATATGGAAAACAAAACTGCATGCAGTATTCCAGGTGTGGCCTCACCAATACGTTATACAGCTGTCGCAGGACTTCCCTGCTTTTATACTCCATCCCCTTTGCAATAAAGGCCAAGATACCATTGGCCTTCCTGATCACAAAAAGTTAGCATGCAGATACAGCAAGTAATTAGGAAGGCAAATGGAAAGTTGGCCTTTATTTCAAGGGGGATGGAATATAAAAGTACGGAAGTCCTGCTACAACTGTACAGAGCACAGGTGAAACCACACCTGGAGTACTGCGTACAGTTTTGCTCTCCTCATTTCAGGAGGGATAAACTTACATTGAGGGCATTTCACAGAAGGTTCACAAGGTTGTCTTATGAAGAATGGTTGAACAGGTTGGGATCTACCTATTGGAGAATAGCAGAGTGAGAGATGATATCTTTGAAAGGTGTAAGATTCTGAGGGGGCTAGACAGGGTAGATGCAGAGAGGATGTTTCCCCTCGTGGGGGAATCTAGAACGAGGGGACATAGTTTCAGAATAAGGGGTTGCCCATTTAAAATGGGGATGAGGAGGAATTTCTTCCCTCAGAGGGGCGTGAATCTTTGTATTTCTACCCCTGAGAGCTGTGGAGGCTCGGTCATTGAATATATTTAAGGTGGAGGTAGACAGAATTTTGAACGATATGGGAGTCAAGGGATAGGCGGAGATGGTAGGGAAGTGGAGCTGAGGCCAAGATCAGATCAGCCATGATCTCACTGAATAGTGGAACAGGCTCGAGGGGCTAAATGGCCTCCTCCTGTTCCTATGTCCCTCTGTGTAAGGTCTGGGAAACACACGGTGGTGATCTTTGGAATCTTCAACTAAATGGTGTTGTTTTAAAGGGGATGCAGAAACAGAGAAACCGAGAGATTTACACACAGCAATATTTGAAGGTGGGTAGAAAAGTTGATAAGGTTACTAAAAAAGAATACAGGACCCGGGGAGCGTCGAGAGAGGCGGGAGTCGAGAGAGGCAGCGGCCTATAAAAGGCTCAGCCATCCGGGGAGCGTCGAGAGAGGCGGCAGTCGAGAGAGGCAGCGGCCTATAAAAGGCTCAGCAGTCCGGGGAGCGTCGAGAGAGGCGGGAGTCGAGAGAGGCAGCGGCCTATAAAAGGCTCAGCCGTCCGGGGAGAGTCGAGAGAGGCGGGAGTCGAGAGAGGCAGCGGCCTATAAAAGGCTCAGCAGTCCGGGGAGCGTCGAGAGAGGCGGGAGTCGAGAGAGGCAGCGGCCTATAAGAGGCTCAGCAGTCCGGGGAGCGTCGAGAGAGGCGGGAGTCGAGAGAGGCAGTGGCCTATAAAAGGCTCAGCAGTCCGGGGAGCGTCGAGAGAGGCGGGAGTCGAGAGAGGCGTGACTTGTGCAGCTGCAGCTGAGAGAAGTCAAAAAAGAAGTAGAAAGAAATCAAAAGGTGACGTCACAGCCAACGTGGTAAGTGATTGGCTGCTGATTGGTGAGTAGTTTTTCTTTTTCTTTATTAGTCAGTAACTTTTAACATTGTTGTCGGCAATTTAAGTGTATCTGAGGGTTAAGTCATGGCAGGACAGCTCGGTCATGTGATATGCTCCTCCTGTATCATGTGGGAACACGGGGACAATACCAGTGTCCCTGACGACTACATGTGCGGAAAGTGTGACCACCTCCGGCTACTGACGGTCCGCGTTGCGGAGTTGGAGCTGAAGGTGGATTCACTCTGGAGCATCCACGATGCTGAGAATAACGTGAGTATCACGTGTAGCGAGTTGGTCTTACGGCAGGAGAAGGGTCCACAGCCAGTGAGGGAATGGAAGACCAGCAGGAAGAGTAGTGCAAGGAAGGTAGTGCAGGGGTCCCCTGTGGTCATCCCACTGCAAAACAGATACACTGCTTTGAGTGCTGTTGAGGGGGATGACTCATCAGGAGCGGGCAGCAGCAGCCAAGTTCATGGCACCGTGGCTGGCTCTGTTGCACAGGAGGGCAGGAAAAAGAGTGGGCGAGCGACAGTGATAGGGGATTCAATTGTAAGGGGAATAGATAGGCGTTTCTGCGGCCACAACCGAGACTCCAGGATGGTATGTTGCCTCCCTGGTGCAAGGGTCAAGGATGTCTCGGAGCGGGTGCAGGACATTCTAAAAAGGAAGGGAGAACAGACAGTTGTCGTGGTGCACGTTGGTACCAATGACATAGGTAAAAAAAGGAATGAGTTCCTACGAAATGAATTTAAGGAGCTAGGAGCTAAATTAAAAAGTAGGACCTCAAAAGTAGTAATCTCGGGATTGCTACCAGTGCCACGTGCTAGTCAGAGGAGGAATCGCAGGATAGCTCAGATGAATACGTGGCTTGAGCAATGGTGCAACAGGGAGGGATTCAAATTCCTGGGGCATTGGAACCGGTTCTGGGGGAGGTGGGACCAGTACAAACCGGACGGTCTGCACCTGGGCAGAATCGGAACCAATGTCCTCGGGGGAGTGTTTGCTAGTGCTGTTGGGGAGGAGTTAAACTAATATGGCAGGGGGATGGGAACCAATGCAGGGAGATAGAGGGAAACAAAAAGGAGGCAAAAACAAAAGACAGAAAGGAGATGAGGAAAAGTGGAGGGCAGAGAAACCCAAGGCAAAGAACAAAAAGGGCCATTGTACAGCAAAATTCTAAAAGGACAGAGGGTGTAAAAAAAACAAGCCTAAACGCTTTGTGTCTTAATGCAAGGAGTATCCGCAATAAAGTGGATGAATTAACTGTGCAAATAGATGTTAACAAATATGATGTGATTGGGATTACGGAGACGTGGCTCCAGGATGATCAGGGCTGGGAACTCAACGTCCAGGGGTATTCAACATTCAGGAAAGATATAATAAAAGGAAAAGGAGGTGGGGTAGCATTGCTGGTTAAGGAGGAAATTAATGCAATAGTTTGGAAGGACATTAGCTTGGATGATGTGGAATCTATATGGGTAGAGCTGCAGAATACCAAAGGGCAAAAAACGTTAGTGGGAGTTGTGTACAGACCTCCAAACGGTAGTAGTGATGTTGGTGAGGGCATCAAACATGAAATTAGGGGTGCGTGCAATAAAGGTGCAGCAGTTATAATGGGTGATTTTAATATGCACATAGATTGGGTTAACCAAACTGGAAGCAATACGGTGGAGGAGGATTTCCTTGAGTGCATAAGGGATGGTTTTTTAGACCAATATGTCGAGGAACCAACTAGGGGGGAGGCCATCTTAGACTGGGTGTTATGTAATGAGAGAGGATTAATTAACAATCTCGTTGTGCGAGGCCCCTTGGGGAAGATTGACCATAATATGGTGGAATTCTGCATTGGGATGGAGAATGAAACAGTTAATTCAGAGACCATGGTCCAGAACTTAAAGAAGGCTAACTTTGAAGGTATGAGGCGTGAATTGGCTGGGATGGATTGGCAAATGATACTTAAGGGGTTGACTGTGGATGGGCAAAGGCAGACATTTAGAGACCGCATGGATGAACTACAACAATTGTACATTCCTGTCTGGCATAGAAATAAAAAAGGGAAGGTGGCTCAACCGTGGCTATCAAGGGAAATCAGGGATAGTATTAAAGCCAAGGAAGTGGCATACAAATTGGCCAGAAATAGCAGCGAACCTGGGGACTGGGAGAAATTTAGAACTCAGCAGAGGAGGACAAAGGGTTTGATTAGGGCAGGGAAAATGGAGTATGAGAAGAAGCTTGCAGGGAACATTAAGACGGATTGCAAAAGTTTCTCTAGATATGTAAAGAGAAAAAGGTTAGTAAAGACAAACGTAGGTCCCCTGCAGTCAGAATCAGGGGAAGTCATAACTGGGAAGAAAGAAATGGCGGACCAATTGAACAAGTACTTTGGTTCGGTATTTACGAAGGAGGACACGAACATCCTTCCGGTTATAAAAGGGGTCGGGGGGTCTAGTAAGGAGGAGGAACTGAGGGAAATCCTTATTAGCCGGGAAATTGTGTTGGGGAAATTGATGGGATTGAAGGCCGATAAATCCCCAGAGCCTGATGGACTGCATCCCACAGTACTTAAGGAGGTGGCCTTGGAAATAGTGGATGCGTTGACAGTCATTTTCCAACATTCCATTGACTCTGGATCAGTTCCTATGGAGTGGAGGGTAGCCAATGTAACCCCACTTTTTAAAAAAGGAGGGAGAGAGAAAACAGGGAATTATAGATCTGTCAGCCTGACATCGGTAGTGGGTAAAATGATGGAATCAATTATTAAGGATGTCATAGCAGTGCATTTGGAAAGAGGTGACATGATAGGTCCAAGTCAGCATGGATTTGTGAAAGGGAAATCATGCTTGACAAATCTTCTGGAATTTTTTGAGGATGTTTCCAGTAGAGTGGATAAGGGAGAACCAGTTGATGTGGTATATTTGGACTTTCAGAAGGCGTTCGACAAGGTCCCACACAAGAGATTGATGTGCAATGTTAGAGCACATGGGATTGGGGGTAGTGTACTGACATGGATTGAGAACTGGTTGTCAGACAGGAAGCAAAGAGTAGGAGTAAATGGGTACTTTTCAGAATGGCAGGCAGTGACTAGTGGGGTACCGCAAGGTTCTGTGCTGGGGCCCCAGCTGTTTACACTGTACATTAATGATTTATATGAGGGGATTAAATGTAGTATCTACAAATTTGCGGATGACACTTAGTTGGATGGCAGTGTGAGCTGCGAGGAGGATGCTGTGAGGCTGCAGAGCGAATTGGATAGGTTAGGTGAGTGGGCAAATGCATGGCAGATGAAGTATAATGTGGATAAATGTGAGGTTATCCTCTTTGGTGGTAAAAACAGAGAGACAGACTATTATCTGAATGGTGACAGATTAGGAAAAGGGGAGGTGCAAAGAGACCTGGGTGTCATGGTACGTCAGTCATTGAGGGTTGGCATGCAGGTGCAGCAGGCGGTTAAGACAGCAAATGGCATGTTGGTCTTCATAGCAAGGGGATTTGAGTACAGGGGCAGGGAGGTGTTGCTACAGTTGTACAGGGCATTGGTGAGGCCACACCTGGAGTATTGTGTACAGTTTTGGTCTCCTAACCTGAGGAAGGACATTCTTGCTATTGAGGGAGTGCAGCGAATGTTCATCAGACTGATTCCCGGGATGGCGGGACTGACCTATCAAGAAAGACTGGATCAACTGGGCTTGTATTCACTGGAGTTCAGAAGAATGAGAGGGGACCTCATAGAAACGTTTAAAATTCTGATGGGGTTAGACAGGTTAGATGCAGGAAGAATGTTCCCAATGTTGGGGAAGTCCAGAACCAGAGGTCACAGTCTAAGGATAAGGGGTAAGCCATTTTGGACCAAGATGCGGAGGAACTTCTTCAGCCAGAGAGTGGTGAACCTGTGGAATTCTCTACCACAGAAAGTCGTTGAGGCCAATTCACTAAATATATTCAAAAATGAGTTAGATGAGGTCCTTACTACTGGGGGGATCAAGGGATATGGCGAGAAAGCAGGAATGGGGTACTGAAGTTGAATGTTCAGCCATGACCTCATTGAATAGCGGTGCAGGCTAGAAGGGCCGAATGGTCTACTCCTGCACCTATTTTATATGTTTTTATGTTTATAACGTGAAATAGATTACACCATTGAGGATCTTACACCAAAGCTTTATAAATCCCTGCTTAGGCCTCAGTTGGATCCTGTTTACAGTTCTGGGCACCACAATTTAGGAAGGATATCGAGGATTTGGAGAGAACATAAGAAATATATAAGAAACATTTTCTGTTGTGATTGAAAACACAAACACAGGTATTCATTGAAATCCCATCCGTAGGTGGCCACACACAGATTGAAGAGAGCCAGGGAGACTGACAGAATCGGGAAACATCGGGAAATGGACAAGAGATATTGACAAGGACTAAAACCGCTTTGAGACCAGACAATTGCGGGAACCCCTGTGGTTAATGAAAGGGCTTTGGATGGTTGGTTTCCTGACACACTTGTAATGTGGGGAAAGATGTGCCCAAATCACCCCCACATGGACCTCAACTCTTTCAGAAGCAAGAGAGTGTGTAACCTGGGTATATAACATAAAGTAATGAGGTCCTTAACGATTAAAGCCCATTATTAATTCTCTCACACACTTCAATTATGTTTATGAAATGAATTGATGGAAACTTCAAGAACTGAACTTTAATGAGTTAAGGAACTTTAATCATTGATGAAGTTTTATCCCCGATCTGATTTTACACACACTGTATTTTAGGAGAGTGAGTTAAAATGCCCATCGCTCATGATACAAGGAACCTGGGGCTACTTTTAAAAAATGTATTCCACAGAAAAATATTCTCTAAACAATGTTTCTGTCCGTGCTCAAACCGGGGATATTTCACATGTGTGGCGAACGTGATAACCGTTACATGACGGAAACCTCTGCTTACACCTCGAAAAAAAGCATCCTGCAGCGCTGCCTCACTTCCCCGCAGCAGATCAAAGCCGCAAACAAACCAATCGATTATTCCCACTTCCCCACCTCCACAGATACTGCCCGACCTGCTGAGTGTTTCCAGCATTTTCTGGGGTTGATGTGCGTCGCTTTCAATCTTTGAAATTTCACCAAGCAAAGAAACGGTCAATCGAACTGACCCTGTAAGCACTTTGTTCGCGTTTATTCACAGGAATATCTGCAGTCGGGAGCAGACAAGGAATTAAAACCGAATACCGTCTTCGGGACAATCAGAATACTTCGTCACAGACAAGGCACCGGAAGGCTGGAAGGTAGATCACACCGGTTGTGGGAGAGCTGGTTGGCAGTGACATGGAAGTGTCTGCAGTGTGCGGGACCAGACTGCTTCCGTACATCCACACTGAATGTCCACCCTTTATTTGGGAAAAGTACAACTGAGAGTGGACAAGTTCCATCCCGGTAGGAGCAATCTGAAGGTTTAACTGACTGACACCCTGGTTTTGGATGTCGTGCAGTGTGCACTTGCGTCAGTCTCTGTGACGCAATGGTTTAGCGTGTTGGGCTATTAACCTAAAAGTTGGTGGTTCAAGCCCACACAGAAGCGAAGTTTTTAACTGTGTTTTAGCTGAGGATTCGGTGCTGCACGGTTCCAGTTTGTTATTGCGCGTTTTGACTGCACAAACATATTCCGCAAACATTACCAGCTGTGCTGTTATCCAGTGAGTTCCCACTCCAATACATTTATGAGCATTCAGTTCAAGTGTAGAGTTTGAGTGTATACAGAACTGTACAGTGATATCAGAAAATTTTACAAGGTTGTGGGACATTGTGTTTTGTTAATGTTGAACCACGAATATGAATCAATCCATTTTTTCCAATATTTAATTGAGCAAGTTTTCAAAATGTTTCCACCCAATTTTGAACCAGGAACTTTTCGCGTGTGAGGCAAATGTGACAACCACTACACTACGGAAACACTGCATTTGAAGTAATGTTCGGAACATAACCAGAGCTTTAACCTACACAGCTGGACTATACTTCAGGAGCTGGTTTTACGAGAATAGAAAGACGGTGCTATATTTAGGAAGGCTGTGAGTGTAGTAAGAATTGATCCAGTGTTTCCCAGACTTTACACATAGGAACAGGAGCTGGCTATTTAGCAGCGAGTGGTTAGGATCTGGAATGTACTGGAGGCAGACTCAATCTTATCTTTCAAACAGGAGTTGGATAAGTGTCTGAAGGAAAAACAATTGCAGGCCTCAGGGGAAAGGGCGGGGGAGTGGGACTCGCTGAGAGTCGGCACGGGCTCGACGGGCCGAATGGCCTTCCGTGCTGTAACCATTCCATGATTCTATAAGTTAGTGGCACATTTCATAGTGTGGGTGGAAGCAGAACATTGCAAAGGGACATGGATTGAGTCGGCAAAACAAGAAGCATCTGATTCAGGAGATTCGGGGGGTGTGGAAATTCGGGAGTTTAATGAATTTGAAAGGAACATTTTTGTTTTGTGCAGTTTTGGTCAGAGAAATGTTTGTGAAAGGAATTTTTTGCACAGAGGAAAGCAGCATTTAATCTTCTGCCTTAACACTTCTTTCTGTGTGTCGGGGTCACATTTCTTTTCGATGTCATTCTTCCAGAATTGATATTTCATTTGCTGTTTCACAATAACCAGACCATTGCTCTAAAGTCAGTCGCACTGTTTCCCCAGTCTCCTGTTGATGTTACCAGCAATGAACATTTTGAATCAGATCCCTAAAGCACAGTGTGTAAAATGGGACATGTTTTAACAATTAACGTGGGGCTCACACCCCTGAATCCAAGATTAAGATTCTCATGCTCGACCGATTGACCTCGCCGGGCTTCTGCCAAATGCACCTTTTTGTCGCTGATTGCAGCCAGGCGCCTGTTGGCTCCGCCCCAGATGTTTAAACTTGCTGTCGAGAAACTGACAGGATCCTCTTGAATGGTGGACCAGGCTCGAGGGGCCGAAAGGCCTACTCCGGCACCGAATCCTTACATGTTTATGATCTTATAACTTTTCACAGGAGAACAAACTCGCCCCTGAGCATGCATGAGGAGAAAGCTCCAGAAAATATTCCCACCCGGTGAGCTTTCGCTTGTAACTGTAAAGTCCTGACCCTGCAGTACAGACTCAGACGAGGCACATGCTGAAGTCAAGGTCACTCTGGACCTGCACCTTTATTTCACAGCTCTCATGTGCCATACTTGCCTGAGACCTGCCTTTATATACCTGTGTGGAACAAGTATGCAGTGTCTCCTGCAAGTGCACACCTGGTGGTAACGTATGCTTGTGGTTACAGGTCATATCTCGTTACAGTCATGTATAGCATGGTAAGATACAGTTATATACAGTAGTGTGAGATACCTGACATCACCCTCCCCCTAGGTCTTATTGTCTTTATAGATTCAGACTCTCAGGTGGTCTATGCTCTCGCATGGAGCGTCTTAGTTGTGGTTCAGTTGTTTGCCTTGGTGCCTGTTTTTCTTTCAGTGTGATTGCTGGTATCTCGCCTGGGCTGTCTGTTGAGACTGCCCTTTCCTCAGGTTGTTCCCTCTGTCTGCCCACCAGGTGTGGTGTGAGTTCCATACAGTAGTCTGCCTATCATCCTGCAGTATTGTTGGTAAATCTACTTTTAACTTGGTCTACATGCCTCCGACAGGTTTGGCGATTGTCCATTTGTACAACCAGTAGCCTGTTTCCTTCCTTGCCTGTTACTGTCCCTGGACTTCATTTGGGACCCCTGCCATAGTTTAGCACAAACACTTTGTCCCCTATCTCATTCCACCTCCCCCTCAATTCAGGTCATGGTACTCAGTTAGCTTCCGGCGCTTAGCCTCAACAATTTCATGCATGTCTGGGAGGATTAATGAGAGCCTGGTCTTTAAGGTTCATTTCATCAATAGTTGCGCGGGGGGAACCCCAGTCAACGAATGTGGACGAGATCTGTATGCCAGCAGCAGTCGCGACAGGCGGCTCTGCAGCTTGGGACCTTGGATTCTGAGCATGCCTTGTTTAATGATCTGCACTGCTTGCACCGCCTGGTCATTGGAGGCCGGCTTTAACGGTGCCGTCTTAACGTGATTTATGCCGTGGTCAAGTATAAATTCTTGAAATTCTGCGCTAGTGAAGCACGGACCATTATCACTGACCAATATGTCAGGAATTACGTGCATTGCAAACATGGTTCTCAGGCTCTCCACAGTGGTGGAGGTAGTGCTCGAGTTTAAAATGGTGAACTCGATCCATTTTGAAAATGCATCAACGGCTACGAGGAACATTTTGCCCATGAATGGGGCCGCATAGTCTACATGCACCCGCGACCACGGTTTTTGTGAGCCAGGGCCAGGGGCTTAGGGGGGCCTCCCTGGGGGCATTACTGAGTTGGGCACAAATGGTGCACCGACGGATGCAGAGCTCCAAGTCCGCGTCAATGCCAGGCCACCAGACGTGGGATCTGGCTATGGCCTTCATTAGGACGATCCCCGGGTGCTCGCGGTGGAGCTCCCGGACAAACGCCTCTCAGCCTCGCAAGGGCATAACTACTCGGATGCCCCACATCAGGTAGTCTGCCTATAGTGATAGTTCATGCCTGCGCCTATGGAAAGGTTTGATCTCCTCGGGGCAGGCATCGCGGGTTTCTGCCCTGTCACCAGTTAAAACGCATCTTTCGTCCAGGCTCTGATTTGGTGCGACATCATGGGCGAACCTGTGGATTCAAAGGCACTGATTGCCATGACCATCTCACAGTCCTGTTCGTCCGAACCTTCTGTGGTCGCCAGGGGTAGCCTGCTAAGCGCATCGGCACAGTTGTCTGTGCCTGGTCTGTGCCTTATTGTGTAGTCGTAATACACCAGCATGAGTGCCCACCGCTGAATGCGTGCCGAGGCTTTGGCGTTTATTGCCTTGCACTCAGAGAGCGGGGACGTGAGGGGTTTGTGGTTGGTTTCTAACCCGAACTTGGCCACGAAAAGGCATTGGTGCATCTTTTTGACATCGTACACGCACGCGAGCTCCTCCTTCTCAACCATACCGTACCCGCACGCCGCCCGCGAAAGTGACCTGGAGGCATAAGCAATAGGTTGTAATTTACCCGCATCATTGACATGCTGTAAAACGCACCCGACCCCGTACGGTGACGCATCACATGTAAGAACTAACTTTTTACCTGGGTCAAAAAAACTAAAACACTGTTGGAACATAGAAGATTTAGTTCTTTATTGAAGGCGCGTTCTTGGGCGTCCCCCCAAAACCAATCGCATCCCTTTCTGAGTAACATGTGGAGAGGCTCCAGCAGCGTGCTCAAGTTCTGCATAAAGTTCCCAAAGTAATTGAATAGCCCGAGAAAGGCGGGCAGTTCCGTGATATTCCAGGGCCTGGGTGCCAGACGAATTGCTTCGGTTTTTGATTCTGTTGGGCAGATTCCATCAGCGGCAATCCTTCTGCCCAAAAATTCAACCTCAGGCGCGAGAAACAGACACTTGGATTTCTTAACTTTTAGGCCTACTCGATCCAATCGACTTAGTACTTCCTGCAAATTGCAGAGATGGGAGTCGGTGTCCCTGCCCGTGATGAGTATGTCATCTTGAAACAAAACCGTCCCCAGGATGGACTTGAGCAGACTCTCCATGTTGCACTGGAATATAGCAGCTGCCGACCTGATGCCGAATGGGCATCGATTGTACATAAAAAGGCCTCGATGTGTGTTGATGGTGGTGAGTAGCTGAGACTCTTCGGTCAGTTCTTGCGTCATATACGCAGATGTAAGATCTAGTTTCGAGAAAAGTTTTCCTCCAGCCAACGTGGCAAATAAGTCCTCTGCTCTGGGCAGCGGGTATTGGTCCTGCAGGTAGACTCTGCTTATGGTAGACTTGAAATCCCCACAGATTTGTACGGATCCATCAGGTTTCATGACGGGGATGATGGTACTTGACCAGTCGCTAAATTCCACGGATGAGATAATGCCTTCCCGCAGGTCCAGTTCGTGTTGAATTTTTTCCCTCATCACATAAGGCACAGCTCTAGCCTTGTGATGGACCGGTCTGGCATCCTGTGTGAGGTAGATTTTAACTTTAGCCCCTTTGAAGGTACCCACACCTGGCTGAAAGAGATGTTCAAAACGACTTAGAACTGCAGAGTAGTGTGAGATACATGACAGTAAGGTGAACGTGTGAACGGCCACACTGCGGAAACATCTCCACCTTCAGCACCAGGTCAGACGGAGATGCTGAGCGAGCAGGTGAACTGCAGGATCCCACTTTTTAGGAGCTGATCGTTGTGCCAAGCAAATGAGTTTTGCTTAATGACTAAAAATAAAAGGTGCTAGAAGTGGGATTCAAACCCACACTTTCAGAGCAGACTGAACACAACAGCTTAGACCGCTCGGCTGTCCTGACTATCCAGTGCTGTATATGGCCACCTGCAGGTTGATTTTGAACTTTTGTGTCTTGTCACAAGAAATAAATAAGGGCAACAGGTGTTTCTCTGACTGACACCGGGGAAACAGTGAGACAGACCTTGGAGCAAGGGTCTGGTTATTGCCAAACAGCAAAGAAAATATTAATTCCGGGATTACCCAAAAGACCTCGATGGGATTTGAACACACAACCTTTAAATCTGGAGTCAGACGCACTACCGTTGCGCCACAAGGCCTACACAGGGAGATTGAGGTGTTCGTCTATATGAAGATTCCGCAATACAAGGGGCTTTAATATCCCTGCCCATTCCCACCAGGTATCAGAAGAAGCGCTCACCTGCCAGTCACCGTATGTTTTTTGTTTAACTTTTGTGTTGTTTTCACAGGAAAGCATCATTAATTAACCCATCATCTTCTTTTGTACAATGAAAGAAATGCTGACTGAGGGACAGTCGATACTTCAATCATTTGTTCTGTGCTTTGCATGTTAACTGTTCAACCATATCCCATTTTACACACTGTGTTTTAGGAGTCTGGTTCAAAATCCTCATCGCTGGCGACACCAGGAATCTGGTGCAACTTTTGTCAAATTTAACAGCACCGGTTATTCCGACACGCCAAAGTTCCCCGGTGGATCCATTTTCTCTCGCTAAAAGTTATCTATTTATTGGTGAAATAAAGAGCAATTAAGGAATAAGGGAGCCCTTTTGCTAGGAGAATAAATAGCAAATAAAAACAGCAAATGCTTGAAATCTCAACAGGTCAGTTAGCATTTGCCAGGAGACGAGACTCGCCTCTGATTGTTCCCCTATCGGAAATTTCAACATAATGTTCCCGCCCGGGATCGAACCGGTGACCTTTCATGTGTAAAGCAAACGTGATAAGCGCGACACTAGGGAAACCTCTGGCACAGTGACCTCAACAGACCGGAGCTGACCAGTGAGCTTCCTCTGTGCTGATCACCACTGATTTTTAATGTGGAAGCAAGTCATCCTCGACTCCGGGGATTACCGAAGAAGAGAGGACGATCAGGAATGTGTTGGCTCACCTGAAACAACTTCTGTCCCACACTGAAAGTTCTCAATCCTTCTCCTCTGCTGCCCTTTACAGAAATGTCACGTGTTCACTTCCACATCCTCACAGTGGGGCCACAGAGGCTCCTACCGTCTCCCTGCAATTAGCGAACTCACCCAGTTTGTAAAATTAAACCCCGAACACCTGTCCGGCAAAGGGCAGGAGAAGCGGGAGAGTGTGTCAGCTCGTTCTGTAACAGATAGTAGTGGGGTTATTAACGGCGATTACAGCAATCATTAATCCTCTCACACACCTCAATTATGTTTCTGCGATGAACTGATTGAGAATGGAAAGGGTTAATGCTCGGGATCTTAACCACTCAACCAGGGAACAGCTTCGATAATTTGTATCAATATAAAAATATATATTTATATATGAACCTGTATGTCAACGGCAAGCTGTCTCGACCTCATGGCACAACGGTCGTGAATCTAACTTTGAGCGAGAGAAATTGTTCCACAGTGACACCCATTTCATCTTTTGTTCCCTTTTAAACACTAGAAACTGAGACAGGGGGAATAAATAGAGAAATAAAAGCACAGGGATACAGACAAGAGGAAGAGAGAAGGGGAAATACTGTCCCCACCCAGAACTAATGCAGAAACCCCTCTGCTGCGCTCGGGGTGGCCACCCACAGCCTGGATAGACTAACGTCCCAACAGCTCATTGACTGTCGGAGTGGGACCGTGCGGCGCTTCAGAAGGCAGGTCGAAAAAGCAAAGTCACTGATTCGGTCTCATGTCCTTCTCTAATCAAGAGTAGCCACACACAAAAACTTGCTTTTATAATGGCTATACATTACCGTTATGATTGTCAAGCAGTTGGTTCATTGATCTAAAGATGTGACTTTAGATGATTCGAAGTTAAATGAAATTTGTGAGAAGTCCTGGGTTCCAATCCTGGATGAATCCATTATTTTGCCGGCGAGTTTTGAAATTGCATAGAAATTTTGCAAAGGAAGACTTGCATTTCTGCAGTGCTTTCAGGAACTCATGACGCCCCAAAGCGCTTTACAGCCGTTGAGTTATGTTTGAAGTGTTGTAGTGTGGGGAAAGATGTGTCCAAATCACCCCACACGAACCTCAACTCTTTACAAAGGAGTTAGGTGCAAATAACCAGGTGCCTCAGGGACTTGGACTTTCTTTGAATGAGTTCTGCTTGCACCTGCATTCAAGCTTGAAACAGCAACTGGGCTTCCATCTCACGGGAGCAGCGTGTAGCGGTTAGTGAGTCGGTGACGAGGTTTGGGGTTGATGTGCGTCACTTTCAATCTTTGAAATTTCACCAAGCAAAGAAATGGTGAATCCAACTGTCCCTGCAAGCATTTAGTTCCCGTTTAATCACAGGAATATCCGCAGTCAGGAGCTGAAAAGGAATTAAAACCTAATAAGGCTTCGGGACAATCAGAATACTTTGTCACAGACAAGGCACCGGAAGGCTGGAAGGTTGATCACACCGGTTGTGGGAGAGCTGGTTGGTGGTGACATGGAAGTGTCTGCAGTGTGCGGGATCAGACTGCTTCCACACATCCACAATGAATGTCCCACCCTTTATTTGGGAAAAGTGCAACTGAGAGTGGACAAGTTCCAACTGGTCGGAGCAATCTGAAGCTTTAACTGACGGACTCCCTGGTTTGGGATGTCTTGCAGTATACACTTGCGTAAGTCTCTGTGGCGCAATGGGTTAGCGTGTTCGGTTGTTAACCAAAAAGTTGGTGGTTTAAGCCCTCTCAGGGACTTCAACTGTTTTTCCCGAGGATACTGTGCCGCACAGTTCCAGGTTGTCATTGTGTGCTTTGGTGCCACGAATATATTCTGCAAACATTGCCAGCTGTGCTGTTATCCAGTGAGTTCCCACTCCAATACTTTTATGAGCATTCAGTTCAAGTGTCGAGTTTGAGTGCATACAGAACTGAACATAGATATCAGAAAATTTAACAAGGCTGTGGGACATTGTGTTTTGTTAATATTGAAACATTAATATGAATAAATCCATTTTTTCTAATATTTAATTAAACGGGTTTTCAAAATGTTTCCGCCCAGTTTCGAACCAAAGATCATTTGCGGGTGAAGAAAATGTGACAACCACTAAACTACGGAAACACTGCAATTGAAGTGATGTTAGGAACATAACCAGAGCTTTCACCTACACAGCTGGCCTACACTTCAAGAGCTGGTTTTATGAGAATAGAAAGACGGTGCTATATTTAGGAAGTCTGTGAGTGTGGCAGGAATTGATCTCGTGTTTCCCAGACTTTACACATAGGAACAGGAGATGACCATTTAGCAGCGAGTGGTTAGGATCTGGAATGCACGGCTTGAAAGGGTGGTGGAGGCAGACTCAATCTTATCTTTCAAACGGAAGTTGGATCAGTGTCTGAAGGAACAACAATTGCAGGGCTACGTTAAAACGGCGGGGGAGTGGGACTCGCTGAGAGTCGGCACGGGCTCGACGGGCCGAATGGCCTTCCGTGCTGTAACCATTCCATGATTCTATAAGTTAGCGGCACATTTCATAGTGTGGGTGGAAGCAGAACATTGCAAAGGGACATGGATTGAGTCGGCAAAACTAGAGGCATCTGATTCAGGAGATTCTGGTGAAGCGGAAATTCGGGAGTTTAATGACTTTGAAACGAACATTTTTGTTTTGTGCAGCTTCGGTCAGAGAAATGTTTGTGAAAGGAATTTTTTGCAGAAAGGGATGCAGCATTTCATCTTCTGTCTTAACACTTCTTTCTGGGTGTCGGGTCACATTTCCTTTCGATGTTATTCTTCCAGAATGTGTATTTTCTTTGGTGTTTCACAATAACCAGACCCTTGCTCTAAAGTCAGTCTCACTGTTGCCCCAGTCTCCTGTTGATGTTACCAGCAATGAACATTTTGAACCAGACCCCGAAAGCAGTGTGTAAAATGGTTTATGGTTTAAGAGTTAACTTGCAGAGCATAGATAAATTATCCAATTATGGACTCTCCTTCAGTTAGAATTTCTTTATTTGTGCAAAAGAAGATCATCGGTTAATTAACGATGTATTCCCGTGAAAGCAACATAAAATGTAGTTAAAAAGTAATCAACAAACTTGGTGTTCGAACCCGAGAACCTGAGATTAAAAATCTCACGCTGTGTCAACTGAGATCGCTGTGCTTCTGCTAAAGCAAACGTTTTTGTCACTGATTGCAACCAGGCGCCTGTTGGGTCCGCCCCAGATGTTTAAACTTGATGTCGAAGAACTGCCAGGATCTTCTTGAATGGTGGACCAGGCTCGAGGGGCCGAATGGCCTACTCCGGCTCCTAATCCTTACATGTTTATGATCATATGATCTTCCACAGGAGAACAATCTCGCCCTGAGCATGCATGAGGAGAAAGTTCCAGAAAATATTCCCACCCGGTGAACTTTCGCGTGTGAGGCGAACGTGTTAACCGCTACACTGCGGAAACATCTCCACTTTCAGCACCCGGTCAGACGGAAATGTTAAGCGAGCAGGTGAACTGCTGAATCCCACTTTTAAGGAGCTGGCCGTGATGCCAAGCAAATGAGTTTTGCTTAATGACTAAAAATAAGAAAAGGGATCTGAAACCGCGCTTTAAGAGCAGACTGCAAACTGAACGAAGCACCTTCGACGGCTCGGCCATCCAGACTGCAAGTTCATTTAAATTTTGAACTTTTGTGTCTTGTTGCATGAAGTAAATGAGGGCATCTGGCAATTCTTGCCTGACACCGGGGAAACAGTGAGACAAACATTGGAGCAAGTGTCAGGTTATTGCCAAACAGCAAAGAAGTTTGCAACTTTTGAAGAACAATGATCCCGACATGATTTCAATACACAGCCTTCTGATCTGGAGTCAGACACACTACCGTTGCACCACGAGGTCTACATTGCAAATTGTCCATATTTGGAAACAGGAAGGTTCCTGAAACACAGTTTCATTGACCCTGCATTGGTGCAATGAAAGGGCTTTAAATTCCCCGGCCACTCCCAGCGTGGGTCAGACAGCATCAGAAGCAGTGCCCACCTGTCACTCACCCTCTCACGCCCGCTTTCATCACCTGCTGCCCGCGGACTGCAGCAAATCCAGTTCATCATCATCATCGGCAGTCCCTCGAAGAGAGGATGACTTGCTTCCTCGCCAAAAAAGGATGAGTTCACAGGTGTTTCAATATTCCAGGCCCTGAAATGTATGTTGAAGGGTGGAAGATGCCTGTGCGTGGATTTTTTTTAACGTGTGATGGCCGTTGCAACCCAGCCATCACACGGGCTTGACAGAGCGATGTATTCGTCCAGTGGAAAGGGTTAAACAAGACGACTGGAGACCAGTTCTGCTGCACGGACCCAGTGTGCACACATATCGCAGTGTGGGCTGGCCCGTGCTGCCCCTGGGCCCCTGGCCCTGAACTCACGCCGCCCCTGGGCCCCGATCACATCCCTCCACAGTCTCTCGCCGCTCCTTCGCCCCGATCTCGCCGCTCCTGCTGTATCTGCCCACGCTCCAATCACCGACCTGGACCTTGATGACGTCACACTTCGCTGCCACCGCCCTCCTGCACCAGCTCGCACTGCTCCCTGGAGCAGTCTCCCGGGACCTCCAAGCTGCTCCCAGGGCCGCTCGCCTTTCCATTCATGGCCCCGACCTGCCGCTGGTGTTCTCCCGTTAGTGTATCCAGGCTGTGGGTGGCCACCCCGAGCGCAGCAGAGGCGTTTCTGCATTAGTTCTGAGTGTAGACAGTATATTTCCCCTTCTTTCTTCCTCTTGTCGATATCCCTGTGCTTTTATTTCTCTATTTATTCCCCCTGTCTCAGTTTCTAGTGTTTAAAAGGGAACAAAAGATGAAATGGGTTTCATTGTGGAACAATTTACTTCACTCAAAGTTAGATGCACTGCTGTTCGCCATGAGGTCAAGGTAGCTAGCCGTTGATATTCAGGTTCTTATATAAATATATATAAGTATATCAACATCTATCATAACTGTTACCTGGTGGTCGAGGGGTTAAGATCCGCCGCACTGACCTGGTAATGATACTCGATCAATTCATCGCATAAAAATAATTCAGGTCTGTGAGACGATTAATAATTGCTGTAAGCGCCATGAATACCAATACTTTCTGTGATAGACCGAGCTTCCAGACTATCTGGCTTCGCCTGCCCTTTGCCGGGCACGTGTTCCGGGTTTAATTTTGTAAATTGGGTGAGTTCACTGATCGCGGGGAGATGGTAGGGGCCTCTGTGGCCCCACTGTGAGGATGTGGAAGTGAACACGGTGGCTGGGTGATCCGTGACATTTCTGTAAAGGGCAGTGGAGGAGAAGGATTGAGAACTTGCAGTATGGGACAGAAGTTGTTTCAGGTGAGCCTCCTCATTCCTGATCAGTGCAGAGGGAGCTCACTGGTCAGCTCCCCTCTGTTGGGGTTGTTGTACCAGTGGTTTCTGTGGTGTAGTGGTTATCATGTTTGCTTTACATGCAAAAGGTCCCTGGTTCGATTCCAGGCAGAAATATTTTGTTTAAACTTGCCAAATGGGAACAATCGGAGGCGAGTTGAGTCTCCTGGCAAATGCTGCCTGATTTGCTGAGATTTGCAGAATTTGCTGTTTTTATTTGCTATTTATTCTCCTGGCAAAAGGGCTCCCTTATTCCTGAATTGCTCTTTATTTAACCAATAAATAGATAACTTTCAGTGAGAGAAAACGGATCCACCGGGGACCTTTTGCGTGTGAGGCCAACGTTACATCCGCGACACTGCAGCCCATCAAAGGGCGAGAAGCCACTGAATATAAAGGATGAGCTCACAAATATCAGGGGCAGTGCAGTCTGGTCAACGTCAAACCCTCCTTTCTTATTCAGCAATGGCATGAACGGGAGTCAGACGCCACAAAGTTTAATTAAAGACACAAATACAAGTAACACTTCTAAATCTTTTCACTGTAATTTTTTTTTACTTTATTTGAAATCCTGCTGCATTGAATCTGAAAATGAGCACCGTAGGATTTTATCTTCACTACTGATTCTATTTTCTGTGCACGGTCGGAATAACCGGTGCTGTTAAATTTGACAAAAGTTGCCCCAGATTCCTGGTGTTATCGGCAATGAAGGTTTTGAACCAGACTCCTAAAATACAGTGAGTAAAATGGGTCAACATGCATAAGAACATAAGAAGATAAGAAATAGGAGCAGTTGTCGACCATACGCCCCTCGAGCCTGCTCCGACATTTAATACGATCATGGCCGATGCGATCATGGACTCAGGTCCACTTCCCTGCCCGCTCCCCAAAGCACAGGACAAATGATTGAAGTATCGACTCTCCCTCAGTTAGCATTTCTTTCATTTTGCAAAAGAAGGTGAGGGGTTAATTAATGATGCTTTCCCGTGAAAACAATACAAAAGTTTAAGAAAAAAACATACGGTGACTGGCAGGTTAGCGCTGCTTCTAATACCTGGTGGGAATGGGCGGGGATTTTAAAGCCCCTTGTATTGTGAAACCTTCATATCGCCGAACATCTCAGACTTCATGTGTGGACCTTGTCAGGCAATGGTAGCACGCCTGACTCCAAATCGAAAGGTTGTGTGTTCTAATCATGTTGGGGTTGCAATTATTTTCAACATTGTTCTTCCAGAAAATATTTTCTTTGCTGTTTGGCAATAACCAGACCATTGCTCCAAGGTCTGTCTCACTGTTTCCCCGGTGTCAGGCAGAGATACGCCTGCTGCCCTCATTTATTTCATGTGTCAGGACACAAAAGTTCAAAATCAACCTGCAGGTGGCCACATCTAGCATTGAATACTCAGGGTGGCGGAGCGGTTTAAAGTGCTGTGCTCAGATTGCAGTTTCCTCTGGAGGTGCATGTTCGACTTTGACATTTCTTATTTTTAATCATTTAGTGAAACTCTTTGTTTGACACCACGACCAACTCCTTAAAAGTGGGATTCTGCAGTCCACCTGCTCGCTTCACATTTCTGTCTGACCAGGTGCTGAAAGTGGAGATGTTTCCGCAGTGTCGCGCTTAACACGTTCACCTCACAAGCGAAAGCTCCCTGGCCGAGAATATTTTCTGGAGCTTTTTCCTCACACATGCTCAGGGGCGCGTGCTGTCCTGAACACACAAGCTAAAGTGCTGAGTTCATTGCCCATGTTGTTAGCAGCCTGCCAGTGAATCTGTTTAAGATGTTCAAACAGATTCCTGACAAAGCTGTCCCGGCTCGCTTCCCGGAGACACCGTGGTCACCAGTGCCCCAGTTTCAGTGGGTCAGCCCCGGGAGGTTGGCCATCCGTTAGAGAATACCCAAGATCAGGGATCAGTCTACGGACAGGGATCCCCAGCCGGCAGCCTTCGGCGGTGAGGGACTCACAGGAGAGGTCGTGGTGGACCAGCCACGAACTGAGAGTCCCCAGCCTACAGCCCCCGGCTGTGCAGAATCCTCAGTTAATGAAATGAACTCAGCATCCACACCTAAAGGGGGAGTGTGTTGTTGCCCCAGAGGGGCCATTCCCCCGATAATGTGGGACTCAGGCACACCTCCAGTCAGAACACTCTGGGTCCTGCGGTACAGACCGCCTTACCGCCGGCCACACAGGCAAACCAGAGGCTGAATAAGGGAAGGAGAAGAACAGGGATTAACTTGGCCAGTCGGAGACGGGTGGCAGATGTATATAATAGCACGATATGAGTTTAAGAATGTTGAAGAGTTCCAGTTTTAAATTAAGATTTTAGAAATTTCAGGTCACCACAACCTCACGAGGAATCCATGGGTAAAGAAGTAGTGAGAGGAATAAGATCGGTTATGAAGGAGTTGTGGCCGGCAGTGTAAGGGGTGGTTTGCAGGGGGTCAGCTTTCCCTTCTGACCTTATATGAGCGGTTCCGAATCGCTCACTGACCCTTGGTTCTCGACACTGGAATTATGAAGGGACTGTAAAAGACTTGGACAGACAATCGGTTTCAAGGTAGGAAGAAGGTATGGCTTTATTGTGTTTATAAAGAAGTAAAAGGCACACCTTTAATAACAGACACAGACCAATACACACTGATGGGTACAACACATTGAATAAATTGTCAAATTACAGCCTGTGGGGAAAAGAATACAGCTTAAACTCTAAATGGAGTAAAGAGGAGAATGCAGATACATTTACACAAGTTATCCCAGCCTCCCACCTCCCAATTCCCCTAACTAACTAAGTTATAGCTCTGAGGGTTCAGGGGCTATGCTCACCAATCCCTTTAGACAGTTGCCGGTGATTCACGGTTTCGGGGATTGCTGCACTTGGCTTTCTAGGCGAGCCGTATCCCGGACAGAGGAGAGGACTTCGGACTGCGTAGTCTTCGGTTGGGGTGCGTCCGTTGATGCGCTAAGTTGCGTTTTGGATGTATGGGGTAAGTACCCACTTTCTTTGGTTAGGAATAGTTTTAGTTAGTCCCTTTTGGTAATTTCTCCCCCGTTGGGTCGTTCAGAAGTAGATTGTAGAGTGATTGTCAATTTGGTTGCTGACAACCTTCCGTTTCGTGGGCCTCGTGCTCGGTCAGTTCTTGATGAATTCTGGTAGTTTCCTTCACTGTTCCATTTCTTCACTGTAGAGGAAGCAGGCTGCTTGTGTCTGTGTCTGTGTTCCAGTCTATGTCCTTGTTCGAGTCAGTGCGAGTTCCAGTCTGTGTTCTGTTAGTTTTTCCTTGTAAAACTGGGGGATAGATATATCCCCCAAAAAAGTCTTTGTTATCTCCCATCAAATCTCTTGGGCTCTGTTTAAACTGTTCTGTCCATTGATTTTCAAATGTCTCCTATGT
Source organism: Pristiophorus japonicus (assembly GCF_044704955.1). Lineage (NCBI taxonomy): Eukaryota > Metazoa > Chordata > Chondrichthyes > Pristiophoridae > Pristiophorus > Pristiophorus japonicus. The sequence continues at coordinate 1,253,382 of NW_027251383.1, read as the reverse complement.
CGGCAGTAACTCGATTAGGGTGTGAGAAGGTGCTATCACTGGTTTTGCATTGTTTGAGGATTGTCCAGTTTCCTGACCATGATTTCCATTGTGCTTGATTGGGTAATTCGATTATCTCTTATGGGGTGAATAGTTCCCCCCAGACAGTCTGGAATCCTTAATACATGAATTTGCTTCACAGAGTTTAGCCCCACCTTCTGTACTCGGTAACTCTTTTTCGCAGCCAAAATGTTGTAGAATCTTAACATTGATCTGCTCCTTTCCATAGATGTTTAGGGGATCTCAGGCTTCTGAAATTTAGGTCCATTTTGAATTCTCTTTCCTGTGAGTCCAAACACTGTGGGGGGGGGGGGGGGTCTCGATGAATGCATTCCCTTTTATCCCCTGCAGGCGTCGTCTGCCCCTTTAAACTCATTTTAAAAGCCCAGAAAGGGATTCTTCTCCTCTGCAGGGGAAAGGTACCAGGCATCTTTGCGAGATATTGGTAAATTCTACATTCCCCCCCTGTGATACCATGTCATTTATGGTATCATCTTACAGGTGAGCAAAGTCCCTGGCTCCCAAGAAATAACCTTCCCTGTAAATTAACTAAACTAATACCCAAAATATGCATAACACTTATGCAACATCACCACAGATACACACTTTTCCCTTTGCAGGTACAAACTTTTTACGTTTACACCCTCCCAGCTTGGAGGTGGTTCCATCCCTACAATTGCATTTCAGCACAGTTACATTTCATTTCAATGACATTATATTCACCAGCATGTAGTCAACGTACAACCACATTGCAGAAGGAAGAACATACATTAAAATTAAACAACATCAATTGGTCTCCTGAGGTTTGTCCATCACCTGGTAATGTCTGGATCCTGCCCTTGAGAACTGCTCTCAGGCTGGCTGACACACAAGACAAACTCAAAACAATCACCTAAACATTACTGCAACATTACCCTCAATTCTAAACTAAACCTTAAAATGTAAAATGGTGCAGTCAGCTACCTTAGACTAAAAATTAGAGCTATGTACAGCCGCCACCCGTCTCCGGGTGGCCTGGTTAGTCCCTGTCAGGCCCATGCCTTGTGCGGCCTGATAGCTGCCTGGATGCTAGGGTTTCCCCGCAGCCGGTGAGCTGGTGATCCTTGTCTCTGGGACAGCTCGATGCTACTGCTCCTGTGAGACCAGTTGGAGGCGGCTGGCTGGGGGTCCCTACTCTGAGCGGCATCTGTACTTCTGACCTTTGGCCTTTCCTGTCGGGCTGCCCTTCTCCTCGGGTAGAATCGCTGAGGCTCAGATACCGGTGACCACGGTATCTTTGGCCGTGGTGTATGGAGGGTCCTTCTCAGGGCTTGGGTTACTGGGGGTGCATCCGAATCCCAAACGATGGGTGAGATAGCCCCTCCAGTACTGCAATTCACCGTCCCTAAAGGCACGGTTTCTGAGCCTGCCACATTCCCTGTGGGCCCTCCACCGTCGGGGGCGGCCAACGGAGGGTCCCTGTCCTGAGGACAGTTCACACATCCCGGCTGCCCTCTGTGCTTGGCTGACCCTGGGTTGTAGAGCTTGCACTGATTGATGTGGAACCATTTAGTACAGCGGGGCAACTTTATGGCATAGACCATCGGGCTTGCCTTGTCGACAATGCTGTATGGCCCCATATATAATGCTTCACAAACCCCGACCCGAGCATGGTTCCTCACCATGACCTGGTCCCCTATCTCCCATTCGTGGTGTTTGCTGGGTTCCAGCAGCAATCGGTTACTCTGATGCTGTCTGCCCATATTACTAGCAGCCTGCCAGTGAATCTGTTTGAGGTGTTCAAACAGGATCCTGACAAACTAGACCCAGTCACCTCTCTGAACTGACCTTCTGTGAGCACCGGGGCTAGGACATGGGTGAGGGTCCGCATGATCCAGCCAGTCATGAACTCGTATGGGGAATACCCCGTGCTCTTTGACTGGCTGGCTCGGATCCCCATTAGGACCAACGGTAAGACCTCCACCCACTTTTGGGGTGAGTCTCCTGTCTCCTTCCGCAGCCTTTCTTTAATGGTGTAGTTTAAAAGCTCCACATTACCCGATGACTGTGGATTGTGGGCAATGTGCCATTTCCCCTCAATGCCGAGCACCTTAAGAGTTGCCTGCAATACCTGCCCGGTGAAATGGCTCCCCTGGTCCGACTCCACATACTGTGGGAGTTCCCACCGGGAGAACACTTCCCTCACTAGAATCTTAGCTGTCCCTAGTGCGGTGGCTGTTCGGCAGTTGAAGGCTTCAACCCATTTTGAGAACACGTCCACCAGGACTAGGCAGTATTTGTAGCCTCCCTGGGCAGTGGGTATGGGCCCGATGGAGTCAATTTGGATTGACTGCCATGGTCCCTCCACCATCCTGACGTTTCCTAGGGACACCTTCCTTTTCTGGGGGTCAGGGTTGTTTGCAGCATACACCAGGCAGTTCGCACAGAACCCACGGACATCCTCCCTGAGTCCCGGCCACCATCCTGCCTGTTCCACTCGTTGACAGGTGGTCTCAGGCCCGGGGTGTCCCGCTCCTGGACCCTCATGGGCCAGTTTTAGGAATTCCCTCTGGTGCTGCTGTGGCACGACCCATTGTCCCTCTTTAACCAGCATGCCTTCCTTAACGGTAATGGCTGCTGTGCCGTACGGACCTTCTACTCTCTCTCCTCTAGCTAGCGCGTTCAGGACAGCTTTCAGGACCGGGTCCTGTATCTGAACGCTTTTTAAGTCCGGTACCAAAGCTATCCCTGTACTCTCTGCTGCCCTGTTCATATTCTTGACCGCTGCTATGCGGCCGGTGTCACAGGGGTCCCAGAACTTTCCCGTGCGGGCACCTTCTTTGGCCAGTTTGTCAGCCTTTTGGTTTCCCTCTGCACGGGGTTCGGTTTTTGAATGGGCCTTCACCTTATGTATGTAGACCTTTCCTTCTTCCCCCACCGCTGTCATGATTTTCTCCAGCAGGGGCTTGATTGCCAGGGGTCTCCTGTCAGCGGACGTGTATCTGCGACGGGACCATATAGCCAGGTACTCTGTACACGAATTGCAGGTGAACAAACTGTCCGAGCAAATCGTGTACGGGGTAGGGAATTCCTCGGGGTGGGACACCACGTACATTATGGCAGACAGTTCAGCATGCTGGGCGCTCATGATGCTGCGAAGCTTGATTACCCGGGCAATACCTGCCCTTGGGTCATAGGCTCCGCACTCAGTGAGTCGTTTGCCAGCAGATACCGTGCTGGACCCGTCCATGTAGATGTCCCGGCCTGTCGGGTGTAACCCAGCCCGAAGGCCAATGTTCACCTCCCATACCTCTTCTACGGAGCACCTGTGTGCTTTCCCTGGGTAGATTAGGTTGGCTGCGAGCCTTGGCTCACGGGGGCCTTCTACTCTGAGGTCCATCTGGGAGAGGAGCAGGGTCCAGCGAGCAATGCGGGCACTGCTCACCGTCCCGTCCTTAATCCTCCCATCTAGGAGCATCTGAGTAGGTGTGTGGTGGGTTCGGAGTGTTAGAGGAGACCCTCCCGTGAAGATCAAGGATCTTTTCACTGCCCAATGTGTGGCTAGGAGGTGTCTCTCACAGTTGGAGTACCCCTTCTCTACATCTGTGTGGATCCTGGAGGAGTAAACCACCGGTCTCAGCTGGCCGTGCCGCTCTTGAAGAAGCACTGAGCTCAAACTGTCCCCGCTGGCTGCCACCTCCAGGAAACACTCCTTTCCTACATCTATCGCTCCTAAGGCTGGCGCAGTCTGCAAGTCCTCCTTGAGCTGATTAAATGCTGCCTCGCAACCCTCATCCCAGTCCCACTCTACCCCCTTGTGTAGGAGCCTGAGCAGAGGGGCTGCGGTGGCTGCATAATCCTCAATGAAGTCTCTGCAGTGCCCAGTGAGCCCTAGAAAGGATCTTACCTCTGTCACTGTGTTGTGGGCTGGAAACTCCTGTACTGCCTCCCTTCTAGCCTTGTCTATGGCCCTTTCTCCAGCGCGCACACCCAGCCCCAGGAATTTGACTTCCTTCTGGCCGATCTGTGCCTTCTTCGGGTTTACTTTCAACCCTTCTTCTTTTACCAGCTCCAGCAGCTCAGCCAGCAGTGGGCCATGCTCCTCCCCCTGATCGGTGAACAGGAGCAGGTCATCCACATACTGCACCAACTGCTGGGGTCTGCTAAAGCCCTTTAAACAGTTCGCCATGCATTGGTGAAAAACGCTGGGGCTGTTGTGGAAGCCTTGGGGAAGACAGTTCCACGTGTATTGTTGGCCCTGAAAGGTAAAGGCGAACTTGTACTGGTCCTCCCGTTTTAAAAGAATGGACCAGAACCCATTTGAAATGTCCAACACCGTGAAAGTGGTCGCGGATGCTGGAATACTCCCTCTGAGGTCCGCTACGGCTGCTACAATGGGTGCACAGGCAGGGATGTTCTTATTTAGTACTCGATAGTCCACGGTGGCCCTCCATGAGTTGTCCCGTTTCTTAACCGGCCACAGTGGAGAGTTCACATGGGTAGCTATCGGTCTTCACACCCCTTGCTCTACCAGTGATCCCAGCGACATTGTCAGGAATACCTCTGCCTCCCTGGGGAACTTATATTGCTTTTGTGGTTGGGTCATGGGGTCCCCTTCTATACTAACTTCCACCCCCGTTACCCTGCTACAGTCATGTTTGTGGGTGGCGAATGCTGCAAGGTGTGCCCGTATATATGCCTGGTACTCCACTGGGGTGTTACTGACCAGTAATTCCAAGTCATAACCCTCCTTTGGCTTCACAGTACACAACATTCCCTTGGCCCCTTTTTCTGGGATCACCGCCACCTCACCTTCCCTGTCTGTCCCTATGGCTCCCCATAGACAGTGGTTCCTCAGATCCAAAAGGATCTAGTGGCTAATGATAAAATCAGCCCCCAGGATCCCTTTTCCCTCCTGCTCCCATTTCATCAGGACACACTTCCATTTGGTTTTGAGTGTCCCTAACTGAATGGTGAGCGGGATGGGAAACGAACCAGTTTGCACATTGCCTGTGAAACCCACTAGACTGTACGGGACCCCGCTCGATAGAGGTGAGGTAGTCGGGTTATCTGCATGTACAAGGGTGCAGGAAGCACCAGTATCTAGCAGGTAGGTCCCGTTCACTTTCTCCACCTCCATTGTAACGCACGGTCTCTTCCAGGCATCGTACTCGAGGGAACACAGGTGCACAGGGTGCGCTGGCTCTAGTCATGCACATGGGTGGGTTGGAGCAGAGGGTCTTACCGGACCGGCTACTGTACTGGTTGCGGTAGCTACTGCTCCCAGTCCGTTTATAAGTGTCTGTCTGGCGGCTACGAGTGTCTCATATGAGTCGGGTGTTCCTGCCCCGGCCTTACGGGCTGGGGTTGGAGCGGCCTTTCCCTTAGTCTCTTTCCAAGGGTTCCTACAGTCCTTCCTCCAGTGCCCACTTTTCCCACACCCAAAACATTCACCCCCTTTGTGGGGAGGATTCCCACCTTCCTGATGTCACTCTCTCTTGCCTTGGCTGGTTTAATCTCATGGACCTTCCCGTTCCGGTAAGCCAGGGTCAACTGTCTGACCACTGCCTCCTCGGTGGTTCTGGGGTCTCTTGGATCGAACCAGACCTGGGCTTTGGCCTTCACTCCAGGTAAGCTGTTTGACACCAGGCTGCGGAGCCAGTGAGCCAGCTCGTTAGGGGCCAGGGGGGCCCGGTCAAGAACACCACTACAGGCCCTTTCGTAGACCGGCCACAACCTGTCGGCGAAAGCCTGTGGAGTCTCCCCATAGAGCTGTACTGTCTTCTCCACTAGGGAGAAAGGACTCCCGTCATTCATACTCATGGCTTTTAGAACCTCCTCCTTAACCGTAGCGTACGTGTTTCGCCCCATTCTGCTGTCCGCAGAGAGGGATTGGCACAGCTTGGTGTCTAGCGAGAAGAGCAACAGCTTAGCCTGCTCCGAATTATCGCACCCGTTAATATCCCCTGTGTGTTCCACTTCCAGGAAGTGTACCGAGGGATCTCCCTATTGGGTGAGCTTATTTAGGTGGCCTATCATAGCCCTCAGTTTTTGGGTGTCATGGGGGCTATGAAATTGCTTACTAGGGGTCCTGCTGCCCCATTTGCACCAGGTGGGCCAAACGTCTGCTGCCGGACCGAGTGCATTGGCCCTGGTTCCAGCCCTCCTTGTATTGGCTTGCCTGCTTCCCCCTGCTACCAAACCGATTTAAAACTCGAGGCCGCCGGTGATGGTAGTTCGCAATCCTTGCCTGCCCCGCACTCTGGTTGACACCCCCGCTGCTCTGGGCTGTTCCTGGGAGCTACAGGCGGTGACTGCGGGGTTTCTCCTTGCTATACCAGGTGTTCCTGGGCTAAACCCGGGTTTGTCAGGCACACCATGCTTTTAGCCCGGGATAGAGCAAGGTTCAAGCCTTGGATCAGCTGCTGGCAGGGGCCATGGTCACCAGCCTCAATTTCCCTGGTACTGGCTACCTTATCGGCTCCCTGAATGTCTTTCACCCTCTCCCCATAATCTTTAACTTGCTTGGCGAGGCAGGAATTCTATTCCCGCAATGCAAGTTCGCTATTCATGGCTTCAATAATCTGACACTGTAAAAGGTCCAGTTGGGTTTTGTGCCTTTCTTTAGTGAGCTCTCTACTTTCCTTTCACTGTCCCACCTCTGTCCACAGCCTTTCCCCGACTGTGTCCCTTGCAGTGGACCTCTCTTCTGCCTGCCTCAATACTCCCTTTAATTTCTCATTCTCCTCATCTAGAAGCCGGATCTGTCGCTGAAGGCAAATTAGCCAAATCGCCTTCTCTATTGACTTTTTATGGTCCTTGCTCTCGGTCCATTGAGCTGCAGCATCTTCTGGACGCTCAGCATACAATAGATCGAGTCCCCACTCCTTCGCCACATTTATCCTCTTAAACACATACGAGGAAATCCCCTCTTCCTTTTTGCTTCTTTTCATGAAACCAGTCCCTTGCCCCAGAGTCCCTTGGTGGTCGCCATTATGTAAGGGGTGGTTTTCGGAGAGTCAGCTTTCCCTTCTGCCCTTAAATGAATCGCTCCCACACCCTTGGTTCTAGACACTTGAATTGTAAAGGGACTGTGACAGACTTGGGCAAACAATCGGTTTCAAGGTAGGAAGCAGGTATGGCTTTATTGTGTTTAAAAGGAAGTGAAAGGCACATCTTTAATAACACACAGAATAGCAATAGCAATAGACACGAAGGGGTACAACACGTTGAATAAATTGTCAACATACAGCATATGGAGAAAAGAATACAGCTTAAACTCTAAATGGGGTAAAGAGGAAAATGCAGATACATTTACACAAGTTATCCTCGTCTCCCCCGCTCTCAATTCCCCTGACTAACTAAGTTATAGCTCTGGGGGTTCAGGAGCTATGCTCACCAATCCCTTTTGACAATTGCCGGTGAATCGCAGTTTCGGGGTTCACTGCACTTGGCCTTCTAGGCGAGCCGTATCCCGGACGGAGGAGAGGACTTCGGACTGCGTAGACTTCAGTTGCGGTGATGCAGTAAGTTGCGTTTTGGATGTATGGAGTAAGTACCCACTTTATTTGGTTAGGAATAGTTTTAGTTAGTCCCTTTTGTTAATTTCTCACCCGTTGGTCGTTCAGAAGTAGATTGTAGAGTGGAAATAAATGTCGATTCTTCGGTTTTTGCTGAGTTGGTTTCGGTTGGTCGTTTCGCTGGTTGTGGTGGCCCGGGTTGTCAATTTGGTTGGTGACAACCTTCCGTTTCGTGTGCCTCGTGCTGTTTGCATGCTCAGTCGGTCCTTGATGATTTCTTGCACTTTTCTCCACGACTCCATTTCTTCACTCCCCACCTCCGGCTGCTTGTGTTCTTTTCCTTGTAAAACTGGGAATAGATATATCCAAATAAAAGGCTTCCTTATCTCCCACCAAATCTGGCCCAGCTCTTTGTTTCAAGGGAGCTGCTCATTAGTTTTGAGCTCTCTTCTTTGTCAGAATTTGTCGAGCTTGTTCAGCAGTAATTTGATTAAGTTGTATAGTTGAGATAATGGTTGGTAATTTGATTATCTCTTAGGGGGTGAATTGGTGTTGCATAGTTCCCCCAGACAGTCTGGGATCCTTAATACACGAATTTGCTTCACAGAGGTTAGCCCCATGTCATGTATTCGGTAACTCTTTTTTTCGCAGCCAAAATGTTGTAGAATCTTAAAATTGATATGCTGCTTCCCAGAGATGTTTAGGGGATCTCAGGCTTCTGTAATTTAGATCCAAATTAAATTCCCTTTCTTATGAGTTAAAACACTGTGGGGGCTCCATGAATGCATCCCCTTTTATCCCCTGCAGGCCTCGTCTTCCTCTTTAAAATCATTTGTGTCCTGAAGTTTGTCCTTCCATTTTAAAAGTCCAGAAAGGGATTCTTCTCCTCTGCATGGGAACAGGTACAAGGAATCTTTGTGAAATATTGGTAAATTCGACATCTCCAAAGCAAGTAAAGCAAGTATTAAATATGGAAACCAAAACTGCTCGCAGCATTCCAGGTCTTGCCTCACCAATCTCCTTTATAACTGCAACAAGACTTCTCTGCTTTTATACTCGATCCCCTTTGCAATAAATGGACTGCATCCCAGAGTACTTAAGGAGGTGGCCTTGGAAATAGTGGATGCATTGACAGTCATTTTCCAACATTCCATTGAGTCTGGATCAGTTCCTATGGAGTGGAGTGTAGCCAATGTAACCCCACTTTTTAAAAAAGGAGGGAGAGAGAAAAGAGCGAATTATAGCCGGTCAGCCTGACATCGGTAGTGGGTAAAATGATGGAATCAATTATTAAGGATGTCATAGCAGTGCATTTGGAAAGAGGTAATATGATAGGTCCAAGTCAGCATGGATTAGTGAAAGGGAAATCATGCTTGACAAATCTTCTGGAATTTTTTGAGGATGTTTCCAGTAGAGTGGACAAGGGAGAACCAGTTGATGTTGTATATTTGGACTTTCAGAAGGCTTTCGACAAGGTCCCACACAAGAGATTAATGTGCAAAGTTAAAGCACATGGGATTGGGGGTAGTGTGCTGACATGGATTGAGAACTGGTTGTCAGACAGGAAGGAAAGAGTAGGAGTAAATGGGGACTTTTCAGAATGGCAGGCAGTGACTAGTGGGGTACCGCAAGGTTCTGTGCTGGGGCCCCAGGTGTTTACACTGTACATTAATGATTTAGACAAGGGGATTAAATGTAGCATCTCCAAATTTGCGGATGACACTAAGTTGGTTGGCAGTGTGAGCTGCGAGGAGGATGCTATGAGGCTGCAGAGCGACTTGGATAGGTTAGGTGAGTGGGCAAATGCATGGCAGATGAAGTATAATGTGAATAAATATGAGGTTATCCACTTTGGTGGTAAAAACAGAGAGACAGACTATTATCTGAATGGTGCCAGATTAGGAAAAGGGGAGGTGCAAAGAGACCTGGGTGTCATGGTACATCAGTCATTGAAGATTGGCATGCAGGTACAGCAGGCGGTTAGGAAAGCAAATGGCATGTTGGCCTTCATAGCGAGGGGATTTGAGTACAGGGGCAGGGAGGTGTTGCTGCAATTGTACAGGGCCTTGGTGAGGCCACACCTGGAGTATTGTTTACAGTTTTGGTCTCCTAACCTGAGGAAGGACATCCTTGCTATTGAGGGAGTGCAGCGAAGGTTCACCAGACTGATTCCCGGGATGGCGGGACTGACCTATCAAGAAAGACTGGATCAACTGGGATTGTATTCACTGGAGTTCAGAAGAATGAGAGGGGACCTCATAGAAACCTTTAAAATTCTGACGGGGTTAGACAGGTTAGATGCAGGAAGAATGTTCCCAATGTTAACGAAGTCCAGAACCAGGGGACACAGTCTAAGTATAAGGGGGAAGCCATTTAGGACCAAGATCAGGAGGAATTTCTTCACCCAGAGAGTGGTGATCCTGTGGAATTCTCTACCACAGAAAGTTGTTGTGGCCAATTCACTAAATACATTCAAGAAGGAGTTAGATGAAGTCCTTACTACTAGGGGAATCAAGGGGTATGGCGAGAAAGCAGGAATGGGGTACTGAAGTTGCATGTTCAGCCATGAACTCATTGAATGGCGGTGCAGGCTAGAAGGGCCGAATGGCCTACTCCTGCACCTATTTTCTATGTTTCTATGTTTCTATGTTTCCATGTTTCTATGTTTCTATGCTTCTATTCCATTGGCCTTCTGATCAATTGCTGTCCCTGCATATTAACCTTTTGTGTTTCATGCACAAGTACCCGCAGGTCCCGCTGTTACTGCAGCACTGTGCAGTTTTTCTCCATTTAAATAATAACTTGTCTTTGAATTTTTCTGCCAAAGTGCATAACCTTGCACTTTCCAACATTATACTCCATCTGCCAAATTTTTGCCCACTCTCTTAGCCTGGCTATGTTGTTTTGCAGATTTGTTGTGTCCTCCTCACACATTGCTTTTCCTCCAATCTTTGGCTATGTTACACTCGGTCCCTTCTTCCAAGTCGTTAATATAGATTATAAAGAGTTGGGGACCCAGCACTGATCCCTGCGGCACACAACTAGTTACTGTTTACCAACCAGAGAATGAACCATTGATCCCGACTTTCTGTTTTCTGTTAGTTAGCCAATCCTCTATCCATTCTAATATATTACCCCCAACCCCTTGTGCAGTAATCCTTTATGTGGCACCTTGTCAAAATGCCTTCTGGAAGTCCAAATACACCACATCCCCTGGTTCCCCTTTATCCACCCTGTTCATTACATCCTCAAAAAATTCCAGCAAATTTGTCAAACATGACTTCCCTTTCATAAATCCATGCAGACTCTGCCTGACTGAATTATTTTTTTCCAAAGGTCGGAGGAGCAGTGACCGGAGGAGGTGTGAGCAGCGGCCTATAAAGGCCCAGCGGGAGTCCGGGGATCGACGGCAGTCGGAGGAGCAGCGGCTGGAGGAGCAGCGAGCAGCGAGCTACAGCTGGTGCAGGGTCAAAAGTAAGAAACAAGTCACAAGTAATCAAAGGGTGACGTCACAGCCAAGAGGGTAAGTGATTGGCTGGTTGAGTGGTGAGTAGTTCTCTGTTTCTTTGTCTTTCTTCTTGTTCTTAGCAGCAAGAAACCTTTGGCATGTTGCCAAATTAAGTAATCTAATGGTTAAGTCATGGTAGGAGAGCTCGGACACGTGTCATGCTCCTCCTGTGCTATGTGGGAAGACAGGGGCGCTTCCAGTGTTCCTGGTGACTACATGTGCAGGAAGTGTATCCAGCTGCAGCTCCTGACAGGCCACATTGCGGCACTGGAGCTGCGCATGGAGTCACTCTGGAGCATCCGCGATCTGCGGATGTCTTGAATAGCACATTTAGTGAGTTGGTCACACCGCGGGTAAAGGTTACTCCGGCAGATAGGGAATGGGTGACCATCAGGAAGAGCAGTGGAAGGAAGGTAATGCAGGAGTACCCTGGCGTCATCCCCCTGCAAAACAGATACACCATCTTGGGTACTGTTGGAGGAGATGACTCATCAGGAGAAGGCAGCAGCAGCCAAGTCCATGGCACCAGGGGTGGCTATGCTGCACAGGAAGGCAGGAAAAAGTGTGGGAGAACTATAGTGATAGGGGATTCTATTGTAAGGGGAAAAGATAGATGTTTCTGCGGCTGCAATCGAGACTCCAGAATGGTATGTTGCCTCCCTGGTGCAAAAGTCAAGGATGTCTCGGAGCGGCTGCAGTGTATTCTGGAGGGGAAGGGTGAACAGCCAGCTGTCGTGGTACATATAGGTACCAACGATATAGGAAAAAAACGGGATGAGGTCCTTCAAGCTGAGTTTAGGGAGCGAGGAGTTAAATTAAAAAGTAGGATCTCAAAGGTAGTAATCTCAGGATTGCTATCAGTGCCACGTGCTAGTCGGAGTAGGAATTGCAGGATAGCTCAGATGACTATGTGGCTTGATGAGTAGTGCAGTGGGGAGGGGTTCAAATTCCTGGGACATGGGAACCGGTTCTGGGGGAGGTGGGACCAGTACAAACCGGACAGTCTGCACCTGGTCAGAACCGGAACCAATGTCTAGCGGAGTGTTTGCTAGTGCTGTTAAGGAGGGGTTAAACTAATATGGCAGAGGGATGGGAACCTATGCAGGGAGATAGAAGGAAGTAAAATGGGTGCAGAAGCAAAAGATAGAAAAAAGAAAAATAAAAGTGAAGGACAGAGAAACACAAGGCAAAAATCAAAAAGGGCCACATTACAGCAAAATTCTAAAGGGAGAAAGTGTATTAAAAAGACAAGACTGAAGGCTCTGTGCCTCAATGCGAGGAGTATTCGTAATAAAGTGGACAAATTAACTGCATCAACAGCAATTAACAAATATGATATAATTGGGATTACAGAGACATGGCTCCAGGGTGACCAAGGCTGGGAACTCAACATCCTGAGGTATTCAACATTCAAGAAGGACAGACAGAAAGGAAAAGGAGGTCGGGTAACGTTGCTGGTTAAAGAGGAAATTAACGCAATAGTAAGGAAGGACATTAGCTTGGATGGTGTGGAATCTGTATGGATAGAGCTGCGGAATACCATCGGGCAGAAAACGCTTGTGGGAGTTGTGCACAGACAACCAAACAGTAGTAGTGAGTTTGGGGACAGCATCAAACAAGAAATTACGGATGCGTAAAGGTACAGCAGTTATCATGGGCAACTTTAATCCACATAGAGATTGGGCTAACCAAACTGGTAGAAATACAGTGGAGGAGGATTTCCTGGAGTGTATTAGGGATGGTTTTCTTGAAAAATATGTCGAGGAACCAACTGGAGGGCTGGCTATCCTAGACTCGGTGATGTGGAATGAGAAAGGACTAATTAACAATCTTGTTGTGCGAGGCCTCTTGGGGAAGAGTGACCACAATATGGTACAATTCTTTATTAAGATGGAGAGTGGCACAGTTAATTCAGAGACGAGAATCCTGAACTTGAGGAAAGGTAACTTCAATGGTATGAGGTGTGAATTGGCTAGAATAGACTGGCAAATGAGACTTAAAGGGTTGACGGTGGATAGGCAATGGCAAACATTTAAAGATCATATGGATGAACTTCAACAATTGTACATCCCTGTCTGGAGAAAAAAATGAAACGGGGAATGTGGCTCAACCGTGGCTAATAAGGGAAATTAGGGATAGTGTTAATTCCAAGGAGAGGCATATAAATTGGCCAGAAAAAGCAGCAAACCTGAGGACTGGGAGAAATTTAGAATTCAATTGAGGAGGACAAAGGGTTTAATTAGGAGCGGAAAAATAGAGTATAAGAGGAAGCTTGCAGGGAACATAAAAACTGACTGCAAAAGCTTCTGTAGATATGTGAAGAGAAAAAGATTAGTGAAGACAAACGTAGGTCACTTGCAGTCAGAATCAGGTGACTTTATAATGGGGAACAAAGAAATGGCAGACCAATTGAACAAATACTTTGGTTCTGTTTTCACGAAGGAAGATACATATAACCTTCCAGAAATACGAGGAAACCGAGGGTCTAGCGAGAAGTCGGAACTGAAGGAAATCTTTATTAATCAGGAAATTTTGTTAGACAAATTGTTGGGATTGAAGGCCAATAAATCCACAGGACCTGATATTCTTCATTCCAGAGTATTTAAGGAAGTAGCCCTAGAAATAGTGGATGCATTGGTGATCATTTTCCAACAGTCTATCGACTCTGGATCAGTTCCTATGGACTGGAGGGGAACTAATGTAACACCACTTTTTAAAAAGGAGGGAGAGAGAAAATGTATTATTATAGACCAGTTAGCCTGACATCAGTAGTGGGGAAAACGCCGGAATCAATTATTAAAGATGAAATAGCAGCGCATTTGGAAAGCAGTAACAAGATCGGTCCAAGTCAGCATGGATTTATGAAAGGGAAATCATGCTTTACAAATCTTCGAGAATTTTTTTAGAACGCAACTAGTAGAGTGGACAAGGGAAAACCAGTGGATGTAATGTGTTTGAACATTCAAAAAGCTTTTGACAAGGTCCCACACAAGAGATTAGTTTGCAAAATGAAAGCATATGGTATTGGGGGTAATTTATTGACGTGGGTAGAGAACTGGTTGGCAGACATCTAGCAGGGAGCAGGGATAAATGGGTCCTTCTCAGTATCGCAGGCAGTGACTAGTGGGATGCCACTGGACTCAGTGCTGGGACCCCAGCTATTTACAATATACATCAACGATTTAGATGGAATCAACGGAATTGATTGTAATATCTCCAAGTTTACAGGTGACTCTAAGCTGGGCGGCGGTGTGAGCTGTGAGGAGGATGCTCATAGGCTGTAGGGTGACTTGTACAGGTTAGGTGAGTGGGCAAATACATGGCAGATGCAGTATAGTGTAGATAAATGTGAGGTTATCCACTTTGGTGGCAAAAACGTGAAGGCAGAATATTATCTGAATGGTGACAGATTAGGAAAAGGGGAGGTGCAACGTGACCTGGGTGTCATGGTACATCAATCATTGAAAGTTGGCATGCAAGTACAGCAGGCGGTGAAGAAGACACATGGCATGTTGGCCTTCATAGCTGGGGAATTTGAGTATTGGAGCAGCGAGGTCTTACTGCAGATTTACAGGGCCTTGGTGAGGCGTCACCTGGAATATTGTGTTCAGTTTTGGTCTCCTAATCTGAGGAAGGATGTTCTTGCTATTGAGGGAGTGCGGCAAAGGTTCACCAGACTTATTCACGGGATGGCAGGACTGACATATGAGGAGAGACTGGATCGACTGGGCCTGCATTCACTGGAGTTTTGAAGAATGAGAGGGGATCTCATAGAAACATATAAAATTTTGACGGGACTGGACAGGTTAGAGGCAGGAAGAATGTTCCCGATGTTGGGGAAGTCCAGAACTAGGGGTCAGAGTCTAAGGGATAAGGGGGAAGCCATTTAGGACCGAGATGTGGAGAAACTTCTTCACTCAGAGAGTTGTTAACCTGTGGAATGTTTTGCCACAGAGAGTTGTTGATGCCAGTTCGTTAGATATATTCAAGAGGGAGTTAGATGTGGCCCTTAAGGCTAGAGGGATCAAGAGATATGGATAGAAAGCAGGAAAGGGGTACTGGGCTGAATGATCAGCCATGATCTTATTGAATGGTGGTGCAAGCTCGAAGGGCCGAATGGCCTTCTCCTGCACCTATTTTCTATGTTTCTATGTTTCTATGTCCTGCTACTGCTTTTTTAATAATGGACGCCAACATTTTCCCAACCACAGACGTTAGGCTAACTGGTCTATAGTTTCCTGCATTTTGTCTTCCTCCTTTTTTAAATAGGGGCATTACATTTGCAGTTTTCCATTCTGCTGGGTCCTCCCCAGAATCCAGGCAGTGCATGTCCACAGATCCCTGAAAGTAGCAGGCCAGGTAGATAAGGTGGTTAAGAAGGAATATGGAATGCTTGCCTTTATAATCCGAGGAATAGAATACAAGAGATGGGGTCGCTGGGGCAGGTTTGGCCACTGCTGGAGTACTGCGTGCAGTTCTGGTCGCCATATTACAGGAAGGACATGATTGCACTGAAGACGATACAGAGGAGATTTACGAGTCTGTTGCCGGGAGTGGAGAATCTTAGCCATGAGGACATATTGGATAGGCTGGATTTGTTTTCCATGGAACAGAGCCTGAGGGGAGACTTCATTGAGGTGTATAAAATTATGAGGGGCCTAGATATAGTGGATAGAAAGGGCCTATTTCCCTTAGCAGAGGGGTCATCAACAAGGAGGCATAAATTTAAAGTAATTGATGGAAAGTTTAGAGGGGAAATTTCTTCACGCAGAGTGTTGTGGGGGTCTGGAACTCACTGCCTGAAAGGGTGGTAGAGGCAGAAACCCTCACCACATTTTAAAAGTGCTTGGATGTGCACCTGAAGTGCCGTAACCTGCAGGGTTATGGACCTAGAGCTGGAAAGTGGGATTAGGCTGGAGAGCCTCTTGTTGGCCGACGCGGACACGATGGGCCGAAATGGCCTCCTTCCGTGCTGTAAACTTCTATGATTCTATGATCTCCTTCACAAAGAGTTGAGGTGCGTGTGAGGTGACTTGGGCACATCTTTCCTCACGTGACAACATTTCAAAGGAAACTCAACGACTGTAAAGCACTTTGGGGCATCATGAGTTCCTGACAGACGCTGCAGAAATGCAAGTCCTTCTTTGCAAATGTTCGATGCAAATTCAAAATTCGCGGCAAAATGAGGGCTCGTCCAGGATTTGAACCCGGGACCTCTCGCATATTTCAAATAACAACCCCAAAGCGAGAATCGTACCTCTAGACCAACAAGCCAACTATGTATTTTATGTGGAGATAAGGTGTAACCATTATTAAGCATTTTTAGTTTGTTGCTATTCCTGATTGGAGGAGCACATGAGACGGAATCAGTGACTTTGTCTTTTTGACATGCCTTCTGAAGCGCCACACGGTCCCACTCCTGCAGTCAAGGAGCTGTCGGGACGTTAATATATCCATCATCATCAGCATCATAGGCGATCCCTCGAAACGAGGATGACTTGCTTCCACGCCAAAAAAGGATGAGTTCATGGTCGTATGGTGTTACTCCTCCCTGTGCGATCCCCAAGTTTGGCCAGGGAGCGTACAGCCTGACCTGACGGCCTCTGCGTTTCACTCAACAAGTGAGACACCATAAGTAAAGAATAATCGCGAGTTGACAGACAACCAAAAAGTGGGAAGCTATTCTGATCCCGGCAGGAACTTCTATATTTCTGAAAATGTCCCACCAAGGTGGAATTGTGATCTCTAGAATCTTTCTCCCTATCTCAATTGTTTTCTGTTCTCGAGAATCGAAATGTTTTTGTGAGTTTACTACAGCTGCTAGCAGAGCAGTAAGTTGTTCGGGTAGTGGGGGAATTTCATCGCCAAATGTACAACATCATCCTGCAGGTTTGTGATGTTTTCTCTCACAGTGAGGTGAACAGTGCAGGGTTCAGGAATGGGGACAATCCGTTCCTGGGACACTTGAATTTCTGCCTCGGGTTTAAAGCAAAAACTGCTGTCACTGACCGGACACCAGAAGTGACCATGTTGGTAGTGGGGCGCACTTGTGGTGACACAATATGTCCCACCCCCGATGTATGCTCCCTGTGGAGGGACATGGTTTTGTGCCATTACCTCCATGGTACAGTTGATAGACTGTGCACCAGCAGCTTTAAACCCACACTATGGTTTAGAATAGGTGTTCAAGTGCTGGGGACACAGTATTATGTGTGCACCCGGAGAGGTCAGTACCCGTCACAGCGTGTTCCCACTTTATGACATAGGGTGGGACTGCTGTGAAATGAACATGCGCACCTCCTTGAATGACTCCAATGTTCTCCACCCTGTATACAGTGTGGGAAGGGCTGTCCCACCCATGACCGGCATCCTTAGTACTATCCCCATGATGGTGTGATTAGAACATCGCGATCGACTGGGACAGGGTAAGTTTCAGAAGCTAGGCCGAGTTGGCACGGGCTTAGTGAGTTACTGTACGGGTGGAGGGCTGCGAGGTGCTTGTTACTGATCCAGTAGGGGACTAAACCTTGTTTTAAATCCTCCAGGTTGTTGCGGCCCTCGCCCAACAACCATACCCCGTACAGCACACACACCTCGTTCTGTGCAACCTGGTCAGAAGCATTCCTATCCTCCCATATGAGTGCATTCCCTGTCTGTGCATGTTTTTCCAGCTCAGCCACGATTTCCTTTCAATGGATCATCCTAGCCTGGTCCTCCTGTAGCTCTGAGCCTTCTCCTGTGTTTTCTTCTTTCATGATGTTTCTCAGTTGGTTCTGTAGACAATTTATCTGCATGTGTAGTTCTATATCGTCCAGGCTATTTATCACAGAGGATCCTGCATGATATGCCGTTAAAATGTCGTTCAAGGTGCCCCTTCTAGGTCTTCCCGTGCCCATGGTGTCCCTAGCGTATAGGTTGTATATATCTGTTTTGTCTACATTCTCAAATTCTAGCTCATAAAAGTTCTTGAACATTTCTCTGAGTAGGGCCTGGTATAGCTGCTCTGTTTCCTTCGGGCACCAGTCTGGTATTTGCACCTCGGTAAAGTTTAAAATAACTGAAGCTACTGCATAATGTAGCCCCTGGTATAACACCTTTTCGGTTGGTACCAATAATAATCTGTTCCCTGGTCACTTGGTGGTGGTCGGACACCTTTCTATTATTGTTCTCACTGGCGGGGTCGTGGGCAGGGGTTTCATAACGCGTGCTATAAGTTCGGTGGTGTTAATTGGGAGCGGGGTGTGTGGGACCACACACCCGTGTAGGCTGGAATCCCACCCCATCCCTTCCCCCTCATCTTGCCATTGCCTGGCAAAGGCGATTGATATGTCTGCAGGACAGATCTCCTCTGACCACCACATGCAGACGTAAATTCCCTGTTCAGACTCCTACCACTTGTTCTAACACACCTTCACTCCTCCCCGTGTCCCCGTGATGGTACGGTACATGTCATTCCCGAGTCTTTCCCAGTCAGAGTGCTGATCCCCCACATCCTTGCTCAGCTTCCTGAGCCAGCACCATCTACCCAGGGGAATCTTTCCTTTACAAGTCAAACAGACACGTTTTCCCTCCGTGACACTGACCCACGCAGCAACGACCCGTATCCTGGGGCATGGAACGGAGGCCTCCCCAGAGGTAAACCCTTCCTGACTGGAGTAGTGGGTGGAATGAGACCCCATGCACCCTGGCCACCTTCCCTCGTGGGCGTACACGGCGAGCTCTTCCACACCCGGTGTGTCACCCGCTGCAGTCACGATCGGTGCTCTCTCTCCTGAGACCATAAATGGGGGATTCTTCCACATCTCCTCAGCTGTCACTGCTCATCCTTGTCAGGGTGAGCAGGAACAGGACCCTGTTCATGTTGTTATCGATCTTGTAGTGCCTCTTTTACTGCCGACAAGGTGGGGTCTTTTCCTTTCCCCAATACATATGTCACTATTTAGTCACCGGTTGTCGGCTGAAACTCTTGACTTCTATATTCATATAAACATCCTTATCCTATTCTACTCGTTTCACACCTTCCATACGTGTGGTTTCTTTTCGGTTGTGGTGCCCTGAAATCATTACACGCATAATCTACACTACGCTCGATTCTTACTAAACATCCCTTAACACATATCGTATTATTTATGTACATCTGCCACCCATCTCCGGGTGGCCAGGTTAATTCCTGTCCTTCTCTTTTCTTCCCTGGCCTCTGTGTTTCCAGCGGGGCCGGTAGTAGGTCGGACTGTACCGCAGGCCCTGGAATGTCCTGACCGGAGGTGGGTCTGAGTCCCACACTATTGGGGGAATGTCTCCTCCGGTGATACAGCACACCGCTCCTTTGGGGGTGGCTGCCTGGTTCATTTTGTCCCCTGGGGGTTCTGCCTGGTTGAGGGCCGTGGGCTGGGGAACCCCAATTAGTGGCTGGTCCACCACTATCTCTTCTGGGGGTCCCTCGTCGCCCGAGGCTACCGGCTGGGTGTCCCTGCTCGCAGGCTGGTCCCTGATCTTAGGTACCCTTTCACGGTAGGTCCCTCTCCCGGGGCTGAACCACTTAAATTGGGGCGCTGGTGACCACGGTGCCTTAGGCCGTGGTGTGCGGAGAGTCCTTCTCAGGGTTTTTACCCCTGGGGTGCGTCCAAGTCCCAAATGATTGGGGGGATAGCTCCTCCAGTAACTCAGTCCATCGCCCCTCTGGGTACAGTCTGTGGGTCTGCCACGTCCCCTGTGGGATTTCCACAGTCTGGGGCTGCTGGCTGAGGGTCCCTGCCTTTAACACGGTTCCCTGTTCCTGGCTGTCCCTTATGTTTAGCTGCTGTCCCGGGGTTGAAAAGTTTGCACTGGTTTATGTGGAACCACTTTGTACGGCAAGGCATTTTCACGGCACAGACCATGGGGCTTGCCTTGTCGACAATGTGGTACGGCCCCATGTACAGTGCCTCATAAAACCCTCCTCGAGCGTAGTTGCTGACCATAACCTGGTCCCCTATCTCCCATTCGTGGTGTTTGCGCGGCTCCAGCAGCAGTCAGTTGCTCCAATGCTGTTTTCCCATATTGTCAGCAGCCTGCCAGTGAATCTGTTTAATGTGTTCAAACAGGTTCCTGACAAAGCTGTCCCGGCTCGCTTCCCAAAGCTGACCTTCCGTGAGTACCGGGGCTAATACATGGGTGGGGGTTCGCCTGGCTCTGCCGGCCATGAGCTCATACGGGGAGTACCCCGTGATCTTTGACTGGCTGGCCCGGATCCCTATGAGGACCAGTGGTCGGACCTCTACCCACCTCTTGGGTGAGTCCCCTGTCTCTTTTCGCAGTCTTTCTTTGATGTTGCGGTTTAAATGCTCCACAGGCCCGGATGACTGCGGGTTGTGGGCGACATGCCATTTCCCTTTGATGCTGAGCACCTTAATGGTCTCCTGCATCACCTGCCTGGTGAAGTGGCTCCCCTGGTCAGAATCCACGTACTGGGGTAGTCCATATGTCCCATAGACACTTTCCTTTTCTGGGCGTCGGGGTTGTTGGCAGCGCACACCAGACAGCTGGCACAGAACTCGCGGACGTCTTCCCTGAGTCCTGGCCACCACCCTGCCTGTACCACCCATTGCCAAGTGGTCTCAGGTCCAGGGTGTCCTGCTCCTGGACCCTCGTGGGCCAGCTGGAGGAATTCTCTCCGCTGTTGTTGGGGAACTACCCATTGCTCCCCATTGAAACGCATTTCTTCTGTACAGGCTGTCTGCGCTTTCCCCTTTTTCTAGCGTGTTCAGGACAGTTTTGGGGACGGGGTTTTGGATCTGAACCGTTTTTAGGTCCGGGGACAATGCTACCCCTGCCCTCCCTGTCATCCCAATCCTGCCCCTGACTGCTGCGATGGGGCCTGGGTTGTACGGATCCTCGAGCTTGCCGGTGCGCGCACCTTGCTTGGCCAACATGTCAGCCTGCTGGTTTCCCTCGCTCCAGGGTTCAGTGGTGGAATGTGCCTTCACTTTATGTATATAGATCTTCCCTTCCTTCCCCTCGGCTGTCATGATCTTTTCCAGTCGGGGTTTAATTGCCAGGGGTCTCCCGTCTGCAGATGTGTGTCCGCGACGGGACCAGATAGCCAAGTACTCCAGACACGAATTGCATGTGAACATACTGTCCGAGAAAATCGTGTGTCGGGTGGGGAATTCTTCGGGGTGTGTGACTTCATACACCACCGCAGACAGTTCAGCGTGCTGGGCACTCATCGTACTGGGGAGTTTAATCACCAGGGCAATGCCTGCCTCTGGGTCATAAACTCCACAGCCTGTGAGTCGTTCACCTGCAAATCCGTTCTTGAACCGTCCACAAAGATCTCTCGGCTTGTGGGATGTAACCCAGCCCGAAAACCTATGCTAATTTCCCATACCCCTTCTATTGAACACCGGTGGTTGATCCCTGGATAGATCATGTTGGCTGCGAGTCTTGGCTCGCAGAGATTCTTACCCCTTAAGTCCATCTGGGAGAGGAGTAGGGTCCAGCGAGCAATGCGGGCACTGCTCTCTGTCCCGTCCTTGATTCTCCCGTCCAGGAGCATTTGGATGGGCGTATGGTGGGTAAGGAGTGTGATAGGGGATCCCCTGTGAAGATCAGTGATCTTTTCACAGCCCAGTGAGTGGCTAGGAGGTGCCTCTCAAAGTTGGAGTATCCCTTTTCCACATCCGTGAGTATCCTGGAGGAGTAGACCACTGGTCTCAGCCGGCCGTGCCGCTCTTGGAGCAGTACTGCACTCAGGCTGTCCCCACTGGCTGCTACCTCCAGGAAAACTCTTTACCCCCATCAATAGCCCCGAGAGATGGCACGGTCTTCAGGTCTTTATTGAGTTGGATAAATGCTGCCTCGCAACCTTCGTCCCATTCCCACTCCACTCCCTTGTGTAGGAGTCGGAGCAGAGGGGCTGCTGTGGCTGCGTAATCCTCAATGAAGTCTCTGCTGTACCCGGTTAGCCCGAGAAAAGATCTTACTTCTGTTACTGTGTCGGGAGCTGGTAACTTCTGCACTGCTTCCCTTCTAGCTTTGTCAATGGCCCTTTCCACAGCGCGCACAGCCAGTCCCAGGAATTTTACTTCCTTCAGACCGATCTGTGCCTTTGTGGGATTCACTTTAAACCCTTCTTCTTTCAGCAGCTCCAGCAGTTCAGCCAGCAGTGGACCATGCTCCTCCCCCTCATCGGTGAACAGGAGCAGGTCGTCCACATACATTACCAGCTGCTGGGGTCTGCTGAAGCTCTTTAAACAGTTGGCCATACATTGATGGAAAATACTGGGGCTGTTGTGGAAGCCCTGAGGGAGACAGTTCCGAGTGTATTGCTGTCCTTTAAAGGTAAAAGCAAACTTGTACTGACCTTCTCTTCTTAAAGGTATGGACCAGAACCCGTTGGAAATATCCAGCTCTGTGAAGGTGGTCGCGGAGGCTGGGATACTTCCAATGAGGTCATCCAACGGCAGCAACCGTGGGTGCACAGTCGGGGATGTTACGGTTGAGTACTCGATAGTCCACCGTGGCTCTCCAGGTGTTGTCCCGTTTCTTAACCGGCCACAACGGAAGTTCACATGGGTAGCTATTGGTCTCAATATCCCTGTTTCACTAAAGAACCCAAGGCTGTTTCCATGTCTGCCTCCGCCTCCCTAGGGAAGTTATGCTGTTTCTACGGTCGGGTCATAGGGTCACCATCTATGCTAACCTCGACCCCGTTTATCCTCCCACAGTCATGTTTGTGAGTGGCAAAAGCTGCAAGGTTTGCCCTCACATACTCTTGGTACTCCATTGGAGTGTTCCTGACCAGTGATTCAAGGTTGTAACACTCCTTGGCTTCATGGTACACACCGTCCCTTTTCCCCATTTTTCTGGGATAACCATCACATCACTCTCCTGTCCCATACATACTGACCCCGAAAGACAATGGTTTCTTAAATCCACGAGGATCCCATGGCCTCGAATGAAGTCAGGCCCCAGGATCCCTCTCCCTTCCTGTTCCCACTTCATCAGGACACAAGTCCATTTGGTGTGGAGTGTTCCGAAACGAATAGAGAACGGAACGGAGAAAGAGCCAATCTTCTCGGTGCCTGTGAAATCCACTAAGCTCTAGGGGACCCCGCTAGACAGAGGTGAGGCGGCGGGGTTATTTACATAGACAAGGGTGCTTGATGCACCGGTATCCAGCAGGTCAGTCCCTTTCACCTTTTCCACCTCCATCTGAACGGTCGGTCTCCCCCACGCATCGTACTCGAGGGAACACAGGTGGACAGGCTGTGTCTGTTCTAGTCACTGTTTTGGCTGGGATGGGGCAGATGGAATTTCGGTACCGGTGGCAGTGGCTACCCTCCCAGAGCCATCCAGCATTGTTCGCAGCGCAGTCAGAAATGTATCAAACGGGTGGGGAGGGGCTGGCTTCTCAGTCTCGGTCTTTTGGGCAGTGGCTGGAGAACTCTTCCCTGCGCTACACTTCCATGGGTCTGGAGAAGGGACTCCCGTCATTACAGCCCATGGCTTCTCGAATATCTTCCTGGACAGCGGCACATATCCTCTGCCCACTTTTGCTCTCGGCAGAGAGGAACCTGTACAGCTTGCTGTCCAGTGAAAGGAGGTGCATCTTTGCTATCTCGGCATCATCACACGCGTTAATATCCCCTGCCTGTTCCACTTCCATAAAGTGGACCGTGGTGTCCCCCTTTGGGGTGAGCTTTCCCAGGTGACCTATCATAGCCCTAAGCTGTTGGGTCGTGTGGGGAACCACAAACTGACTTTCAAGGTGCCCCAAACCCCCAGCACCGGTGGGCGGGCCAAACGTTTGTTGCCGGACCGGGCACATTAGCCCTGGTTCTGGCCCTTCCTGTTCTGGCTCGCCTGCCCCTCCTCCCTGCTGCCAAGCCAAGCTGAAACTCGGTGCCACAGGTGGTGGTGGTCCGCTATCTCTGTCCGCCCCACAACTCGTTCACCCCTCCTGCTGCCGAACCGGAATAGTCACCGGCACCACAGGTGGTGGTTGAACAGTTTCCTCCTTCTCTTCCAGGTTTACCCGGGCCGTACTTGGGTTTATTAGGAATACCTTGCCTTTTGCCTTGGACAGAGCAAGGGTTAAACTTTTGATTTGTTGCTGGCAGGGACCGTGGACTACTTTATAAGCTGCGATCATTTCGTCGAAAATGTGTGCTCCCCGTGTACTTCAGCATCTGCCTCCTCTCTCGAAGGCTCTAAATTGCTTTGATCCACCATGGACCGATCTTCCTCCGCCACGTGGTGGTTAGCAGGTTTTGCAGAGCTTGCAGCTCGTTTGCAAGCTCATTGGAGGTGCTCCATTGTTCCACAGCACTTGAAAACATACCCTTTGAAGCGTCATGAATAGGCTGAATGGAAGCCTCCACAACGCCAACAAGCTGTGAATTGCCTTGCATTTATTCTTTGTTGGGGACTCTGAGTCATCTGGATCACCTGAGGCCTGCTGGCAGTTACAAACTCGTGGGTTCTGCCCTGTAAATTTCTGCTCGCAAACACAGTTCCAGTTAATTTATGAACATTGCTAGCACTTGTGTGCTGAGAGATTTGTTGGGTGTTATCACTGATGGACATAAACGCCTGTACTGTCGCAATGGCCTTATTGAGGGTCGGTGTCTCTCCAGTCAAAATTTTTCGTAGGATGGTCTCTTGCCTAGTACAAAAAAGTCTCTGAGCATTTGCTCCGGGCAGCCATCAAACTCACATTGTCCTGCAAGTTGCATTAGCTCGGCGACGTAGCTCGCCACTTCCTGACCGTCAGATCGCTGGCACTTGGAGAACCGATACCGCACCATCAGCAAGCTCTCCCTCGGGTTAAGATGCTCCCGAACCACTGTTCACAGCTCCTCATATGGCTTATCTGTGGGTTCCACCAGAGCCAGAAGATTCTTCATGAGGCTGTAGGTCGGTGCCCCACAGACTGTGAGGAGGACCGCTCTCCTTTTTGCAGCGCTTCCTTCTCCATCCAGCTCGTTGGCTACAAAGTACTGCTCTAGCCGTTCGACATAGGCTTCCCAGTCCTCACCCTCCGAGAACTTCTCCAGGATGCCCACAGTTTGCTGCATCTTTGCGTTGGATTCGTATTCTCGTCGCCAGTTATTGTGTTCCTAACACAGATGAGGCTGCACACAGGGAGGTTAAAGTAACAGTGACCTCAGTCTTTAATAAGACACTCCAGTGTGAGGAACAGGCCTTGGGGGCCGGCTTATATACAGTTCTCCAAAGGGATGCTGAGATCCCTTGGGACTTCAAGGGATGAGCTCCCTGGTGGTGGAACATGGGAGTGCATGCTTTACAGATACACAACAACCACCAGCTTCTCAAGGGCAATTAAGGTTGGGCAATAAATTCTGGCCTTGCCAGTGACACCCAGATCCTGTGAACTCATTTAAAAAAACACTATTTTAGGAGTCTGGTTCAAACTATTCATTGCTGACGACACCAGGAATCTGGGGCAACTTTTGTCAAATTGGGCTCAAAACTGGAGCGGTAATTCCGACTGTGCACAGATAATAGAATCAGTATTGAAGGTAAAATCACATGGTGCTCATTTTCAGAATCCACGCAGTAAGATTTGAAATAAAGTGAAGGAATTTTATGGTGAAAGGATTTGGAAATTAAATGTGACTTGTACTTCGCTCTTTAATTAAACTTTGTGGCGTCTGTCTGCCATTCATGTCTCTGTTGAATAAGGAAGGAGGGTTTGACATTGACCAGACTGCACTGCTCCTGATATTTGTGAGCTCATCGGTTATAATGCGATGTTTGTACCCATTGGTCAGTGCCAACTTTAGCTCAGCTGTTACTTCGTGATACCAACTTTGTGAAAAGTTTGAATTGCTCTTAATGCAGTCACTGCCTGGTGTTTTTGTTGTCATTGCAATCCCCTTCTTTCACACTGGAACAAATCGTAACCGTGTTTTTAAATTAGCAGTGTGAGATTTGTCGAGAGCATCTTTAAATGCTTCACAAAACCATTCCGATCCCTTCAGCTTCCAGGGTTCGATTCCCAGTTAGGGAAATCATTTTGCTACCACCGTTTTTAATTAAAGTGAAGTAATTTAATTAAATTACATAGATGACCCAAAGCACTTCAGAGTGGTGTCAAAACAAATGAGTTAGTAATTAGAAATAAGGAATGTCAGAAGTTGGACTTGAGTTTCTGGGATGGAGTAGAAATAACCCTCTGTGCACTGGAACTGGGAAGGGTGAATAATGAATGAATTGTTTCCGGGTTTGAAATGCGGCTTAGATCTGCTGGTATTAACCGATAGCATTGTTGAGCAGAATGAAAGAAATGCTAACATGATCACTGAGGGTCAGTCGAACCTTCAACAAATTAATTTTACTAATTTGTGAAACTTTAATCATTGAGGAAGTTTTATTCCCTTTCTGATTTTACACACTCTGTATTTTAGGAGACTTGTTTTAAATGTTCTTCATGGAATCAGAGAAGTTTACAGCACAGAAGGAGGCCATTGTCACATGAGCAATGAACATTTAAACCCAGTTTTTGTTTCAAAAGTAAAGTTTACGCCCAGGCTTGAATCGGAGACTTTTCGCGTGTGAGGCGAACGTGATAACCGCTACACTACGGAAACTGCTGCCAAATGCAGTGCCCAGAGAGAAGTGTTCAGCGACAAGCTGAAATGCTGAATCCCTTTTTCTGAAAACATTCCTTTCACAAACATTTCTCTGACCGAAACGGCACAAAACAAAAATGTTCCTTTCAAATGTGCCAATTATTTTCGTTAAACTTTTATTTTGCTTTCATGGGATAACATAATTAATGATTCGATAATTTTCTTTTGCACAATGAAAGAAATACTAACTGAGGGAAAGTCACTACGTCAATAATTTGTTCTGTGCTCTGCATGTTTGTAATGTCGCCAAGTTTGCTGATGATACAAAGATAGGTGGGAAAACAAGTTGTGAGGAGGACGCAAACAATCTGCAAAGCGATATAGATAGGCTCAGTGGGTGGGCAGAAATTTGTCAGATGGAGTATAATGTGGGAAATATGAGGTTATCCACTGTGGTAGCAATGATAAAAAAGCAAATAATGATTTAAATGGGGAGAGATTACGAAATGCTGCGGTGCAGAGGGACCTGGGGGTCCTTATACATGAAACACAACAGGTTAGTATGCAGAAACATCCTCTCTGCATCCACCTTGTCAAGCCCCCTCATAATCTAACACGTTTCCATAAGATCACCTCTCAATCTTCTGAATTCCAATGAGTAGAGGCACAACCTACTCAACCTTTTCTCATAAGTTAGCCCCCTCATCTCCGGAATCAACCTAGTGAACCTTCTCTGAACTGCCTCCAAAGCATCTATATCTTTTCTTAAATATGGAAACCAAAACTGCACGCAGTGTTCCAGGTCTGGCCTCACCAATACCCTGTATAACTGCAGCAAGACTTCTTTGTTTTATACTCCATCCCTTTTGCAATAAAGGACTTACCAAGTGCTATCTGTTAATAAACCTCCAGTCAAATCTTCTCAGATTCTTAAAAGCATTGCCAAAGGAAAAGAATGAGTTTTACCCTCTATCTCAAGGGATATCTTGGTGACTGCAATCAAGAGTTGCCACAACAAAGTAGCACAAATAGAACTTTGATGGGAAGAATGTATTCGCACTACCGTTGTGGTGTCTTTCGACTGTAGAGGCTGCACAGAGATAAAGTGTAACCATCATTGAAGCATTTTTAGTGTGTGTTGTTATTTTTGATCGGAGGAGCACATGAGACGGAATCAATGACTTTGCCTTTTCGACATGTTTTCTGAAGTGCCGCGCGGTCCCACTCCTGCAGTCAATGAGCTGTTGGGACGTTAATGTATCCATCATCATCATCATCATAGGCGGTCCCGCGAAACGAGGATGACTTGCTTCAACGCTGAAAAAGGATGAGTTCACAGGTGTTTCAATGAAGGACCCGAACTACATCCCGAAGGGTGGAAGATGCCTGTGCGTGGATTTTTTTAACGTGTGGTGGCCATTGCACCCCAGCCATCACACGGGCTTGACAGAGCTTGGTCTTGGTCCAGTGGCAAGGGTTAAGCAGGTCGACTGGAGACCAGTTCTGCTGCACGGACTCAGTGCACACACCTATCGCAGTGTGGGCTGGCCCGTGCTAACCCTGGGCCACTGGCCCCGAACTCATGCCTCCCCTGGGCCCTGATCACATCCCTCCACAGTCTCTCACCGCTCCTTCGCCCCGATCTCGATGCTCCTGCTGTACCTGCCCACGCTCCAATCACCGATCTGGACCTTGATGACGTCACTCTTCGCTGCCGCCGCCCTCCTGCACCAGCTCGCGCTGCTCCCTGGAGTAGTCTCCCGGGATCTCCAAGCTGCTCCCAGGGCCGCTCGCTGTTCCTTTTATGGCCCCGACCTGCCGCTGATGTTCTCCCGTTAGTGTATCCAGGCTGTGGGTGGCCACCCCGAGCGCAGCAGAGGGGTTTCTGCATTAGTTCTGGGTGGGGACAGTATCTGTCCCCTTCTCTCTTCCTCTTTTCTATATCCCTGGGCTTTTATTTCTCTATTTATTCCCCCTGTCTCAGTTTCTAGTGTTTAAAAGGGAACAAAAGATGAAATGGGTGTCACTGTGGAACAATTTCTCTCACTCAAAGTTAGACACACTACCGTTGCACCATGAGGTCTAGGTAGCTAGCCGTTGATATTCAGGTTCCAATAAGAATATATATATATATATATCTACATGTATCATAACTGTTCCCTGGTGGTCGAGTGGTTAAGATCCGGCGCACTAACCTGGTTTCAATTGTCGATCAATTCATTGCGTAAAAATAATTGAGTTCTGTGAAACGATTAATAATTGCTGTAATCACCATGAATACCAATACTTTCTGTGATAGACCGAGCTTACAGACTATCTGGCTTCTCCTGCCCTTTGCCGGGCACGTGTTCCGGGTTTAATTTTGTAAACTGTGCGAGTTCGTAGATCGCGGTGAGATGGGAGGAGCCTCTGTGACCCCACTGTGAGGATGTAGAAGTGAACACGGTGGCTGGGTGATCCGAGACATTTCTGTAAAGGGCAGTGGAGGAGAAGGATTGAGAACTTTCAGTGTGGGACAGAAGTTGTTTAAGGCGAGCTAACACATTCCTGATCAGCACAGAGGGAGCTCACTGGTCAGCTCCCCTCTGTTGTGCCAGCTGTGCCAGAGGTTTCTGTCGTGCAGTGGTTATCACGTGTGCTTATCACGTTTGTTCGATCCCGGGAAGGAGCATTATATTTAAACTTGCTATCGAGGAACAATCAGAGGCGAGTTTCGTCTCCTGGCAAATGCTGCCTGACCTGCTGAGATTTCCAGCATTTGCTGTTTTTATTTGCTATTTATTCTCCTGGCAAAAGTGATCCCTTATTCCTGAAGTGCTCTTTATTTCACTTCAATAAATAGATAACTTTCAGTGAGAGAAAACGGATTCACCGGGTACATTTCGCTTGTGACGCCAACGTGATATCCGCTACACTGCAGCCCATCAAATGGCGAGGAACCACTGAATATAAAGGATGAGCTCACAAATATCAGGGGCAGTGCAGTCCCGTCAACGTCAAACTCTCCTTTCTTATTCAGCAGAGACATGAACGGGAGTCAGATGCCATAAAGTTTAATTACAGACACAAATGCAGTAACACTTCCAAATCTTTTCACTGTAAAATTCTTAAAATTTATTTGAAATCCTACTGCATTGAATCTGAAAATGAGCACCATGGGCTTTTATCTTCACTACTGATTCTATTTTCTGTGCATGGTCGGAATAACCGGTGCTGTTAAATTTGACAAAAGTTGCCCCAGATTCCTGATGTCATCGGCAATGAAGATTTTGAACCAGATCCTAAAATACAGTGTGTAAAATGGGTTAATATGCAGAAGAACATAAGAACATAAGAAATAGGAGCAGGAGTCGGCCATACGCCCCTCGAGCCTGCTCCGCCATTTAATGCAACGGCAAAAAACATGTGAGGTTAGCCCCGTTCAAACACGCATCCAATGGTCAAGCAGAGTGGGTAGTTCATGCACAAGTACCCCCAGGTCCCGCTGTACTGCAGCACTGTGTAATTTTTCTCCTTTTAACTAATAACTTGTTCTTTGATTTTTTTCTGCCAAAATGCATAACCTTGCACTTTCCAACATTATACACCATCTGCCAAATTTTTCCCCACTCACTTAACCTGGCTATGTCTTTTTGCAGATTTTTTGTGTCCTCCTCACACATTGCTTTTCCTCCCATCTTTGTATCATCAGCAAACATTACACTCAGTCCCTTCATCCAAGTCGTTAATATAGATTGTAAAGATTGGGGTCCCAGCACTGATCCCTGCAACACCCCACTAGTTACTGATTGCCAACCAGAGAATGTACCATTGATTCCGACTCTCTGTTTTCTGTTCGTTAGCCAATCCTCTCTCCATGCTAATATATTACCCCCAACCCCGGGAACTTTTATCTTGTGCAGTAATCTTTTATGTGACATCTTGTCAAAATGTCTTCTGGAAGTCCAAATATACCACATCCACTGGTTCCCCTTTATCCACCCTGTTCATTACATCCTCAAAGAATTCCAGCAAATTTGTCAAACATGACTTCCCTTTCATAAATCTATGCAGACTCTGCCTGACTGAATTATTTTTTTCCAAAAGTCGGAGGAGCAGTGACCGGAGGAGGTGTGAGCAGCGGCCAATAAAGGCCCAGCGGGAGTCCGGGGATCGGCGGCAGTCGGAGGAGCAGCGGCTGGAGGAGCAGCGAGCAGCGAGCTACAGCTGGTGCAGGGTCAAAAGTAAGAAAGAAGTCAAAAGTAATCAAAGGGTGACGTCACAGCCAAGAGGGTAAGTGATTGGCTGGTTGATTGGTGAGTAGTTTTCTGATTCTTTGATTTCTTCTTGTTCTTAGCAGCAAAGAAACTTTGGAATTCTTGCCAAATTAAGTAAATCTAATGGTTAAGTCATAGCAGGAGAGCTCGGACACATGTCATGCTCCTCCTGTGCTGTGTGGGAAGTCAGGGACGCTTCCAGTGTCCCTGATGACTACATGTGCAGCAAGTGTATCCATCTGCAGCTCCTGACAGGCCACATTGCGGCACTGGTGCTGCGCACGGATTCACTCTGGAGCATCCGCAATGCTGAGGATGTCGTGAATAGCACAGTTAGTGAGTTGATCACACCGCAGGTAAAGGCTACTCAGGCAGAGAGGGAATGGCTAAACATCAGGAAGAGCAGTGGAAGGAAGACAGTGCAGTAGTCCCCTGCGATCATCCCCTGCAAAACAGATACACCACCTTGGGAGAACTATAGTGATAGGGGATTCTATTGTAAGGGGAATAGATAGATGTTTCTGCGGCTGCAATCGAGACTCCAGAATGGTATGTTGCCTCCCTGGTGCAAAGGTCAAGAATGTCTCGGAGTGGCTGCAGCGCATTCTGGAGGGGGTGGGTGAATAGCCAGCTGTCATGGTGTATATAGGCACCAATGATATAGGGAAAAACGGGATCAGGTCCTACAAGCTGAGTTTAGGGAGCTAGGAATTAAATTAAAAGGTAGTAATCTCAGAATTGCTACCAGTGCCACGAGCTAGTCAGAATAGGAAATGCAGGATAGCTCAGGTGAATATATGGTTTGATGAGTAGTGCAGGAGGGTGGGATTCAAATTCCTGGGACATTGGAACCGGTTCTGGGGGAGATAGGACCAGTACAAATCGGGCGGTCTGCACCTGGTCAGGACCGGAACCAATGTCTAGGGGAATGTTTGCTAGTGCTGTTGGGGAGGGGTTAAACTAATATGGCAGGGGGATGGGAACCTATGCAGGGAGATAGAAAGAAGTAAAATGGGGACAGAAGCAAAAGATAGAAAGAAGAAAAGTACAAGTGGAAGGCAGAGAAACACAAGGCAAAAATCAAAATGGGCCACATTACAGCAAAATTCTAAAGGGACAAAGTGTATTAAAAAGCCAAGCCTGAAGTCTCTGTGCCTCAATGCGAGGATTATTCTTAATAAGGTGGATGAATTCACTCAGAGGCAGCAATTCACGAATATGTTATAATTGGGATTCCAGAGACATGGCTCTAGGGTGACCAAGGCTGGGAACTCAACATCCTGAGGTATTCAACATTCAAGAAGGATAGACAGAAAGGAAAAGGAGGTCGGGGAACGATGCTGGTTAAAGAGGAAATTAACGCAATATTAAGGAAGGACATTAGCTTGGATGGTGTGGAATCTGTATGGATAGAGCTGCGGAATACCAAAGGGCAGAAAACACGAGTGGGAGTTGTGCACAGAACATCAAACAGTAGTAGTGAGTTTGGGGACAGTATCAAACAAGAAATTATGGATGCGTGCAATAAAGATACAGCAGTTATCATGGGCGACTTTAATCTACATATAGATTGGGGTAACCAAACTGGTAGAAATACGGTGGAGGAGGATTTCCTGGAGTGTATTAGGGATGGTTTTCTAGACCAATATGTCGAGAAACCAACTTGAGGGCTGGCTATCCTCGACTCGGCGATGTGTAATGAAAAAGGACTAATTAGCAATCTTGTTGTGCGAGGCCGCTTGGAGAAGAGTGACCATAATATGGTAGATTTCTTTATTAAGATGGAGATTGAAACATTTAATTCAGAGACCAGGGACCTGAATTTAAGGAAAGGTAACTTCGATTGCATGAGATGTGAATTGGCTAGAATAGACTGGCAAATGAGACTTAAAAGGTTGATGCTGGATAGGCAATGGCAAACATTTAAAGATCACATGGATGAACTTCAACAATTGTACATCCCTGTCTAGAGAAAAAATAAAACGGGGAAGGTGGCTCAACCGTGGCTAATAAGGGAAATTAGCGATCGTGTTAAATGCAAGGAAGAGGCCTATAAATTTGCCAGAAAAAGCAGCAAACCTGAGGACTGGAAGAAATTTAGAATTCAGTAGAGGAGGACAAAGGGTTTAATAAGGAGTGGGAAAATAGAGTATGAGAGGAAGCTTGCTGGGAACATGAAAACTGACTGCGAAAGCTTCTATAGATATGTGAAGAGAAAAAGATTAGTGAAGACAAACTTCGGTCACTTGCAGTCAGAATCAGGTGAATTTATAATGGAGAACAAAGAAATGGCGGACCAGTTAAACAGATACTTTGGTGCTGATTTCACGAAGGAAGACACAAATAACCTTCCTAATGTACTCAGGGACCGAGGGTCCAGCGAGAAGGAGGAACTGAAGGAAATCTTTATTAGTCAGGAAATTGTGTTCAGGAAATTGTTGGGATTGAAGGCTGAAAAATCCCAGGGCTAGATAGTCTGCATCCCAGAGTAGTTAAGGAAGTAACCCTCGAAATAGTGGATGCATTGGTGATCATTTTCTAACAGTCGATCGACTCTGGATCAGTTCCTATGGACTGGAGGGTAGCTAATATAACACCACTTTTTTAAAAAGAATGAAGAGAGAAAACGGGTAATTATCAACCGGTTAGCCTGACATCAGTAGTGGGGAAAATGCTGGAATCAATTATTATGAATGAAATAGCATAGCATTTGGAAAGCAGTGACAAAATCGGTCCAAGTGAGCATGGATTTAGGAAAGGGAAATCATGCTTGACAAATCTTCTAGAATTTTTTGAGGATGGAACAAGGAGAGTGGACAAGGGAAAACCAGTGGATGTAATGTATTTGGACTTTCAAAAGGCCTTTGACAAGGTCCCACACAAGAGATTAGTGTGCAAAATTAAAGCACATGGTATTGGGGGTAATGTATTGACATGGATAGAGAACTGGTTGGCAGACAGGTAGCAGAGAGTCGGATTATATGGGTCCTTCTCAGAATGTCAGGAAGTGACTAGTGGGGTGCTGCAGGGCTCAGTGCTGGGACCTCAGCTATTTACAATATACATCAATGATTTCGATGAAGAAATTGAGTGCTTTATCTCCAAGTTTGCAGGTGACTCTAAGCTGCGTGACGGTGTGAGCTGTGAGGAGGATGCTAAGAGGCTGAAGAGTGACTTGGAAAGGTTAGGTGAGTGGGGAAATACATGGCAGATGCACTATAATGTGGATAAATGTGATGTTATCCACTTTGGTGGCAAAAAAGTGAAGGCAGATTATTATCTGAATGGCGGCAGATTAGGAAAAGGGAAGGTGCAACGAGACCTGGGTGTCATGGTACATCAGTCATTAAAAGTTGGCATGCAGGTAATGCAGGCGGTGAAGAAGGCAAATGGCATGTTGGCCTTCATAGCTGGGGGATTTGAGTATTGGAGCAGGAAGGTCTTACTGCAGTTGTACAGGGCCTTGGTGAGGCCTCACCTGGAATATTGTGTTCAGTTTTGGTCCCCTAATCTGAGGAAGGATGTTCTTGCTACTGAGAGAGTGCAGCGAAGGTTCACTAGACTGATTCCCTGGATGGCAGGACTGACATATGAGGAGAGACTGGATTGACTGGGCCTGTATTCACCGGAGTTTAGAAGAATGAGAGGGGATCTCAAAGAAACATATAAAATTCTGACGGGACTGGACAGGTTAGAGGCAGGAAGAATGTGCCCGATGTTGGGGAAGTCCAGTCCAGGGGTCAGAGTCTCAGGGATAAGGGGTAAGCCATTTAGGACCGAGATGAGGAGAAACTTCTTCACTCAGAAAGTTGTTAACCTGTGGAATTTTCTGCCGCAGAGAATTGTTGATGCCAATTCATTTGATATATTCCAGAGGGAATTAGCTGTGACCTTTACGGCAAAAGGGCTCAAGGGGTATGAAGAGAAAGAAGGAAAGGGGGACTGAGGTGAATAATCAGCCATGATCTTATTGGAATGTAGAAACATAGAAAATAGGTGCAGGAGTAGGCCATTCGGCCCTTCGAGTCTGCACCACCATTCAATGAGTTTATGGTTGAACATGCAAATTCAGTACCCCATTCCTGCTTTCTCGCCATACCCCTTGAACCCCGCGAGTAGTAAGGACTACGTCTAACTCCTTTTTGAGTATATTTAGTGAATTGGCCTCAACAACTTCCTGTGGTAAAGAATTCCACAGGTTCACCACTCTCTGGGTGAAGAAGTTTCTCCTCATCACGATCCTAAATGGCTTACCCCTTATCCTAAGACTGTGAGCCCTGGTTCTGGACTGCCCCAACATTGGGAACATTCTTCCTGCATCTAACCTGTCTAAACCCGCCAGAATTTTAAACATTTCCATGAGATCCCCTCTCATTTGTCTGAACTCCAGTGAATCCAGTCTTTCTTGATATGTCAGTCCCGCCATCCTGGGAATCAGTCTGCTGAACCTTCGCTGCACTCCCTCAATCGCAAGAACGTCCTTCCTCAAGTTAGGAGACCAAAACTGAACACAATACTCCAGGTGTGGCCTCACCAAGGCCCTGTACAACTGTAGTAACACCTCCCTGCACCTATACTCAAATCCCCTCGCTATGATGGCCAACATGCCATTTGCTTTCTTAACCGCCTGCTGTACCTGCATGCCAACCTTCAATGACTAATGTACCATGGCACCCAGGTCTCGTTGCACCTCCCCTTTTCCTAATCTGTCACCATTCAGATAATAGTCTGTCTCTCTGTTTTTCAACCGAAGTGGATAACCTCACCTTTATCCACATTATACTTCCTCTGCTATGCAGTTGCCCACTCACCTAACCTATCCAAGTCACTCTGCAGCCTCATAACATACTCTTCGCAGCTCACACTGCCACCTAACTTAGTGTCATCTGCAAATTTGGAGACACTACATTTAGTCCCCTCGTCTAAATCATTAATGTACAATGTAAACAGCTAGGGCCCTTGCGGTACACCACTAGTCACTGCCTGCCATTCTGAAAAGTACCCATTTACTCCTACTCTTTGCTCCCTGTCTGCCAACTAATTTTCAATCCACGTCAGCACACTACCCCCAATCCCATGTGCATTAACTTTGCACACTAATCTCTTGTGTGGGACCTTGTCGAAAGCCTTCTGAAAGTCCAAATGCACCACATCAACTGGTTCTCCCTTGTCCACTCTACTGGAAACATCCTCAACAAATTCCAGAAGATTTGTCAAGCATGATTTCCCTTTCAAAAATCCATGCTGACTTGGACCTATCATGTCACCTCTTTCCAAATGCGCTACTATGACATCCTTAATAATTGGTTCCATCAATTTCACCACTACTGATGTCAGGCTGACCGGTCTATAATTCCCTGCTTTCTCTCTCCCTCCTTTTTTAAAAAGTGGGGTTACATTGGCTATCCTCCACTCCATAGGAACTGATCCAGAATCTATGGAGTGTTGGAAAATGACTGTCAATGCATCCGCTATATCCAAGGCTACCTCCTTAAGTACTCTGGGATGCAGACCATCAGGCCTGGGAATATATCGGCGTTCAATCCCATCAGTTTCCCCAACACAATTTCCCGACAAATAAGGATTTCCCTCAGTTCATCATTCTTACTAGAACCTCTGAGCCCTTTTATATCCGGAAGATTGTTTGTGTCCTCCTTAGTGAATACCGAATCAAAGTACTTATTCAATTGGTCTGCCATTTCTTTGTTCCTAGTTATGACTTCCCCTGATTCTGACTGCAGGGGACCTACGTTTGTCTTTACTAACCTTTTTTTATTTACATATCTATAGAAGCTTTTGCAGTCCATTTTAATGTTCCCTGCAAGCTTCCTCTCGTACTCTATTTTCCCTGCCCTAATCAAACCCTTTGTCCTCGTTTGCTAATTTCCAAATGTCTCCCAGTGCCCGGGTTCGCTGCTATTTCTGGCCAATTTGTATGCCACTTCCTTGGCTTTAATACTATCCCTGATTTCCGTTGATAGCCACGGTTGAGCAACCTTCCCTTTTTCATTTTTACACCAGACAGGGATGTACAATTGTTGCAGTTCATCCATGCGGTCTGTAAATGTCTGCCATTGCCCATCCACTGTCAACCCCTTAAGTCTCATTTGCCAATCTATCCTAGCCAATTCATGCCTCACACCTTCAAAGTTACCCTTCTTTAAGTTCTGGACCATGGTCTCTGAATTAACTGTTTCATTCTCCGTGGTGGTGCGGCTCGAAGGGCCGAATGGCCTTCGCCTGCACCTATTTATTTCTGCACGCAGAGGGTTGTGGGGGTCTGCAACTCACTGCCTGAAAGGGTGGTAGAGGCAGAAACACTCACCACATTTAACAAGTGCTTGGATATGACCTGAAGTGCTGTATCCTGCAGGTTCTGGACCTAGAGCTGGAAAGTGGGATTAGGCTGGATAGCCTCTTGTTGGCCGATGCGGACACGATGGGCCGAATTGGCCTCCTTCCGTGCTGTAAACTTCTATGATTCTATGAACTCCTTCACAAAGAGTTGAGGTGCGTGTGGGGTGATTCGGGCACATCTTTACTGAAGTGACAACATTTCAAAGGTAACTCAACGGCTGTAAAGCGCTTTGGGGCGTTATGAGTTCCTGACAGACGCTGCAGAAATGCAAGTGCTTCTTTGCAAAAGTTCGATGCAAATTCAAAATTCACGGCAAAAAAAGGGCTCGCCCGGGACCTCTCGCAAATTTCAAGTAACAACCCCAAAGTGAGAATCATACAACTAGACCAACGAGCCAACTGCTTAGCAGGAACTCCACGGCAAGTACTGTGCACAAAATTGTATCGACGGCCAGGAAGGCTGCTCATGGCAGGGCCTACTCGACTGCATCTGTAAGACTGGGAAGCGCTCAAAGTTCGCCATCGAGGGCCTACTCGAGTGCGTATGCGAGAACGGGGGCTGCTGAAATCCCGCCATCGGGTGCAAATCCGAGCTCAATGTATTGGCGTTGCGGGGCCAATCACCGACTCCATCAGTGCTGCTTCAGGCAGTATGTATGCAGAGGGTGTGCGAAGACGGGACATCTTCAGCGGACGTGCCACAGCAGAGCAAGTGAGCTGTGACACACCACGTGGATGATGATCAATTCAGCGTGGATCTGGCGATGCGACCAGAGGCATTTGAGAGCTCTTGAGGAGGAAGTGTATTGCGTACGTACGTTCCTAACCAAGAGCCAACCGATAATGATGGAGGTAAAATTAAACGGCGTGCTGGTATCCATGGATTTAGACACGGCTGCGAGTCAATCGATAATGAGCCAGGGGACTTTTGAAAAGCTGTGGAAGACCAAGGCAGAGAGACCCAAGCTGAGTCCGATAAATGCGAAGTTGCATACCTACACCAAAGAGCTCATACCAGTGATTGGTAGTGCAGCAATAAGAGTGTCGTATGAGGGAGCAGTTCATGATCTACCATTATGGATTATTCCGGGCAACGGCCCATCGTTATTCAGCAGGAGTTGGCTCGAGAAAATAAAATGGAAATTATATAATAAACTCCGTACTGGAAGCCAGTGACTAGATGTAACCTGGTCAGTCTTCAATGGCTTCCAGAAGTGAAGATACAAAGGTGTAGTTCAAGTTATAAAGCCGGCCCAGCACGAATGTACCTATGACCCTCGGACCTCCGATGGTAGTGTCTCCTATAGGTGGGCAGACCTTATGTACATACGTTACATCATTTCCCCCCAGTTCTTCGCACAAGTCCATATTACAAGTTCAGACGGTCCAGAGCCCTTCGCTCCCTGGTTGACCGTCTCAGTACAATCCCAGTGCTTTCCAAGTCTCTCACGACTTGGGGCTGGGCGTTGACCACAGTGGGTTCTTCTGATGGCTGGACGTGAGTTGGTTGGTTGTCTAAGCTTGGGGTGTCTTCTTCCAACTGTTCGGTTCATCAGTGTGTCTTAGCTTGATTTGATCAATGTGTTTTCTACACATCTGCCCCTTCTCGAGCTTAACCATATACACCGGTTACCCTCCTTATCCGTAACATTGCCCGGGAGCCACTTGGGCCCTTGACCATGGTTAAGTACATACACTGGGTCATTTACAGCTATGTTGCGTGACACTGTGGTGCGGTTGTGATACCACTGCAGGTGTTGACATCGGGTTTCGACATGATCTTTAAGGTCAGGATGGACTAGAGAGAGCCTGGTTTTGTGGCCTCTCTTCATCAATAGTTCCACAGGTGGGACCCCGGTGAGCGTGTGTGGCCTTGTCCTGCAAGTGAGCAGTATGCGTGACAGGCATGTCTGCAAGGAACCGTGAGTTATGCGTTTCAGGCTCTGCTTGAAGGTTTGAACTGCGATCATGGACTCAGGTCAACTTCCCTGCCCGCTCCCCTAAGCACAGGACAAATGATTGAAGTATCGACTGTCCCTCAGTTAGCATTTCTTTCATTGTGCAAAAGAAGGTGATGGGTTAATTAATGATGCTTTCCCGTGAAAGCAACACAAAAGTTTAAGAAAAAAACATACAGTGACTGGGAGGTGAGCGCTGCTTCTGACACCAGGTGGGAATGGGCGGAGATTTTAAAGCTCCTTGTATTGTGACACCTTCATATCGACGAACATCTGAGTCTTATGACGTAGACCTCGTGGCGCAATGGTAGCGTGACTGATTTCAGTTCCGAAGGTAGCGTGTTTAAATCACATCAGGGTTACTGTACTTTTAGATATTGTTCTTCCACAATTAATATATTCTTTGCTGTTTGGCAATAACCAGACCCTTGCTCCAAGGTTTGTCTCACTGTTTCCCCGGTGTCAGACAGAGATACGCCTGCTGCCCTCATTTATTTCATGTGACAGGATACAAAAGTTCAAAATCAACCTGCAGATGGCCACATACAGCATTAAATAGTTAGGATGGCCGAGCGGTCTCAGGTGCTGTGTTCAGGTTGCAGTCTTCTCTCGAGGTCTGTGTTTAAATCTGACATTTCTTATTTTTAATCATTAAGTGAAACTCATTGTTTGACACCACGATCAACTCCTTCAAAGTGGGATTCAGCAGTTCACCTGCTCGCTTAACATTTCCGTCTGACCGGGTGCTGAAAGTGGAGATGTTTCCGCAGTGTAGCGGTTAACACGTTCGCCTCACACGCGAAAGCTCACCGGGTGGGAATATTTTCTGGAGCTATCTCCTCATGCATGCTCAGGGGCGAGTTTGTTCTCCTGTGAAAGGTCATAAGGTTATAAACATGTAAGGATTAGGGGCCGGAGTAGGCCATTCGGCCCCTCGAGCCTGGTCCACCATTCAAGAAGATCCTGTCAGTTCCTTGACAGCAAGTTTAAACATCTGGGGCGGAGCCAACAGGCGCCTGGCTGCAATCAACGACAAAAACGTCGATTTGGCAGAAGCCCCGTGAGATCAATCGGTCGAGCATGAGAATTTTAATCTCGAATTTGAGGTTCGAGCCCCACGTTAACTGTTAAAGCATGTCCCATTTTGCACAGTGTGTTTTTGGTGTCTGGTTCAAAATGTTCATTGCTGGTACATCAACAGGAGACTGGAAAAACAGTGAGAAAGACTTTAGAGCAAAGGTCTGGTTATTGTGAAACACCAAAGGAAATATAAATTCAAGAAACATAGAAAACATAGAAAATAGGTGCAGAGGTAGGCCATTCGGCCCTTTGAGCCTGCACCGCCATTCAATGAGTTCATGGCTGAACATGCAACTTAAATACCCCATTCCTGCTTTCTCGCCATAGCCCTTGATCCCCCTAGTGTGAAGGACTACATCTAACTCCTTTTTGAGAAGAATAACCTCGAAAAGAAATGTGACCCCGACACCCAGGAAGAAGTGTTAAGGCAGAAGATTAAATGCTGCATTCCTCTGTTCAAAAAATTCCTTTCACAAACATTTCTCTGACCGTAACTGCACAAAACAAAAATGTTCCTTTCAAAGTCATTATACTTCCGAATTTCCGCGCCCCCCGAATCTCCTGAATCAGATGCCTCTAGTTTTGCCGACTCAATCCATGTCCCTTTGAAATGTTCTGCTTCCACCCACACTATGAAATGTGCTACGAACTTATAGAATCATGGAATGGTTACAGCACGGAAGGCCATTCGGCCCGTCGAGCCCGTGCCGAATCTCAGCGAGTCCCACTCCCCCGCCCTTTCCCTGTAGCCCTGCAATTGTTTTTCCTTCAGACACTGATCCAGCTCCCGTTTGAAAGATAAGATTGAGTCTGCCTCCACCACCCTTTCAAGCCGTGCATTCCAGATCCTAACCACTCGCTGCTAAATGGCCACCTCCTGTTCCTATGTGTAAAGTCTGGGAAACACTAGATCAATTCCTGCCACACTCACAGCCTTCCTAAATATAGCACCATCACTCTATTCTCATAAAACCAGGTCCTGAAGTATAGGCCAGCTGTGCAGGTTAAAGCTCTGGTTATGTTCCGAACATTGCTGTAGTGTTTCCGTAATGTAGTGGTTATTAGATTCACCTCACACGCGAAATGTCCCTGGTTCAAAACTGCGCGGAAACATTTTGAAAACATGTTCAATTAAATATTTGAAGAAATGGATTTATTCATAATAGTGGTTCAATATTAACAAAAAGCAATGTCCCACAACCTTGTTAAATTTTCTGATATCTCTGTTCAGTTCTGTATACACTCAAACTGAATGCTCATAAAAGTATTGGAGTGGGAACTCACTAGATAACAGCACAGCTGGCAATGTTTGTGGAATATATTCGCGCAGCCAAAACACACAATGACAACCTGGAATCGTGCAGCACCGAATCCTCGGGGAAAAACAGTTAAATGCTTCGTCCCTGGGTGGGCTCGAACCACCAACCTTTCGGTTAACAGCCGAACACGCTAACCCATTGCGCCACAGAGACTGACGCAATTACATGGTGCAAGACATCCCAAACCAGGGTGTCAGTCAGTTAAAGCTTCAGATTGCTCTGACCGGGATGGAACTTGTCCACTCTCAGTTGTACTTTTCCCAAGTAAAGGGTGGGACATTCATTGTGGATGCGTGGAAGCAGTCTGGTCCCGCACACTGCAGACACTTCCATGTCACCACCAACCAGCTCTCCCACAACCGGTATGATCTACCTTCCAGCCTTCCAGTGCCTTGTCTGTGACGAAGTATTCTGATTGTCCCGAAGCCGGTATTCGGTTTTAATTCCTTTTCAGCTCCTGAATGTGGATATTGCCGTGATTAAACGCGACTTCAACTGTAATATCCCCTGAGCCTCCCATTACTAACTGAAGATCCCTTTAATCACGACAACTAAGAGAATGCTCACCCCTCGAACTGATGTGTGGGAAACACTTCTTCCAACAACTCAGCCAACTTTCTGCTTCACGTCGGGGTCTTCGAATAAGCGAACGAACTTTTGAAAATCACGTCGGGGTCACCAAAATGTTGTAAACAGCTGTCTTGCTCTTTTCGCTTCGTTGCTTTTAACGTCGAATTTCCCGCACACACTCCGTTGTAGTAAAGGCAGGATCGGGTCTTTTAGTTAAACATTCATACTAAACAAACCAAGTATGAAAGTTACTGAGAACACTTCACAAAGGCAGCTTGCTTCGATTTCCG
This sequence comes from Pristiophorus japonicus, assembly GCF_044704955.1. NCBI lineage: Eukaryota > Metazoa > Chordata > Chondrichthyes > Pristiophoridae > Pristiophorus > Pristiophorus japonicus. The sequence continues at coordinate 1,210,928 of NW_027251383.1, read as the reverse complement.
TGGCTGCTTGAGACACACACCTTCCAAATGTCCAGTGTCTCTGGTGTCTGTGTCTCTGCAGTCCATAAATGTCTCATATTTATACTGAAAAAGCCTTTAAACTCTTATTCTTTGCATTTAGACAATCCAGACGAATTGCTTTCTGAATCGTTTAACAGACAGACTTAATATTGCTTGTTTAACCTACAGATCTCATTATATAGTAACAAGTTTAAACTCAAATACAGAACATACAGACATCGTCAAATCGTTTAGTCCTGAATTTCCATTATTCCCACCGTAACAAGGTACTCAAATATATAACATCCAGACAATGACCAGTTACTCATCTCACTGGCTGAAGGCACCACATTGTCTAACAGTCTCTTTTCCATCCAAACTTCAATCTTCCTGTTTTTTAATCCAAACTTCAGACTGCATGCTGAAGCAAAGAGTTCAGCAATGCGGGACTGTGCTCCCACAGAGAACACGATTTGACAACGAGACTTGTCGATCAAGCATCAATGATAAAGGCAATAAAATTGCCCACCAGCACCAGGTATCTTTTACTTGTTTGTCCCAAATCTTCAGCAGCTGGGACAACCAAGAATTGAAGTTCCACTGAGATTTGAACTCAGATTGCTGGAATCAAAGTCCAGAGTGCTCACCATTACACCATGGAACCAAACACACAAAAATATTTGAAAAAATTCTCAAAAACAACAAAATCATTGCCACCATTACACTTTGGCTCGGCCTTTTCTCATGTCTCGCATCAGTTTCCCTTCTTTACGCTCTGCTAATTATCGGCGCAGAGCAATTCACATAGATGCCGTCGAGGCTATGGTTTCTCAAGTAGTTGTTTCTGTTTCACACTGTTCATCACAGCTTGTACTTCAGTCTTGCCAGGTAAAAAATGCTTTGGCATTGCAATGCATTAATGTAAAATGCTTGGCATGAAAAGAAAACGTTTTGTCGAGTGCGAAGGTTCACTAGACTGATTCCCAGGATGGCAGGACCGACATATGAGGAGAGACTGGATCGACTGTGCCTTTATTCACTGGCGTTTAGAAAGATGAGATGGGATCTCATAGAAACATATAAAATTCTGATGGGACTGGACAGGTTAGATGCAGGAAGAATGTTCCCAATGTTGGGGAAGTCCAGAACCATGGAACACAGTTTAAGCCATTTAGGACCAAGATGAGGAGAACATTCTTCACTCAGAGAGTTGTTAACCTGTGCAATTCACTACTGCAGAGAGTTTTTGATGAAGGTTCGTTGGATATATTCAAGCGGGAGTTAGATGTGGCCCTTCCGGCTGAAGGGATCAAGGGGTATGGAGACAAAGCAGGAAATGGGTACTGAGGTGAATGATCAGCCATGATCTTATTGAGTGATGGTGCAGGCTCGAAGGGTCGAATGGCCTACCCCTGCAAGTATTTTCTGTGTTTCTTTGATTCTATGCAGTGCCTGCATTTCAAACAGCATTGCTTTTATTGATCCTGCGGAATGCATATTGCACACATAATCTCAGCACACATTGTGCAGACAAAGGCAGCATTTGACGACAAACCGATTTGTCCTCCGCTGATTTGTAGCAGATAACTGATTGTTGAACACACGATTTGACAACTAGACTTGCAGATCAAGCATCAATGACAAAGGCAACAAAACTGCCCACCAGCACCAGGTGTCTTTTACTTGTTAGTCCCAAATTTTCAGCAGCTGGGACAAAAAGCATTCAGGTTCAACTGAGATTTGAACTCAGATCATTAAATTTAGAGTCCAGAGTGTTCACCATTACACCATGGCAACAACCATGACAAAATCTTTGAAACATTTCTCAAAAACAACAAAACCATCTGCAACATTACAATTTGGCTCGGCCTTTTCTCTTCCATCGCATCAGTTTTCCCTCTTTACGTTCTGCTAATTATCGATGCAGAGCAATTCACACAGATACCGTCGAGGCTATGGGTTCTCAAGTAGCTGTTTCTGTTTCATACTGTTCATCACAGCTTGTACTTCAGTCTTGCCAGGTAAAAAGTGCATTGGCATTGCAATGCATTAATGTAAAATGCTTGGCATGAAAAGAAAATGTTAATTTTTTCGAGTACAAAACATGCAGTGCCTGCATTTCAAAAGCGTTGCTTTTATTCATCCTGCTGAATGCATATTGCACAGATAATCTCAGCACACATTGTGCAGCTAAAGGCAGCATTAGATAAAAAACTGGTTTCTCCTCCGCTGATTTGTAACAAGTAACTGATGGTTGAGCACATGATTTCACAACTAGACAAAGCAACACTGACAAAGGCAACAAAACTGCCCACCAGCACCAGGTGTCTTTCACTTGTTTGTCCCAAATTTGCAGCAGCTGGGACAGCAAGAATTGAGGTTCCACCACAATTTGAACTCAGATCACTGGTTTACTGAGTCCAGAATGCTCACCATTACACCATGGAACCAATCATGCCAAAGTTTTTGAAACATAGAAACATCGAAACATAGAAACATAGAAAATAGGTGCAGGAGTAGGATGGCAAAAATTCGTGGGACAACCTCCCCTGTGTTTGGACTCATTGGAAAGGAAATTTAATTTGGAACTATCAACCAGAAAGTTTGGGATCTAACTGGAAGAAACTACGAGTTTTAATCGAATTTGGGATTTTACAAGGCAGATTGGGTCCGTGTGGAAAGGGCTGAGAACTAAAGGATCGTTCAAAGAAACCAGTTTGGGTATTGGAGCTGTCTGGGATATTGAAGCTGAACAAATTGTCTGGGGAATTGTGTAAACTCGAAAACCCATCTCCCCGGGAGACATTAACATAGCAACAATCAACCCAGAGATAGCCAGCCATCACTCAGAGCAGGAAACCCATCCAGCGGAAACATAATGACAATGGCCCATCCATCCCGCATGGAAAATCCAGGCCGAGGCTGACATTGCAAATACCAAAAATCTAATTTTCCCGATCAAGAAACAAATTCAAAAGATCGACACATCTGAGACAGGTTACCATTAATGGGCCCACCAAAATATAACAAAGAGATATCAAGCCCAACCAAAATTAAAATCAAAGAATCGGGGCTCATTTGGCACGCAGATTAGAATGGCTCCCAAATTATAACTGGGGCCCTGTTTTTTAACGAAAGAAGGAGAAGGGGAACGAGGGAAAAAGAAGAGAGACCACTGCAGCAGTTTGTAATAAGCCTTCCAGAGAGATTGCTACACAGCCTCCGATGCAGGTCTTCTGAGCTCCGACATCTTCAGCCTCGACGACTCTCCTGGACCACACTGCCCTGCTACCGAAGGAGAAGGAAGAACATCATCACAGCAGAGAAAGCAGTTCCCAGTAACTTCCGACATCATAATCGCGGCAGCAACTGACCACAGCCAACGTGGTAACATCGATAACATCGCGACCGACAAATTCTAAGATTAACAGTCCTCAAGAAGAAACCGAAGCTTCGAAAGTTTCCCCTCTACAATCTGTTCCTCGGTAACAACAGGTGAAACATTACCCAAAAGAACTTTAAAACCAATTGCTGACAGAAGAAAGTGGGTACTCACCCATAAATCCAAAATGCGCCCTGCCGCATCAGCGGACACCACCCAACTGAAGACTACGCAGCAAGAAGTCTTTCACAACATTCAGGGTATGGCAAGCAGAACTTACAGCGTCCAGTGAACCCCAATATTGCGAACCACCGCCAACTGACAATAAGAGGATTGGTGAGCATAATCCCTGTTTGCCCGAGAGTTTGACCTAGTCAGAGTTAGGCATTGGGATGTGGGAGGTGTATTATTATTCTGTAACCCCATGAATGTTTGGTAAAGTGTTTTTTTATTCTAGTAATTACAAGCTTGACATTGTACATTCTTAACCTTGTTAAAATTGAGGTTCTTTGCACCAAAACTAGTTGTCTCTTGTTCTTTGTCACATCGCCAAATAAATCTAAAGTCTAGAACCCAGGAAGTGCGAGCGATTCAATCCGCTCAGAACGTCAGAGGTGAACTTGATCCCACACACCACCCCCAAGAGAATGGCGACCACGGCAGGACTTTGCTGTAAAGGATGTGATGCAGAGATTGCTGTTTTGGAGGAAAGAACCAATATGACAGAAAGGATTTTCTCCGATGTGTATAAGAAAGTGAATGTCACTCATCAATGCTTGAAACTATCATTAAGGAAGAAATAGCGGGACATCTAGATAGGAAGAGTGCAATCAAGCAGACGCAGCATGGATTCATGAAGGGGAAATCATGTTTAACTAATTTACTGGAATTCTTTGAGGATATAATGAGCATGGTGGTTAGAGGTGTACCGATGGATGTGGTGTATTTAGATTTCCAAAAGGCATTCGATAAGGTGCCACACAAAGGTTACTGCAGAAGATAAAGGTACGTGGAGTCAGAGGAAATGTATTAGCATGGATAGAGAATTGGCTGGCTAACAGAAAGGAGAGAGTCGGGATAAATGGGTCCTTTTTGGGTTGGAAATCGGTGGCTAGTGATGTGCCACAGGGATCGGTGCTGGGACCACAACTGTGCACAATATACATAGATGACCTGGAGGAGGGGACAGAGTGTAGTGGAACAAAATTTGCAGATGACACAAAGATTACTGGGAAGAAAGCGGGTTGTGTAGAGGACACAGAGAGGCTGCAAAGAGATTTAGAAAGGTTAAGCGAATGGGCTTAGGTTTGGCAGATGGAATACAATGTCGGAAAATGTGAGGTCATCCACCTTGGGGAACAAAACAGTAAAAGGGAATATTATTTGAATGGGGAGAAATTACAACATGCTGCGGTGCAGGGGGACCTGGGGGCCCTTCTGCATGAATCCCAAAAAGTTAGTTTGCAGGTGCAGCAGGTAATCAGGAAGGCGAACGGAATGTTGGCCTTCATTGCGGGAGGGATGAAGTACAAAAGCAGGGAGGTCCTGCTGCAACTGTATAGGGTATTGGTGAGGCCGCACCTGGAGTACTGCATGCAGTTTTGGTCACCTTACTACAGGAAGGATATACTAGCTTTGGAGAGGGTACAGAGACGATTCACTATGCTGATTCCAGAGATGAGGGGGTTACCTTATGATGATAGATTGAGTAGACTGGGTCTTTTCTCGTTGGAGTTCAGAAGGATGAGAGATGATCTTATAGAAACATTTAAAATCATGAAAGGGATAGACAAGATAGAGGCAGAGAGATTGTTTCCACTGGTCGGGGAGACCAGAACTAGGGGGCACAGCCTCAAAAGATGGGCGAGCCAATTTAAAAGCGAGTTGAGAAGGAATTTCTTCTCCCAGAGGCTTGTGAATCTATGGAATTCTCTGCGCAAGGTAGCAGTTGAGGCTAGCTCATTGAATGTATTCAAGTCACAGATAGATAGATTTTTAAACAATAAGGGATTTAAGGGTTATGGGGAGCGGGCGGATAAGTGGAGCTGAGTCCACGGCCAGATCAGCCATGATCTTGTTGAATGGCAGAGCAGGCTCGAGGGGCTAGATGGCCTACTCCTGTTCCTAATTCTTATGTTCTTATTTAATGGGTGCTTGGTCTGTTGCGCGCTGAGCATCCAGGATACGCTGCGGCCCTGGACACCCAGCAAGGACCATAAGGAATCAGTAGAAAAGACAATTTGGTTGGCCTGCCTACAGCGACAGGTCCAACTCCTAGATAAGAACATCGAGTCACTGCAGGCAGAACGATGTGAATGTGCAGAAACATCACATGACAGGGCTATAGCAGAAGAAAGATGTTGGGGGGAACTCCGTAAACTAAAACATGGAAAGACACAACGAATGGAAAGGTTCAAAAACAGCCAGAACTATTTTCAGTGTCAGGTTACCGAGGCTAAGAATAATGAAAAGATACTGTGGGAGGAAAACACTCGCCTCACCCTTCAAGTAAAAGAGTTGGAGGAGAAGTTAAGAGACGTACAACAGGGGTGCCCCCGGCTGAGTTATTCATGAAAAGGACACTTAAAACCAGACTCTCGCTGGTTCACCCCAACCTGCATGATCAGGTAGAGAGCAGGTGGCAGCAACAAAATGTAAACGATGGTCGCGCCACTGTGTCACGGGAAATTGATCTGAATGACCCTGTGTATTTTCTAAACTATGGACATGGTCCCAAGTGGATCGCAGGCACGGTGATAGCGAAAGAAGGGAATAGGGTGTTTGTCATCAAACTCGACAATGGACAAATTTGCAGAAAGCACCTTGACCAAACGAGGCTGCGGTTCACAGACTGCCCTGAACAACCCACAGCAGACACCAGTTTTTTCGAGCCCACAACAGACACCCAAAGGATCAACGACACCACGCCGGACCAGGAAATCGAACCCATCACGCCCAACAGCCCAGCAAGGCCAGGCTCACCTAGCAGCCCTGCAGGGCCAACAACACGCCAGCCCAACGAGGGCACAGCCAACATTCCCGACCGCGTCACCTTGTAAATAGTTTTCATTTGACTTTGCGGGGGGGAGTGACATTGTGCATCTGTAAAGCATGCACTCCCATGTTCCACCACCAGGGAGCTCATCCCCTGAAGTCCCAAGCGATCCCAACATCCCTTGGGAGCACTATTTCTAAGCCGGCCCCTGAGGCCTGTTCCTCACACTGGAATGTCTTATTAAAGACTGAGCTCACTGTTACTTTAATCTCACTGTGTGCAGCCTCATCTGTGTGAGGAACACAATAGTGGTGAGGAATCATCTTGAACCGCTGCAGTCCGTGTGGTGAAGATGCTCCCACAGAGCTGGTAGGGAGGGAGTTCTAGGCTTTTATCCCAGTGACGATGAAGGATGGTGTGTGTCTAAATCTAACAATGGCTGGTGTCACAGGCACCAAACATTTGAAAGCAATGTCCTAAAATGCGGTGTGTAAAATGGGAAGGGATAATAATTCATGACATGCAAAGCCTGTTTAAAATGGGACCGTATAAAATTAATGTGAATATTTTGCTGCCTGACAGGGTTTTGGAAGCAGATTTAATATTAACTTTCCAAAGGGAAATATAATTGAAAAAGAAACATTTGCAGGGTGCTAGGAATGGGACTAATTGGAAATTTCTTTCACAGAGCCAGCACAGGTAACAACATAAGAAATCGGAGCAGTAGTAGGCCATATGTCCCCTCAAGCCTGCTCCACCATTCAATAAGATCATGACTGATCGTTGATCTCAACTCCACTTTCCAGCTCGATCTCCCGATCCCTTGATTCCCCGAGACTCCAAAAATTGACCTAACGCAGCCTTGAATATATTCAGAGACTCAGCATCCACAGGCCTGATGGGCAGAGAATTCCACAGATTCATAACCCTCTGAGTGAAGAAATTCCTCCTCATCTCTGTCTTAAATGGCCGACACCTTAACCTGAGACTGTGCCCCCTGGTTCTCGACACTCATGCCCAGGGAAAACAACCTCTCAGCATCTGCCCTGTCAATCCCCTTCAGAATATTGTGTGCTTCAATGAGATCACCTCTCATTCTTCTAAACTACCGGAGAGTATCGTCCCATTCTACACAATCTCTCAACTTAAGACAGTCCTCTCATCCCAGGAATCAATCTGGTGAATCTCTGTTGTACCACCGCCCAGGCAAATATTTCCTTCCTTAAATAAGGAGACCAAAATTGTGCGCAGTACTCCAGGTGTGGTCTCACCAGGGCCCTGTACAATTGTAGCAAAACTTCCTTACTCTTGTACTGTGGGCTATATATTAGCTACTATGGGCCGAGTGCCCTGTTTTTTTGCTGATTCGATGGTTGTATAAAAAGTTATTAAAAATTGACAGTTGCTCGGCAAACATATTTGTATTTCCTTCAGTGTACTCCTTACTCTTCAAGGGCTAGATTTTCCCCAAGCAGTTTTGTCGGCGCACTGATCTCAAGCGCATTGACTTTGCGCGCTGGAAACGGCTCGGGGAAAAACTCGCCCCATCCTGGCCGCTGTGTACAGTCCCCGGAGTCCTGGCGTGGTGTCGATGGTGAAGTGGGGGGCGGAGCCAAATGCCTGCGCCGAAAACACTGCCGACACCTTCGCGCATGCGCAGTAGGGAAAGAAAACTTGGCACTCTGCCATTTTTAAACAGTGTCAAACACGATGAAAAGCACAGCAGCTTCTCAGCTTCTCCGGTCGCTCGGCGGGCTCTCCCCCGTCCCTCCCCGATAAAATGCACAGCTCCAGCAGCTGAACTTCTCCGGTCCACAAGCTCACACTTCTCCGGTGTGTCTTCCCTCCCCTATCCCAGGGATACAGGGACCGAGTGTAATGGAGCCAAGTTTGCTGATGATAAAAAGATGGGTGGGAAAGTAAATTGTGATACAGCAAAGAAAATCTCAATTCCGGAAGAACAATATGGAAAAGTACAGTGACCCCGACGTGATATAAACACGCAGCCTTCTGATCTGGAGTCAGACACACGACCGTTGCACCACGAGGTCTACAGTACAGAGTGCCCATGTTTGTATACATGAAGGATCCTGAAACACAGTTTCATTTACCCTGCATTGGTGCAATGAAAGGGCTTTAAAATCCCCGGCCACTCCCACCGTGGGTCAGACAGCATCAGAAGCAGTGCCCACCTGTCACTCACCCTCTCACGCCCACTTTCATCACCTGCTGCCCGCGGATTGCAGCAAATCCAGTTCATCATCATCATAGGCAGTCCCTCGAAGCGAGGATGACTTGCTTCCACGCCAAAAAAGGATGAGTTCACAGGTGTTTCAATGATCGACCTAATATTCCAGGTCCCGAACTGCATGTTGAAGGATGGAAGATACCTGTGCGTGGATTTTTTTAACGTGTGGTGGCCGTTGCACCCCAGCCATCACACGGGCTTGACAGAGCGAGGTCTTGGTCCAGTGGCAAGTGTGATCAAAGACGACTGGAGACCAGCTCTGCTGCACGGATCTGGTGTACACACATATCGCAGTGTGGGCTGGTCCGTGCTGTCCCTGGACCCCTGGCCCTGAACTCACACCGCCCCTGGGCCCCGATCACATCCCTCCACAGTCTCTCGCTGCTCCTGCTGTACCTGCCCACGCTCCAATCACCGACCTGGACTTTGATGACATCACTCTTCGCTGCCGTCGCCCTCCTGCACCAGCTCGCGCTGTACCTTGCCGTGGGACACCACCACGCTGCTCCAGGCCGCCGCTCACACTCCTTTTATGGCCCCGACCTGCCGCTGGTGTTCTCACGCAGGTCGGAGCCTCCACGCTGCTCCCAGCAAATCCAGTTACACGCCGTGTCACCGCACAATTCTCAGCTGTGATTGTAAGCTGACTATATTTAAAGCTATCGCGGAGAGTGCAAACAGTGTTCCCTGGTCGTCTAGTGGTTAGGATTCGGTGCTTTTGCTGCCGTGACTTGGGTTCGATTCCCGGTCAGGGAAAGCATTTTTGCAGTGCAAGTTGACAAATATAATTCAAGCCTGTGATATACTGAATAATTGTTTCAATCATCATTATTCCACCCACATGTGTTGCACACTGAAGGAAATACAAATATGTTTGCTGAGCGATGGCCGAATTTTCATAACTTTTTATACAACCGTAGAATCAGCAGAAAAACAGGTTATTCGGCCCATAGTACCTAATATATAGCCCACAGTATAAGAGTAAGGAAATCTTGCTACAATTGTGCAGGGCACTGGTGGGACCACACCTGGAGTACTGCACACAGTTTTGGTCTCCTTATCTGAGGAAGGATATACTTGCCTTGGAGGTGGTACAACAGAGGTTCACCAAATTGATTCCTGGGATGAGAGGACTGTCCGATGGTGAGAGATTGTGTAGAATATGCTGATACTCTCTGGAGTTTCGAAGAATGATCGGTGATCTTGTGGATATATGAACGGAATACATGGAATTAAGGACAGTAAAGTAAACTGGAGATATGAAAATGTATAAAGCCATGGTAGAATAGCTGGGAGAATGTCAGATTGCAAATAGTGCAACATCCGCACAGTTAACAGTCTTTCTCAAGGTTTCAAGTTACTAATCCTGCCAATAACATAAATTGTAACATGAAATGAATATATGGATAAATCTACAAAATTGCAACGTCTCAGCTGGTAGTCACACCATAAATTGAAACATTCAGAGGCAATGCTTGAGCTTTCGTAAAAACATCTCATATAGATTGACTAATGAGTGGCTGAGTTAGAATGTCAATCTAATTGTATTTTGTTATCTATTTTCAAAACTGTATAACTGTTGTCGCTTTACGATGTAACTTCACTTATCCGTAGGGAGTGTGTACGCTCGATCGAGAAAGTATATCTTCTGTCTGATAAGTCTTGCCGGCCAGTAAAATAAAGACTGCTTTGTTCAAAGCACAAGAGGTATTCGACTCTGTAATTTTACTGAACCAGATTGAGAGAAAAGAATCTACATTTACATTTGGTGTCAGAAGTGGGATCTCAACGGACGACTGCCGAAAACTTGCGAATTAAGAGCCAGACTAGCCTTGGACGAGACGAGGGGAAAGTGGCCACTGGAGTGAGTATGATTTCAATACTGCTCCAGTTTCCCCCGGTTTCAAAAGTCTGAGGAAAGTTTAGCCACTCGCTGGTTCTCAGGTAGTGTCTGAACGAGATCCAGGACAATCTGGTGAATACCTTTCAAACTTAGAATAGGGATAGAGATAGGGAAATTGCGTGATGACGCAAACCAAGCGGCGACTTGGAAAGATAGGTTATAGTTAGAGCTAGATAGGGATAGATGATCAATCATGGATCCAAAAATTAATAGGAAAGAAAAGAGACTCTTGTGAACGTCTGTTTAAATGAGAAATGCTTCTGTGATTTTTACTGTAAAAAAAAAAGCCGGGGAGTTGTGGTTTGTTTTATCTCAAACAGAATGAACGTTTTCCTGTATGTGGGAAGTTTAAGAGTGTGAACCTTATTGAATTACATATATTCGGATGATAAGTTACGGAGCCAGGAAATGCACAAAGGATAGGTTTGTTGGTGGTTAAAAAAAAGGATTTAACATGCTCACTTACTTGTCGAAAGAACACATTCAGAGAAGGCACAGCAAAACAACTGAGATGGATTCAAAACGATTCAAAAAAAATATTATATTAAATAACATGACCTTGAGGCTGGAACAATTGAGATAACGAAAAGCAGTCCACAGCCTACGTGCCAGACTTCTCTCTAGTTATGGAAAAGACAAAAAAAAGTAACGTACTAAATAGGTGCTGAAAACAAAATGTTCTGAGATTTTAAATTATGAGAAAAATTCCACTGCAGTCTAAAAGAAAAAAATCACCCCTGTCCAGTTGGCAGAAAAACTCCATTAAATTAGGGCTTTCATTGACTGATTGGATTTAAACTGCGCAGTGACGCGATAGGATAGGGAAATTTGGAGACGAAAAGAAATTAAATTTAGAAAATTAGGCTCACAGGGAATTAAATAAGGCTTATGGGGAATTAAATAGAGGATAGGTGTTCAAATCAGGTGTGACATCGACCTTGTATATCACTTGGCCCGTCTCGGCACTGATTGAATTTAAATCACGCAGCAACTCGAAAGGTAAGGCTGACACAGACGCGCAGCGGCGCTAACGCGTGGTGATGCGAGAGGTGCGGCGGCGTGAGCGTCCGGCCGAGTAAAGGAGGGCTAACGCAGACGCGCAGCGGCGCTAACGCGTGGTGACGCGAGACGTGCGACGGCGCAAGCGTGCACCCGAGTGAACGTGGGCCGATGCGAACGTGCAGCCACGCGAACCACGAAATAATATCAAGTCATTGCTGATTTTTGTAGGTCCGTTTATAGTAAGTTTGTTAAGTCTGTTTACTTCAAGTTGGAATCGCGCGGTGACACGAGCTGCGGGGCGATGTGGCTTTGTGTTAGTTTAGTAAGTTTGTTAAGTCTGTTTCAAGTTTGAATCGCGCGGCGACGCGAGCCGTGGGGTGACGCGGCTTTGTGTTAGTTTAGTAAGTTTGTTAAGTCTGTTCAAGTTTGAATCGCGCGGCGACGCGAGGCGCGGGGCGACGCAGCTTTGTGTTTGTTTAGTAAGATTGTTAAGTCTGTTTCAAGTTTGAATCACGCGGCGTCGTGAGCCGCGGGGCGACGCGGCTTTGTGTTAGTTTAGTAAGTTTGTTAAGTCTGTTTACTTCAAGTGTTTAAAATCGCGCGGCGACGCGAGCCACGGGGCGACGCGGCTTTGTGTTAGTTTAGTAAGTTTGTTAAGTCTGTTTATTTCAAGTATTTTGAATCGCGTGACGATGCAAGCCATGGGGCGACGTGGCTTTGTGTTAGTTTAATAATGTCTGAAAGTTTTAAGTTTGTTTAAATCGCATGACTACATGAACGCGTAACGACATGGTAATATGAGGGACAGCGTGAAAATGGGTAATCAGTTGGATAAAACAACGGATGCGGATAGTCCGCTACAAAAGTAAAAACATCTCATATAGATTGACTAATGAGTGGCTGAGTTAGAATGTCAATCTAATTGTATTTTGGTATCTATTTTCAAAACTGTACAACTGTTGTCGCTTTACGATGTAACTTCACTTATCCGTCGGGAGTGTGTACGCTCGATCGAGAAAGTATATCTTCTGTCTGATAAGTCTTGCCAGTCGGTAAAATAAAGACTGCTTTGTTCAAAGCACAAGAGGTATTCGACTCAGTAATTTTATTGAACCAGATTGAGAGAAAAGAATCGACATTTACATTCTCATTGAAACGGATAATATTCTGAAGGGGATTGACAAAGTAGATGTTGAACAGCCCGGCTAGCTCAATTGGTAGAGCATGCGATTCATGATCTCAAAGTCGTGGGTTCGATTTGAGCAAATTATTTTCCTTAAACTTTATGTTGCATTCACGGGAAAACATCTTCAGTGAACCCATGATCTTCTTTGCACAATAAAAGGAATGCGAACTGAGGGAGAGTTGATAATTTAATCATTTGTTCTGTGATCTGCATAAGAACACAAGAACCAGGAGCAGGAGTCTGCCATTTGGCCCTTCGAGCTTGCCTTCTTTTGCACCGAAACAAATTATAACCGTGTTTTTAAATTAGCAGTGTGAGATATTTAGAGGGCACCTTTCAATGCTTCACAAAATGTTCCTTTCGCTACAGCCACCTGGGATCGATTCCTGGTTTGGGAAGTAAATTTGATATCACCGTTTGTAATTGAAGTGGAGTAATTTTATTACATTAGATAGATGCCCCAAAGCACTTCAGAGTGGTGTCAAAACAAATGATTTTGTAATTAAACACAATGAATGTTAGGAGTGGGATTCAAACCCATGCCTCCAGAGAAGACTGTGACCTGAACACAGCACCTTAGACTGTTCGGCCGTCCTAACTGTTGGATGTTCTTTTTACAAGTTATTACTCTGGATAGTTTCAGAATGGGCACTTGTTCAGTGTTGCTGGAAGTCCCAGTGACCAGGATATTCTCTTCCCTGGGGTTTTCCTCAGCCTGTGCTCGGTGTACAGAGAGCTTTGGCCCAGGCCTGAGGTAGTTGCATCATGCATCAATGTACCCTGGAATGCTTTTGTTCAATTTTATTGCAGACATGTTTTTGTTTCAACAACAATGTTTCTGTCCGTGATCGAGCTGCGGACTTTTCACATGTGAGGCGAATGTGATCACCACTGTACTTCGCAAGCTGCTGCTGAGCTCAGTGCCCAGACAGAAGTGTTCAGCAACAAGCTGAAATACTCAATCCCTCTCTCTGCAAAAAGTTCCTTTCACAAACATTTCTCTGACCAGAACTGCACCAAACAACAATGTTCTCCTATCAAAGTCATTAAACTCCCGAATTTTCACGTCTGCAATTTTCTGGACAAGGACAAGGACTGAAAGCGCTTTGTGATCAGAAAATTGCCGGAATCCCCGTGGTTAATGACAGGGCATTTGATGGTTGATTTCCGTACACACCTTGGGATTCAGGAGAACTGATTTTGTGGTTTGAAGTTCGAGGTAAACCCACGGGGCGGAGCCAACAGTCACCTGGCAGCAATCAGCGACAGGAACATGCAACTTAAGCAGGCCCGGCTATCAACGGCATTACCATCGCCGAAGCCCCCACCATCAACATCCTGGGGGTCACCATTGACCAGAAACTTAACTGGACCAGCCACATAAATACTGTGGCAACAAGAGCAGGTCAGAGGCTGGGAATTCTGCGGCGAGTGTCTCACCTCCTGACTCCCCAAAGCCTTTCCACCATCTACAAGGCACAAGTCAGGAGTCTGATGGAATACTCTCCACTTGCCTGGATGAGTGCGGTTCCAACACTCGAGAAGCTCGACACCATCCAGGACAAAGCAGCCCACTTAATGGGCACACCATCCACCACCTTCAACATTCACTCCCTCCACCACCGGCGCACCGTGGCTGCAGTGTGTACAATCTACAAGATGCACTGCAGCAACTCACCAAGGCTTCTTCGGCAGTTAATCACAAATCCGTGACCTCTGCCGCCTAGAAGGACAAGGGCAGCAGTCACATGGGAACACCATCACCTCCATTCTCGGGGGAGAGGGTGAACAGCCAGAGGTCATGGTCCATATCAGGACCAATGACATGGGTAGCAAGAGAGATGAGGTCCTGCAGACAGAGTTTAGTGAACTAGGAGAGAGATTAAAAAGCAGGACCTCAAAGGTAGTAATCTCTGGATTACATCCGGTGCCACGAGCTAGTGAGTACAGAAATAGGAGGATAGAGCAGATGAATACGTGGCTGGAGAGATGGTGCAGGCAGGAGGGCTTTAGTTTCCTGAGGCATCGGGACCACTTCTGGGCGAGGTGGGACCTGTACAAGCCGGACAGTTTGCACCTAAACAGAGCCGGGACCAATATCCTCACGGGGTGGTTTGCTCGTGCTGTTGGGGAGGGTTTAAACTAGCTTGGCAGCGGGATTGGAACCTGAGAATAGATTCAATAGGCAGGGAAATAATGCTGGAATTAGAAAGCAAAATTAAAGAAAGTGAGTTTGAAAGAGAGAGGAAACAAGCAGGTAAAAAGGGTAAATAAACAAATTGAAAGACACTGTTGTAGGAAGGCAAAGGCACCTGCTGAATATATAAATGTATGTATGTTTAAAATGTTAGCCAAATATAAAATGGCTGCCAGGGGGCTTAGCAAAGCATGATGGGGGCTCAGTAAGCCAAGTTGGCTAAAACTGCTGACTGAGCGCTGACCCTGCAGAGTCTGGTACCAGGAATGTGTTGAATCAACAACTTGAGGCAAAATAGTATACAGAACACTGCGGTACCTAGTACGGAATGTCCTCAAGTCAGTGACCCCCAGATGGGGTGCCTAGCAACCACGGAGATAAGGAGCTAGGCACCGGCGGAACCCATGATTAACGAAGATAAGGGGGGGTCTGGAAAACATCACACGAATATGAATCAGCCCCCAACTGTCATGAACTGATTATGCAGCCCCCTGATGTACCAGGGTTAATTCTATTGGCCCATTTAAACCTATATGTAATCTATAATCATTATGATTGGATTGTGTCCAGCCGAAGTGGGCTGAGTAACTGTAATGAACTATTGTAAAACATATAAATAACGATGAATTTCTTTGTTCGGCGGAGTTGAGTGCCTGGAGTTGGACCAGAGGCTCTCTCCCCGCTGGCGTAATAAAGGCCGTTTTGGCATTGGAACCGATCCCAAGTGTCGAGTGATTCTTCCACAAAAACATTTGTGCTAACAGTGGTGTCACGAACAGGATTTCCCGGAGTCGCTGGACGTCCTTGGAAAAACCCGGGTGAGTATAAAAATGTTTTAATTATTAAGGGTGCGGAAGGTGGAGGCCGGTTGATCGACACGACGAGACGGTCTAATATCTCAAACGCCTAGCCTGAGCCTGAATTAAGAGGACTTTTGTCCCACGTGACGGCCAGGAACTAAGTAGGCGGAGGGAACGCACTTAGACCGTGGGATTGTGATACCGAGCGACATCTCCCGGACCCAGTAGTGTGATTTGAAAATATACCCCGGAGACCAGGCGGTGCACAGCGACCAAAGGAAACCAAACCTGTGAACAGGGTCGGAACGACAGACAAAACGGTGGTAGGTAGTCGTTAAGGAGGCGTGGGGCACTGCGGGAATTGCTTAAACGCGTTTTAAGAATTGTATAAGTTTGTGCAATAGCAGAACTTGTGACCTGACAGGAGTCAGGAGACGGTCTGCTACAAGTTATGCTAGGAAGAAAGTGGATCTCTGAGAGTCGATTCCTAACGGTTCCAGGAATGGCCAATAAAGCAAGTAACCTCGAGTGGGGACTAGAAGGGTCATTACCCGCCATCTGGCGTAAAAACAAAAGAAACTAATTGAGAAGATGATTAAGTCAGGATGGAACCCCCAGGACCCGCCAGCAAATCAACGGGAATGGTGGGAGAAGGAAAGGAAAGATAAAGATGAGAAAGCCGTGGTCTTGATTCTTCAAGCCCACATAAAATTCACAGAGGAAGTTAATCAATATGTAAGAAATAAAAAAACCTGATCGTGATTATCTGAAAAGAAGTATGGATCCAATAATAGAGCCAGCCAAACAATAAACTGTGTTGAATGAAAATAGCCGTTTGTGAATGTGCAGGAATGAGATAAAGAATGGAGAAGGGAAGCTGTAATGCCTTTTAAAAAAGCCTGCGTCTCTGGAAGCTGCAGGCTGGGGAAGTACGCTCCCCTTTTTCCTTTGTGTCAAACCTTGATGCGAAAGCTTTTCGCTCAGGAAAGAGATTTTTAAATTGCAGATTGGCAGTACAATATTGAATTGGGATTTTGAGATATTTCAGGTGATTCTCGTTGATAAACATTTTGATTGTATCGGAAAATCTTGGGTTTGGAAGCCTTTTTAATAAAAGTACACATACTGCATCAGGAACTGAAGCTTAAAAAAGATGTAATTAATGAGATATAGTACCACAAAATTGAAGTTACAGAGCAAAAGATTAGAGTTTTTGATCAGCTTCTAAAACGGAAGTTAGGCAAAAAAATCCAGTAATACCACATTTAACATTTTGAAATTCAATAATAAATACAAATTCTACAAAATGGGAGCAGAAATTAGGATGGGAACAGTGAAGAGTTAATTTTGTTTTGAAGATTTCAAGTACCACTGGTTAAGAAAAGGTGCAACAAAATGCGATACGTTTAAAACAAAAAGTTAAATCTGATCTCTTTTAAAAAATAAAACGAAAAGTTTTGGAAAAAATGACGTAATGTACGAATAAATAAGTGCTGAAAAAAAAGTGTTTGCGATGGAAAAATACATAACTTACTAAATACTAGTTGATATTGGCTGTGAAAAAGATATTGGTTTAATTGGGAAAAGGAAAAAAAAATTGGAGGTGGTAAAAGACACTCTCCATTGATAATGATTTTAAATTACGAGAAAGTTTCACTGCAGTTTGAAAAGATTTCCAGAATAGACGTTGTTAATCAAGAAAAGTCCCAAACAGTCTAAACAAGCAGGAGGGTTTTGAAAATAATGAGGAGAAAAGATCTAAGCTATGCGAACTCAGCAGAGAGAGATATTAAACACAAGATTTGCCCAATGAACGGGACCGTTAAAAAAAAAACGAAATGTTAGCATGTATACAGCTTGTGTGAAAATTGGATTTCAGTCAACAAAATAGCTATTAAAAATGTGTGCTCTCATTTAAAAAAAAATCTTAGGCAAGTACTTGAATTAGATGTTCAGGAAAAAATTGGAGTTAATCTAAAATGCTGTCTTTCCTGATGACAAGATTTTTATTATGACCACTTTACTAATGATTTCTGCTGTTTTAACGGATTCCTAATATCTAAGCAAGTTTAGAAGACACAAAGATTTGGATGATTACGCGAAGTCACGTAATGACATCAGGCCTTCTTACAAACCTTTAAAGGAGTTAACCCTTTCCATTGACAGCTGTTTTACACTGGACCTTACTCATTTGAATTTCTTCCGAAAATAAAGAACACACCTGACAGACTGTGGAAATGGTGGGATAGTCAGAATAAAAATAAAACAGAACTAGCTGGTCAAGAGTTAAAAGCTAAGATAAATAAGCTGGAAGAGATTTAAAAAACAGGAGCAGACGGATAGTGCAGTGTGCAGCCAAAGCACCATCACCTATGGCAATCGAGCCAATGTATCCCACGGTGGGTAGGTGTAGGCCACAAACCCAACCTAACAGTAAAGCACACTGCGATGTTTGGAGGAATAGTGGTGGCATTGGTGTTGATTAGAGTTTGGTTAATATTTAGATGGGTCATCGTGCAGGCTCGAGCACAGCAGGCTCAAATACAAAACCGACGGCAGCCCAGACAGGGACATGAAGTGATCGAGATGGTACGACTATAAAGAATATGGATAACCAAACCGTTACCTCCGATTCCATAGAGTGACCGCGACACAAGTAGACCAGAACCTAACACCTGGTGACGACCAGGCTATCTGTTTAAAATTTGCAGATACAACCATCACCGAGATGGGACCGCAGTGCTGACTTCGACTCTGGGGACCCATGATACTGGGAACCTTGAGGCCCACACAAGCACTGGATAATACAGACGGACTACGAGAGGTACAGCACACGCAAGAAAGACAGAACTGCATCAACTATGGGGTTTTGTTTACTTTTACTGACAGAATATGCATTCCAGCAGCCAAGGACTGGAGCAAGGACAGAACTTATTTTAACGCGTGGCTGCAAATGAATCCGGATAAGAATAGAGTATGTGTGCGATGCTCCACGGGTACAAGAAGCAGTTGCATTAGACGAAGGGAGGCCGGGGGGGGCCCGATGAATGTACCTTTGGAATAATTTGCGCGCCTCCTGCCCAGCCACAACCGTTAGTCACCCACAAAGAGGGGGTGGGGCTGTGGGGATACTATGAGGAGGGAGAGGCTGCCGCAATATCATTGTATATATGCTTCTCACCCCCTCCGACACCGCACCCCATAAGAACCACCACACTGCCCATGGAATTGTCATGTCCAACAATTACAAGGGGACCGGAAAAAAGGATTGTGCTGTCCAACGAGGGTGAACTATTGTATGATAATGTCAAGCATGAAATTGTGCCTGTCCTGATCAATATCTCAGGTATACAGATGCCGGAATATTGTACAGAACAGGCAAGAAATATGTATAATGTATTAAGTAAAGTTGAAATGCAGCAGGCTGCCGATACAATGGGTGCCAGTAGATTCCGAGGACAGGAGCCAGTTCATAGGACTAAGAGGGAAATAGTTAATGATGTTGCGACCAGTTTTAATGCCGGAACCTCCATAGTAAACTCACTGGACATACAAAGGCTAAATGAAAGGGTGGAGCAGCTTAAAGTGGTGAGAGGGGAGCGGCCTATCAAAAGCCCAGCGGGAAATCGAGAGCCAGCGGCAGTTGGTGAGAGGGGAGCGACCTATAAAAGGCCCAGCGGGAGATCGAGAGCCAGCGGCAGTTGGTGAGAGGGGAGCGATCTATAAAAGGCCCAACGGGAGATCGAGAGCCAGCGCACCGGTGCAGCTACAGCGGGAGAGAAAGCAAAATAGAAGTAGAAAGGAATCAAAAAGTGACGTCACAGCCAATGGGATAAGTGATTGGCTGGTGATTGGTGAGTAGCTTTTCTTTTCTTTTTTATATCAGTAAGTGAACTGCAACATTGTTATTACCAATTTAAGTGTATCGAAGGTTAAGGCATGGCAGGAGAGCTCGGTCACGTGATATGCTCCTCCTGTACCATGTGGGAACTCGGGGACACTTCCGGTGTCCCTGGGCGCTACGTGTGTGGGAAGTGTATCCGCCTCGAGCTCTTGACGGTCCGCGTTGCGGAATTGAAGCTAAGGGTGGATTCACTCTGGAGCATCCACGATGCTGAGAATGACGTGAGTATCACGTGTAGTGAGATGGTCTTACCGCAGGAGAAGGGTCCACAGCCAGATAGGGAATGGAAGACCAGCAGGAAGAGCAGTGCAAGAAAGATAGTGCAGGGGTCCCCTGTGGTCATCCCCCTGCAAAACAGATACACTGCTTTGAGTACTGTTGGGGAGGATGACTCATCAGGGGAGGGCAGCAGCAGCCAAGTTCATGGCACCGTAGGTGGCTCTGCTGCAAAGGAGGGCATGAAAAAGAGTGGGAGCGCGATAGTGATAGGGGATTCGATGGTGAGGGGAATAGATAGGCGTTTCTGCGGACGCAACCGAGACTCCAGGATGGTATGTTGCCTCCCTGGTGCAAGGGTCAAGGATGTCTCGGAGCGGGTGCAGGACATTCTGAAATGGGAGGGAGAACAGCCAGTTGTCGTGTTGCACATTGGTACCAACGACATAGGTAAAAAAAGGTATCAGGTCCTACGAAAAGAATTTAAGGAGCTAGGAGCTAAATTAAAAAGTAGGACCTCAAAAGTAGTAATCTCGGGATTGCTACCAGTGCCACGTGCTAGTCAGAGTAGGAATCGCAGGATAGCGCAGATGAATACATGGCTTGAGCAGTGGTGCAGCAGGGAGGGATTCAAATTCTTGGGGCATTGGAACCGGTACTGGGGGAGGTGGGACCAGTACAAACCAGACGGTCTGCACCTGGGCAGGTCCGGAACCAATGTCCTAGGGGGAGTGTTTGCTAGTGCTGTTGGGGAGGAGTTAAATTAATATTGCAGGGGGATGGGAACCGATGCAGGGAGACAGAGGGAGAGAAAAATGAGGCAAAAGCAAAAGACAGAAAGGAGATGAGGAAAAGTGGAGGGCAGAGAAACCCAAGGCAAAGAACAAAAAGGGTCACTGTACAGCAAAATTCTAGAAGGACAAAGGGTATTAAAAAAGCAAGCCTGAAGGCTTTGTGTCTTAATGCAAGGAGTATCCGCAATAAGGTGGATGAATTAACTGTGCAAATAGATGTTAACAAATATGATGTGATTGGGATTACGGAGACGTGGCTCCATGATGATCAGGGCTGGGAACTCAACATCCAGGGGTATTCAACATTCAGGAAGGATAGAATAAAAGGAAACGGAGGTGGGGCAGCATTGCTGGTTAAAGAGGAGATTAATGCAACAGTTAGGAAAGACATTAGCTTGGATGATGTGGAATCTATATGGGTAGAGCTGCAGAACACTAAAGGGCAAAAATCGTTAGTGGGAGTTGTGTACAGACCTCCAAACAGTAGTAGTGATGTTGGGGAGGGCATCAAACAGGAAATTAAGAGTGCATGCAATAAAGGTGCAGCAGTTATAATGGGTGACTTTAATATGCACATAGATTGGGCTAGCCAAACTGGAAGCAATACGGTGGAGGAGGATTTCCTGGAATGCATAAGGGATGGTTTTCTAGACCAATATGTCGAGGAACCAACTAGGGGGGAGGCCATCTTAGACTGGGTGTTGTGTAATGAGAGAGGATTAATCAGCAATCTCATTGTGCGAGGCCCCTTGGGGAAGAGTGACCATAATATGGTGGAATTCTGCATTAGGATGGAGAATGAAACAGTTAATTCAGAGACCATGGTCCAGAAATTAAAGAAGGATAACTTTGAAGGTATGAGGCTTGAATTGGCTAAGATAGATTGGCTAATGATACTTAAGGGGTTGACTGTGGATGGGCAATGGCAGACATTTAGAGACCGCATGGATGAATTACAACAATTGTACATTCCTGTCTGGCGTAAAAATAAAAAAGGGAAGGTGGCTCAACTGTGGCTATCTAGGGAAATCAGGGATAGTAGTAAAGCCAAGGTAATGGCATACAAATTGGCCAGAAATAGCAGCGAACCTGGGGACTGGGAGAAATTTAGAACTCAGCAGAGGAGGACAAAGGGTTTGATTAGGGCAGGGAAAATGGCGTACGAGAAGAAGCTTGCAGGGAACATTAAGGCGGATTGCAAAAGTTTCTATAGGTATGTAAAGAGAAAAAGGTTAGTAAAGACAAACGTAGGTCCCCTGCAGTCAGAATCAGGGGAAGTCATCACGGGGAACAAAGAAATGGCAGACCAATTGAACAAGTACTTTGGTTCAGTATTCACTAAGGAGGACACAAACAACCTTCCGGATATAAAAGTGGTCAGAGGGTCTATTAAGGAGGAGGAACTGAGGGAAATCTTTATTAGTCGGGAAATTGTGTTGGGGAAATTGATGGGATTGAAGGCCGATAAATCCCCAGGGCCTGATGGACTGCATCCCAGAGTACTTCAGGAGGTGTCCTTGGAAATAGCGGATGCATTGACAGTCATTTTCCAACATTCCATTGACTCTGGATCAGTTCCTATCGAGTGGAGGGTAGCCAATGTAATCCCACTTTTTAAAAAAGGAGGGAGAGAGAAAGCAGGGAATTATAGACCGGTCAGCCTGACCTCAGTAGTGGGTAAAATGATGGAATCAATTATTAAGGATGTCATAGCAGCGCATTTCGAAAATGGTGACATGATAGGTCCAAGTCAGCATGGATTTGTGAAAGGGAGATCATGCTTGACAAATCTTCTGGAATTTTTTGAGGATGTTTCCAATAAAGTGGACAAAGGAGTACCAGTTGATGTGGTATATTTGGACTTTCAGAAGGCTTTCGACAAGGTCCCACACAGGAGATTAATGTGCAAAGTTAAAGCACATGGGATTGGGGGTAGTGTGCTGACGTGGATTGAGAACTGGTTGTCAGACAGGAAGCAAAGGGTAGGAGTAAATGGGGACTTTTCGGAATGGCAGGCAGTGACTAGTGGGGGACCCGAGGGTTCTGTGCTGGGGCCCCAGCTGTTTACATTGTACATTAATGATTTAGACGAGGGGATTAAATGTAGTATCTCCAAATTTGCGGATGACACTAAGTTGGGTGGCAGTGTGAGCTGCGAGGAGGATGCAATGAGGCTACAGAGTGACTTGGATAGGTTAGCTGAGTGGGCAAATGCGTGGCAGATGAAGTATAATGTGGATAAATGTGAGGTTATCCACTTTGGTGGTAAAAACAGAGAGACAGACTATTATCTGAATGGTGACAGATTAGGAAAAGGGAAGGTGCAACGAGACCTGGGTGTCATGGTACATCAGTCATTGAAGGTTGGCATGCAGGTACAGCAGGCGGTTAAGAAAGCAAATGGCATGTTGGCCTTCATAGCGAGGGGATTTGAGTAAAGGGGCAGGGAGGTGTTGCTACAGTTGTACAGGGCCTTGGTGAGGCCACACCTGGAGTATTGTGTACAGTTTTGGTCTCCTAACTTGAGGAAGGACATTCTTGCTATTGAGGGAGTGCAGCAAAGATTCACCAGACTGTTTCCCGGGATGGTGGGACTGACCTATCAAGAAAGACTGGATCAACTGGGCTTGTATTCACTGGAGTTAAGAAGAGTGAGAGGGGACCTCATAGATACGTTTAAAATTCTGACGGGTTTGGACAGGTTGGATGCAGGAAGAATGTTCCCAATGTTGGGGAAATCCAGAACCAGGGGTCACAGTCTAAGGATAAGGGGTAAGCCATTTAGGACCGAGATAAGGAGATACTTCTTCACCCAGAGAGTGGTGAACCTGTGGAATTCTCTACCACAGGAAGTAGTTGAGGCCAATTCACTAAATATATTCAAAAGGGAGTTAGATGAAGTCCTTACTACTCGGGGGATCAAGGGGTATGGCGTGAAAGCAGGAAGTGGGTAATGAAGTTTCATGTTCAGCCATGAACTCATTGAATGGCGGTGCAGGCTAGAAGGGCTGAATGGCCTGCTACTGCACCTATTTTCTATGTTTCTATGTTTCTATGAAGGGATTATTAGAACGGGCAGAGCGGAATCAGGAAGATCAAGCTGAACTCGGAAGAGAGGGTGCTGAAATCCAATTGGATGGCCTCTCGGTCCTGGAAGCTCAGGCAAAAACAATCAATCACCTTATCGACAGAGAGAGAGAAGATACCGCAAAACTTAGACAGGGACAACTCTGTCACGCTTATGGCCTATGGATGGTGGGACAGATACGCCACAACCTCGATCATATCCAAAGGGAGGATTTGCCAGACTGGATAGACAGCCCACATCTGGCTCAGTTGGCCAAACTGAAGAGGACACTGGGTAATTGCACTCTGAAGGGACTAAACAGAGTATGCCCAGTGATCCCAAACTGCCGAATGGGCAAAGCTGCCGGAGTGGGAATAGCCCTGATGATACCTATAGTCACACAAGACTCAGGATCGTTTCCCCTTTATCAACTGTGGAATATCGGGATCATACGGGAAAACACCTCCCTCCATTACTAACTGACCGCAGCCCCTGCTGTCCGCAGAGACAACACACTCTATGGGATCTCCCTGACGGGATGCAAGCAGACGGGTGACATTACGGTGTGCCCTCACCCGGTGGGACAGGCAGAACTGGTCGAATGTGGATTTAATCCAACCGTTGGATGTGTATTGGAAATAGTACCTGCCCCCACACATTTTGCCAGAACAGGTTACGGGGGCAAAGGGAAATACTGTGTCTCTACCACGGCACATTCATATTGGTACAATGGCTTACAATGCCAGATCTCGCAACCAAACTTTTGCTTCACAGCCCAACGACCTCACAATAGGACAAGCCCGCATTATCCAGGTTAGACACCGAGGCCCAAAATCATTAACGCCATCGATCAGCTCCACGATCACCTGCAGGGTTATGACGAGCCCGAGCAGGCCCCAATCCCACATTTAGTTGCAGTATTAAGGGGACTAAGACTCAGAGTAGACCAGTGTGTCAGACTCTACCACCAACTACAGACAAAGATTGAAATACTGGAGAAGGATACTGACCAAGAGTTACAAAACCAGAGTTGGTGGAGGAGGGTCTGGGACTGGGGCATGAATGTAAACATCCACCCCTGGATTGGAATAATATCACACATACTGGTAGGGATACAGCTGGTCTTAGCACTAACATGGAGAGTCATGGCCTGTCGATCCTGCAGGCATTATGCACGACAAAGGAGAGTCAGAACAAGGGCTCAAGTAAATAAAGTGACTTGTCCAGCAGAGGGACGGGGTAATCTGAACTATATCAATTTGATCGAAGCAACTGGGACTTCTGACACCACGTGACTGGCCAGCACGTTGAGGCAGGAAGTACCGGGTGGTACTTAAAAATATAAGTAGAGTTACAAATTATGTTGTCGCTTAAAGGAGACTAGGATTAGTCCATTACCGAAAGGGGGGATTGTTTTAGGGCAAAGGCACAGGCACCTGCTGAATCTATGTATGCATATATGTGTAAAATGGTAGCCAGATATAAAATGGCTGCCAGGGATTCTGCAAAGCACTCGGGGAATTCAGCTAACAGTTAGCTTGACTACATTTTTGGGTAGCTGATGACACTGCAGTTTCGTGTACAGGAACACTGGAAAGAGCGAGCTCAGCAGAACATCCTTAATCAACAAACCACAGACAAGATGTCCCAGCAGAATACTGAACAAAGAAATTCCTGTGACTGTGTAAGGATAAGGAGGTTAGGTGCAGACAGAACCCAAGGACAGTAGAGATAAGGGGATCTGGAGAATATCACGAGGCCATGAATAAGCCCCAGCTAAAACATGAGGTGATCACGCAGTCCCCTGGTGCCTGGGGCCAATTCCATTGTCCCAGTGGAATCGATTTGTAATTTATAGTCGTTATGATTGGATTGTGTCCAGCCGACATGGGCTAAGTAATTGTAATGAACTGTTGTAAAACATATAAATATTGATGAATTTCTTTTTTCGGTGGAGTGGAGTGCCTGGAGTTGGACCAGAGGCTCTCTCCCCGCCGGTGTAATAAAGGCCATTTTGGCGTTGGAACCGACCCCGAGTGTCGAATGATTCTTCCAGGAAAATATTTGTGCTAACATAACCCGTGCTGTACCAGCCCTGGGAGAGAATGATGGGAAAGTGTAGAGGGAGCTTTACTCTGTATCTAACCCGTGCTGTACCAGCCCTGGGAGAGATTGATGGGACCGTGTAGAGGGAGCTTTACTCTGTATCTAACCCCGCGCTGTACCTGCCCTGGGAGAGATTGATGGGACAGTGTAGAGGGAGCTTTACTCTGTATCTAACCCCGTGATGTACCTGCCCTGGGAGAGATTGATGGGACAGTGTAGAGGGAGCTTTACTCTGTATCTAAAACCGGGCTATACCTGCCCTGGGAGAGATTGATGGGACAGTGTAGAAGGAGCTTTACTCTGTATCTAACCCCGTGCTGGATCTGTCCTGGGAGGATTTGATGGTACAGTGTAGAGGGAGCTTTACTCTGTATCTAACCTATGCTGTACTTGCCCTGGGAGGGTTTGATGGGACAGGTTAGAGGAAGCTTTATTGTATATCTTAGATGGGCTGTATCTGCGCTGTGAGTCTTTGATGGACAATATAGGGGAAGCTTTACTCTGTATATAACACATACTGTACCTGCCCTGGGAGGGTTTGATGTGACAGTGTCGAGGAAGCTTTAGTCTGTACCTGCTCTCTGAGTCTTTGATGAGACAATGTAGAAGGGGCTTTGATCTGTATCTAATCCGTACTGTACCTGCCCTGACGGGTTTGATGGGACAGAATAGTGGGTGCTTTGCTCTGTATCTATCCTGTGCTGTGCCGGCCCTGGGAGGGTTTGATGGGACAGTGTAGAGGGAGATTTAAACACGTGCTGCACTGTAATGTACATACGCCCGGGTTTTCCTGCCACCAGGGGGACCGACCGTCGAAGATCATTGGGCCACAGACACACACATGCAACTCTTGTATATAAAGAAAGCCTCCATGTTTAATCCTTTGTTCGAGAGCTAGAAATTTACGTTCAGGATGCACCTGATTGAGTTCACGGTCGTAAGCCTGCTGAGTTAGAAACATAGAAAATAGGTGCAGGAGCAGGCCATTCAGCCCTTCTAGCCTGCACCGCCATTCGATGAGTTCATGGCTGAACATGAAACTTCAGTACTCCCTTCCTGCTTTCTCGCCATAACCCTTGATCCCCCGTGTAGTAAGGACTTCATCTAACTCCCGTTTGAATATATTTAGTGAATTGGCCTCAACAACTTTCTGTGGTAGAGAATTCCACAGGTTCACCACTCTCTGGGTGAAGAAGTTTCTCCTCATCTCGGTCCTAAATGGCTTACCCCTTATCCTCAGACTGTGACCCCTGGTTCTGGACTTCCCCAACATTGGAACATTCTTCCTGCATCGAACCTGTCTAAACCCGTCAGAATTTTAAACGTTTCCATGAGGTCCCCTCTCATTCTTCTGAACTCCAGTGAATACAAGCCCAGTTGATCCAGTCTTTCTTGATAGGTCAGTCCCGCCATCCCGGGAATCAGTCTGGTGAATCTTCGCTGCACTCACTCAATAGCAAGAATGTCCTTCCTCAAGTTAGGAGACCAAAACTGTACACAATACACCAGGTGTGGCCTCACCAAGGCCCTGTGCAACTGTAGCAACACCTGCCTGCCCCTGTATTCAAATACCCTCGCTATGAAGGACAACATGCCATTTGCTTTCTTAACAGCCTGCTGTACCTGCATGCTAACCTTCAATGACTGATGTAACATGACACCCAGGTCTCGTTGCACCTTCCATTTTCGTAATCTGTCAACATTCAGATAATAGTCTGTTTCTCTGTTTTTACCACCAAAGTGGATAATCTCACATTTATCCACATTATACTTCATCTGCCATGCATTTGACCACTCACCTAACCTATCCAAGTCACTCTGCAGCCTAATAGCATCCTCCTCGCAGCTCACACTGCCACCCATATGCAACATGCACCTGCCCTGGAAGAGTTTGATGGGACTGTGTAGCGGGAGATTTATGTTGTAACTAATTTGTGCTGTACATGCCCTGAGAGTTTGATGGGGCAATGTAGAGGGAGCTTTACTCTGTGTCTAATGCATACTGTACCTGCCCTGGGAGGCTTTGATGTGACTGCGTAGTTGCAGCTTTACTCTGTATTTAACATTATTGTTCTTTTAAATCCACTTGTTTCACACCAAAACAAATGGTAACCGTGATGTGAATTTAACGCCACGTGATTCTTTGAAATCACCTTTAAATGATTGGGTAAAACCACTCCTTATGCCACCGAAAAACAGCTTTGATTCCAGGTCTCGGCGATAACTTTTGGAACACCATTTTTAAATTCAAAACCCTTATAAAATTGACGACATGCAGCCAACGTGCAAAAGTAAGAATTCTTTTAATCACCGTTAATTAGCCGATAACCTTCTTCAGAATGAAATAAACAATAATAGAATTACTGAGGAACAGTGGTATCTTCAATCATTCATTTTCTCTTTACATGTGATGAAGTTTTATCCCTATCTCATTTACACGCTGTATGAGAATGGTTTAAAATTGTCAGTGTTTATGACTCAGTTGTAAAACCATTGATTGTGTGTGTGCCGATTCTTGATAGGAGGAGCACTTGAGACCGAAGTTCCAGTTCGATATATGTATCAATAGAATCAATTCCCACCAGTTTCTTTAAACCCAATAACATAATTTATTTCTAATGGGCTGGATGGAGAAACATGATCCATGTAAAAAATTGTTATCGTTTTACTTGAACTGAATGCTCATAAGATATTGGAGTGGGAACGTATTGGATAATAGCACAGCTGGCAACATTTGCGGAATAGATTCGTGCAGCCAAAACGCACAATGACAACCTGGAACTGTGCGGCACCGAATTAGCGGGGAAAAACAGCTAAACACTTCGTCTCTGGGTGGGTTCGAACCACCAACCTTTCGGTTAACAGCCGAACGCGCTAACCCATTGCGCCACAGAGACTGATGGAAGTATAAGGTGCAAGACATCCAAAACCAGGGTGTCAGTCAGTTAAAGCTTCAGATTGCTCCGACCGGGATGGAACTTGTCGACTCTCAGTTGTCCTTTTCCCAAATAAATTGAGGGACATTCATTGTGAATGTGTGGAAGCAGTCTGGTCCCACACACTGCAGACACTTCCATGTCACCGCCAACCAGCTCTCCCACAACCGGTGTGATCTGCCTTCCAGCCTTCCGGTGCCTTGTCTGTGACAAAGTATTCTGATTGTCTCGAAGCCGGTATTAGGTTTTAATTCCTTTTCAGCACCTGACTGCGGATATTCCTGTGATTAAACGGGAAAAAATGTTTACAGGGACAGTTGGATTCACCGTTTCTTTGCTTGGTGAAATTTTAAAGATTTAAAAAGCGATGCACATCAACCCCAAACCTCCCTTGAGAGGGAAGCCCAGTTGCTGTTTCAATCTTGAATGCAGGTACAAGCAGAACTTATTCAAAGAAAGTCCAAGTCCCTGAGACGCCTGATTATTTGCACCAAACTCCTTTGCAAAGAGTTGAGGTTCATGTTTGGTGATCTGGGCACATCTTTCCCCAAACTACAACACTTCAAACATAACTCAATGGCTGTAAAGCACTTTGGGGCGTCATGAGTTCCTGAAAAGCGCTGCAGATATGCAAGTCCTTCTTTGCAAAAGTTCTATGCAATTTCAAAATTTGCAAGCAATATCAGGGCTCCTCTGGGACCCCTCGTAAATTTCAATGAACAACTCCGAAGGGAGAATCACAGCCCGAGACCAACGAGCCAACTGTTTGACAAACGTGAAGATAAGGTGTAACCATGATCAAAGCTATTTGTTGTCTGTCGCTATTCAGACATAAGAACTTAAGAACTAGGAGCAGGAGTAGGCCATATGGCCTTTCGAGCCTGCTCCGCCATTTAATATGATCACGGCTGATCCGATCATGGACTCAAGTCCACATCCCTGCCCGTTCCCCATAAGCCTTATTCCCTTATCAGTGAAGAAGCTATCTCTGTCTTAAATTTATATAATGTCGTGGCATTCTCAGCTCTCTGAGGCAGTGAGTTCGACGGATTTACAACCCTCTGAGAGAAGAAATTCCTCCTCATCGCAGATTTAAATGGGCGGTCCCTTATTCTGAGATTCTGACCCTAGTTCTAGTCTCCCCGATCAGTGGAAACATCCTCTCTGCATCCACCTTATCAAGCTCCCTCATTACCTTATACGTTTCGATAAGATCACCTCTCATTCTTCTGAATTCCAATGAGTAGAGGCCCAACCGACTCAACCTTTTCTCATAAGTCAACCCCTCATCTCCGGAATCAACCCAGTGAACCTTCTCTGAACTGCCTCCAAAGCAAGTATATCCTTTAGTAAATATTGTAACTGTTTGTGATCCTCGCCCAATTGCCAGACGGACGGTTTGAATCGCCCCCACCTTACGAAAGTTCTAGATCCGGGAATTATTATTCAGAGTGTAAATTAAATGAGTCACGGAAAGGGATGCTTCGGTGATAAATCGTAGTATATTTATTTGGTCTAATATACAATGGCTCAGTGAAATCACTGTCCCTGTGGAGAATAAAATCCCGGTTACAAACAACATGCATACAGTACAGAAGTGAACCGAGTAACACGCAGTCATTCCCTGGTGGATTCTAACCCCACCCCTACCAATGAATTACCCTCCCCAGAATAGCCCTGAAAAGCTGGCCTGCGATATCTGGTTACTGGCTTGGGACACTCGCGACCATGTTCAACACCACACGCAGCCCGTTTCCTTGCTCAGCTCAGCTGTGGGAAGTCACTGCCTGGTCTTAAGTCTCGGTGGCTTCTTCTGCAGTACTGCGGCTCCTTCCTCTGGTACATCGATCTGTGTAGCGAGAGCGAGAGGGAGAGGGGGCTCTCTCTAGACACAAGCTGCAAGCTGCAAGCTCCAAGCTTCACACCAAGCTCCAAGCTAAAAATAAAGTGGAAAGGACCCTGTCTTTCTGGGAGTCTTGCTACCCCTATCTTTCCCGCCAATCTTTAAACCCCTTTGTTTCTAAGCACGGGGTCTTAGTCAGTGATGGGCCATCCCACCCATACAATGGGCTGATGGCCCTTAGTCTGGGCATCTCTCTGAGCTTTTGTGTTGGGAAAGACCCAGCTCCTCCTTGGCTGGCCAGGCTGGTGGGTTCATTGTTCTGTGTCTCCTTCTGAGATGGAGGTGAGAAGTGCTTTTACAAATTAGAGTGGCTTTGTCAGTGGCCCCCCTTCCTGGCCGACAGCTCTTTTGTCAATGGATGACTGACAACTCTTTTGTCCCAGCTAACTTCCATGCGGTCTCTGGAGTTTTAACAAAACCAGCTTTTTCACATGTCTGTGCAGGGTGTCCCCAGCACAGGGAAAATAGCCTCAGAAAAATAAAATCCACAAAATATTCTCGACTGAGTCCATTCTTTAAACAGGAACTTTGTGATCTCTTCATTCTGCTCTGCTAATTATCGATCTTGCCACGTAAAAAGTGCGTTGGCATTGCAATGCATTAATGTAAAATTAATGAAAAGAAAATGCAACGTTTTGTCGAGTGCAAAACTTGCTGTGCCTGCATTTCAAAAAGCATTGCTTTTATTCATCCTGCGGAATGCATATTGCACAGATAATCTCAGCACACATTGTGCAGGCAAAGGCAGCATTAGACAACAAAGTGATTTGTCCTCCGCTGATTTGAAGCAGATAACTGACGGTTGAGCACACAATTTGACAACTAGACTTGTAGATCAAGCATCAATGAAAAAGGCAACAAAACTGCCCACCAGCACCAGGTGTCTTTCACTTGTTTGTCCCAAATTTTCAGCAGCTGGGACAACAAGAATTTAGGTATCACCAAGATTGTAACGCAGATCGCTGGATTCAAAGTCAAGAGGGCTCACCATTACACCATGGAACCAATTATTCCAAAACTTTTGAAACATACTTCGTCACAGACAAGGCACTGGAAGGCTGGAAAGTAGATCACACCGGTTGTGGGAGAGCTGGTTGGTGGTGACATGGAAGTGTCTGCAGTGTGCGGGATCAGACTGCTTCCACACATCCACAATGAATGTCCCACCCTTTATTTGGGAAAAGTACAACTGAGAGTAGACAAGTTCCATCCCGGTCGGAGCAATCTGAAGCTTTAACTGACTGACACCCTGGTTTTGCATGTCTTGCAGTGTGTATCTGTGGCGCAATGGTTTCGTGCATTCGGCTGGTAACTGAAAGGTGGGTAATCCAAACCCATCTCCGGGCGAAGCCTTTTAATGTTTTTCCCCGAGGATTCGGTGCCGCACAGTTCCAGGTTGTCATCGTGCATTTTGGCTGCACGAGTATATTCCGCAAACATTGCAAGCTTTGCTGTTATCCAGTGAGTTCCCACTCCAATACTTTTATGAGCATTCTGCACAAGTAAAACGATAAAAAAATTTTACATGGATCATGTTCCTCCATCCAGTCCAATCAAAATAAATTATGTTATTGGTTTTAAAGGAACTGGTGAAAATTGATTCTATTGATACATTTATCGAACTGGAACTTCGGTCCCAAGTCCTCCTCCTATCAAGAATAGACACACACACAATCAATCGTTTTACAACTGAGTCATAAAAACTTACAATTTCTCATACAGCATGTAAATGAGATAGGGATAAAAATTCATCACATGTAAAGAGAAAATAAATGATTAAAGATACTACTGTCCCTCAGTAACTATATAATTATTTATTTCATCCTGAAAAAGGTTATCGGTTATTTAACGGTGATTAAATGAATTCTTATTTTTTCATATTAGCTGCATGTCGTCAATTTTATGAGGTTTTGAATTGAAAAAAGCTGTTACAGAAGTTACCGCCCTGACCTGGAATCGAAGCTGTTTTTCGGTGGTATAAGGAGTGGTTTTACCCAATCATTTAAAGGTGATTTCAAAGAATCACGTGGCGTTAAATTCAGATCACGGTTACAATGTGTTTCGGTGTGAAACAAGTGGATTGAAAAGGACAATAATGACACCAAGCATTACGATGCAGCGATGCAGCAATGCAGCGTTCCCTGGTGGTCCAGTGATTAGGATTCGGCGCTCTCACCACCGCGGCCCTGGGTCGATTTCCGGCCAGGGAAATTGCACTTCCATCAAAATTAAAACCTTAGAAGAAAGAGTTACATGCATCTCATGTGAAAAAAAGATTCATTGATTTAAACATCATTAATTAATCCATTGTAGAACTTCAATCATTTAATTTGCCCTGAGTATGTGAGGAACTTTTATCCCGAACTCATTGTATTTTAGGAGCATGGTCCAGCCCGGTATCTCCACCTGTGAAAGTAGGAAACTGCTGGAAATACACAACAGGACGGGTAGCCTTTGACAAACAATTAAACCCAGGTTACAGACTCTCTTCCTTCCCCTGCCCTTTTCGGAACACTTGTTCCCCTTTAATTTTACAGACTGACTGAGTTCACTAACCGCGGGGAGAGAGTAGGTGTCTCCGCAGCCCCACTATGCTAACATGGAAGATAACACGATGGGGATGTGGGGAGGTGGGTGGGGATCAGTGACATGTTTGTGTAAAGGGCAGCGGAGGAGAAGGATTGACAGCTGTCAGTGAGGGACAGAAGTTGTTTAAGGTGAGCCAACACATTCCCGATCAGCACAGAAGACATTCACTGGTCAGCTGCCCTCTGCTGTACTTCTGGTCAGAGCGGTTTCCGCAGTGAAGCCGTTATCACGTTTGCTTTCCACGTGAAAGGATCCCGTGCGGGAAGATTATGTTTAAACTTGCTGTGGATGAACAGCCATGGGCGAGTTTATTCTTCTGTCAAAAGGGCAACAGTGGCTTCTCCCTTATTCTTTAATTGCTCTTTATTTCACTTCACTAAATAGACATATTTGAGTGAGAGAAATTGTTCCAGGGTGTCGCACACTTCATCTTTTGTTCCCTTTTAAACACATAAAATGAGGCCGGGGGAATAAATACAGAAAACAAAGCCGAGGGATATAGACAAGAGGAAGAGTGAAGGGGAAATACTGTCCCCACTCAGAACTAATGCAGAAACTCCTCTGCTGCGCTCGGGGTGGCCACCCACAGCCTGGATACACTTACGTCCCAACAGTTCATTGACTGTCGGAGTGGGACCGTGCGGCGCTTCAGAAGACAGGTCGAAAAAGCAAAATCACTGATTCAGTCCCATGTGCTTCTCTGACTGACACCGGTGAAACAGTGAGACAGATTTTGGAGCATAGGTCTGGTTATTGTGAAACAGCAAAGAAAATATGAAGTCTGGAATTAAATTATTTAATGTGTATCCTGCTCGTTTAGTGGTTCGGCATTCACAGAGGGAGCCCGATTTCGGAAAGTAACTTTTTAATTCAATCTTTTTTCAAATAATTACATGCAATTAATTAAACTCTGTGGGAGGTGGGGTGATTAAAACATCACCGATCGGAAAGGAATTGTCCGCGGGAAGCCTCCAACCGGAATTTTTGGGCCAATATTCCCACCTGGATTGTTTTGCAGACTTACAGTCAATACTTCAATAACTGAACTGTAATAATTTCAGCAGCTTTCATCATAGATGATATTTTACACCCTATCTGACTTAACACACTCTGAATTTTTGAAATTGGTTTCAAATGTTCATTGCTCAGAAGACAAGGAACCTGGGGTACTTTTTTCAATTTATTTCACAGCAAATATATTCTAAAATGATGATTCTGCCCGGGCTCAAACCAGGGCCTTTTCGTGTGTGAGACGAACGTGATAACCACTACACCACAGAAACCACTGTTGAATTTAGTGCCCAGAGAGAAGTGTTAAGCCAGAAGGTGTAATTCTGAATCCCTTTCTGTGAAAAAATCAGAACACAAACATTTCTCTGACCGAAGCTGCACAAGTCAAAAATGTTCCTTTCAAAGTCGTCAAACTCCCAAATTAACGCACCCCCCGAATCTTCTGGATCAGAAAGCTCCAGTTGTGCCGACACAATCCATAAATCTGACTTTACTTATCCTGTATTTTAGGAGATTGGTTTAAAATGTTCATTGCTCATAAGACACGGAACCTGGGGCTACTTTTGTTCAATGTATTTCACAGCAAATATATTCTAAAATAAAGCACGCGCCCAGGCTCAAACCAGGGACATTTCATGTGGGAGGTGAACATGATAACGGCTACACTACGTAAACCTTTCCTTAACCCAGCCCCCGGTTCGTCATTTGTACCACAATTAAACCCAATGAGATCGGGATAAAAGTTCCTCACAAGCTCATGGCAAAATAAATGGTAAAAGATTTACAAAATAATTTATGTATTAATTAATGATGTTCAAGTCAATGATTCTTATTTTTTATACATGATTTGCATATAGATCTGTAAAATAAATGAACTCTTTTTTTTATAAGGTTTTGAATTAAAAGTACAACTTCCCAGGGTGGGAATTGAACCCAGGACACAACGTTGAGAGCATGGAATCATTACCACTCGACAACCAGGGACCAATATACCGTTTTACTGCTGCATCATTATAGTTCATGACATTATTGTCATTTTCAGTTCACTTGATTCACACCGAAACAGATTGTAACTGTTGTGTATGGATGCCTGTTTACTGTGTGACGTCTGCAACACTGCTGTGCAACACTGAATGTACTCTTACACTGTACACACCTTACCTACACCAGAGAATGCTGCTGCTTGAGACCGAAAGGTTACATGCAACCCAGTATATAAAGGAGCTCACAGCTTGTTGTCCTCACTCGATGAGCTTCAAATAACGGACTGCGGGTCTACACAGTTTAAGTATCATACCCTGCCTCGTGGAGTCATTACTCAAGGTGCCTACATACACTACAGTAAACGCCACTTGAAATCACATTCAAATGATTCACTGAATCCACCCCTTGTACCACCGCAACACAGGTGTGATTCTTGGTCAGGGAGATAATATTTACAACACAGTTTTCAAACTAATAGCCCTATATAAATGTCAACATGCAGCTAATGTAAAAAAATGAATTCATTTAATCACGTTCAATTAACCGATAACTTTCTTTTGCTGAATTAAAGAAATGATAATATGGTTACTGAGGGATAGTGGTACATAAGAACATAAGAACATAAAAATTAGGAACAGGAGTCGGCCATCTCGCCCCTCGAGCCTGCTCCGCCATTCAACAAGATCATGGCTGATCTGGCCGTGGACTCAGCTCCACTTATCCGCCCGTTCCTCATAACCCTTAATCCCCGTATTGGTTAAAAATCTATCGATCTGTGACTTGAATACATTCAATGAGCCAGCCTCAACTGCTTCCTTGGGCAGAGAATTCCACAGATTCACAACCCTCTGGGAGAACGAATTCCTTCTCAACTCGGTTTTAAATTGGCTCCCCCGTATTTTGAGGATGTGCCCCCTAGTTCTAGTCTCCCCGACCAGTGGAAACAACCTCTCTGCCTCTATCTTGTCTATCCCTTTCATTTTTTAAAATGTTCTATAAGATCACCCCTCATCCTTCTGAACTCCAACGAGTAAAGACCAAGTCTACTCAATCTATCATCATAAGGTAACCCCCTCATCTCCGGAATCAGCCGAGTGAATTGTCTCTGTACCCCCTCCAAAGCTAGTATATCCTTCCTGAAGTAAGGTGACCAAAATTGCATGCAGTACTCCAGGTGCGGCCTCACCAATACCCTCTACAGTTGCATCAGGACCTCCCTGCTTTTGTACTCATTGCCTCTCGCAATGAAGGCCAACATTCCATTCGTTTCCTGATTACCTGTTGCACCTGCAAACTAACTTTTTGGGATTCATGCACAAGGGCCCCCAGGTCCCTCTGCACCGCAGCATGTTGCAATTTCTCCCCATTCAAATAATATTCCCTTTTTCCTGTTTTTTTTCCCAAGGTGGATGACATCACACTTTCTGACATTGTATTCCATCTGCCAAACCTTAGCCCATTCATTTAACCTATCTAAATCTCTTTGCAGCCTCTCTGTGTCCTCTACACAACCTGCTTTCCCACTAATCTTTGTCTCATCTGCAAATTTTGTTGCACTACACTCTGTCCCCTCTTCCTAGGTCATCAATGTATATTGTAAACAGTTGTGGTCCCAGCACCGATCCCAGTGGCACACCATTAACCACCGATTTCCAACCCGAAAGGGGCCCATTTATCCCGACTCTCTGCTTTCTGTTAGCCAGCCAATTCTCTA
The DNA here is from genome assembly GCF_044704955.1 of Pristiophorus japonicus. Taxonomy (NCBI): domain Eukaryota; kingdom Metazoa; phylum Chordata; class Chondrichthyes; family Pristiophoridae; genus Pristiophorus; species Pristiophorus japonicus. The sequence goes on along the minus strand of NW_027251383.1, from coordinate 1,173,991 downwards.
TCCATGCTAATACATTTCCACTGACTTCGCGTACCTTTATCTTCTGCAGTAACCTTTTGTGTAATACCTTATCGAATGCCTTTTGAAAATCTAAATACACCACATCCATCGGTACACCTCTATCCACCATGCTCGTTATATCCTCAAAGAATTCCAGTAAATGAGTTAAACATGATTTCCCCTTCATGAATCCATGCTGCGTCTGCTTGATTGCACTATTCCTACCTAGATGTCCCGCTATTTCTTCCTTCATGATAGTTTCAAGCATTTTCCCTACTACAGATGTTAAACTAACCAGCCTATAGTTACCTGCCTTTTGTCTGCCCCCTTTTTTAAACAGAGGCGTTACATTAGCTGCTTTCCAATCCGCTGGTACCTCCCCAGAGTCCAGAGAATTTTGATAGATTATAACGAATGCATCTGCTATAACTTCCGCCATCTCTTTTAATACCCTGGCGTTTCATCAGGACCAGGGGACTTGTCTACCTTGAGTCCCATTAGCCTGTCCAGCACTAACCCCCTAGTGATAGTGATTGTTTCAAGGTCCTCCCTTCCCACAATCCTGTGACCAGCAATTTCTGGCATGGTTTCTGTGTCTTCCATTGTGAAGACCGAAGCAAAATAATTGTTTAATATCTCAGCCATTTCCACATTTCCCATTATGAAATCCCACTTTTCATCTTCTAAGGGACCAACATTTACTTTAGTCACTCTCTTCCGTTTTATATATCGGTAAAAGCTTTAACTATCCGTTTTTATGCTTTGCACAAGTTTACCTTTGTAATCTATCTTTCCTTTCTTTATTGTTTTCTTAGTCATTCTTTGCTGTCGTTTAATATTTTCCCAATCTTCTATTTTCCCACTAACCTTGGCCACCTTATACGCATTGGTTTTTAATTTGATATTCTCCTTTATTTCTTTGGTTATCCACGGCTGGTTATCCCTTCTCTTACCGCCCTTCTTTTTCACTGGAATATATTTTTATTGAGCACTATGAAAGAGCTCCTTAAAAGTCCTCCACTGTTCCTCAATTGTGCCACCGTTTAGTCTGTGTTTCCAGTCTACTTTAGCCAACTCTGCCCTCATCCCACTGTAGATCCCTTTGTTTCAGCATAGTCCGCTCGTTTGAGACATTACTTCCTCACCCCCAATCTGTATTACAAATTCAACCATACTGTGATCACTTATTCCGAGAGGATCTTTTACGAGCTTCAATCATTAATTTTCTCTTTACATGTGATGAACTTTTATCCCTATCTCGTTTACACGCTGTATTTTAGGAGAATGGTTTAAAATTTTAAGTGCTTATTGTCATGTATTCAACCAACATTGTAACCCATATATAATCTGACCTCAGTTGTACACTGTGAGAACAATGACCACTAGATGGTGAACTTGTGGGAGACACTGCTAACCTGGACCTTCAGGTATAAAAGGGGAAGCTCCACCCAATTTCATCACTTGAATGCAAAGGAATAAAGGACAGGTCACAGACTGACCTTCTCTCAAGCATGGGCCTCGTGTGAATTTATACTGTACAGCAAGGATGTATCACTTATGACTCCAGGAACCCGGTGAAACTTTTGTTAAAATTAACAGGACCAACTATTTCACAGAAAAAATCTTCTCTGACATAATGTTTTTAGATCATGCACTGGTCGATCATTCTTCGGTGCAAAGTGGATGAACTGACCCTTCCCCACATTGAACCCCAGTAATCATAGTTAAGGGGAGATTTAATAGAGATTTTCAGAATTATGGGGAAACTGTTTCCACGGGCAGGAGTGTCAGTAACCAGAGGACACAGACATAAGATAATTGGTAAACGGAAAAATCCGGGGCGGGGGATGTGGGGTGAGGAGATGTATTTTTACGTGCTCCTGATCCTTACATGTTTATGATCTTATGACCTTTCAAAGGAGAACAATCTCGCCCCTGAGCATGTATGAGGAGAAAGCTCCAGAAAATATTCCCGCCCGGTGAGCTTTCGTGTGTGAGGCGAACGTGTTAACCGCTACACTGCGGAAACATCTCCACTTTCAGCACCCGGTCAGACGGAAATGTTAAGCGAGCAGGTGAACTGCTGAATCCCACTTTTAAGGAGTTGGTCGTGGTGCCGAACAAATGGGTTTTGCTTGATGACGATAAGGAAGAAGTGGGACTCGAACCCACACTTCCAGAAAAAACAGGAAACTGAACACAGCAGCTGAGACCGCTCGGCCATCCTGACTATTTCATGTTGTATGTGGCCATCTGCAGGTTGAATTTGAACGTTTGTATCCTGTCACATGAAATAAATGAGGGCAGCAGGCGGATCTCTGCCTGACACCGGGGAAACAGTGAGACAGACCTTGGAGCTAGGGTCTGGTTATTGTTAAACAGCAAAGAAAATATTAATTCTGGAATTATCCAAAAGCAATGTGACCCCGACGTGAAATAATCAAGGGCTCAGTTTTGCCAGTATTTTCACAACTTAATGTTGCAATGTGAAATAATGCAGGAAATCAGTGGTGAAGATAAAATCCCACGGTGCTCATTTTCAAGTTCAACACAGTACGATTTGAAATAAAGTGAAATAATTTTACAGTGAAAAGATTTGGAAGTGTTCCTTGTATTTGTGTCTTTAATTAAACTTTGTGGCGTCTGACTCCCGTTCATGGCTCTGCTGAATAAGAAAGGAGGGTTTGACGTTGACCAGACTGCACTGCCCCTGTTATTTGTGAGCTCATCCTTTATATTCAGTGGTTTCTCGCCCTTTGATGGGCTGCAGTGTGGCGGATATCACGTTGGCCTCACACGCGAAAGGTCCCCGGTGGATCCGTTTTCTCTCACTGAAAGTTATCTATTTATTGGTTAAATAAAGAGCAATTCAGGAATAAGGTAGCCCTTTTGCCAGGAGAATAAATAGCAAATAAAAACAGCAAATGCTGGAAATCTCAGCAGGTCAGGCAGCATTTGCCAGGAGACAAAACTTGCCTCCGATTCTTCATCCACAGTAAGTTTAGGGAAATTCCAACGTCCTGGGCCTGTACAAAGTTTCTACGGATTGCGGGATTTACGCATATCTTGCCCAGCAAATATCCTCAAAAAACTTGCAGCTGAAAAAGCAAGCGCACAGCGTAATTTTACAGGCGCAAGTGTTTAAAAACACTCATAACCACAATAAAATAAAATAAACACAAATAAAAAAAAAAACTCTGCCAACTAAGGTAAGTTTATTTTTAACCCGAATTACAAAGCTTAAAAAAAATTGGAACTATATTGTTTTTTTCTAATACGTTTATTAACTTTAATTTCAATTAATTTTAATTATGAGAGGTCTGTTTTTTATTATTTCTCAGTGTGTGTGTGTTTTTTGTTCTCATGAATAGCACTGAGAACTGGTCGGTCCGCGAGTCCCATTGTTATTAATGGGAAAGCTGTGGAATACGTACCTGATTGGCTGAGCAGTCACACGTGGTATCCCTCCGGACGGGAGTGTGCTTCGCAGCGCGGGAAGAGAAGGCCTCCCCAGCGGAATCCACGGTGCCTCCTAGACCACCAGGTAGGTTCGTAAAACATCTCCGTTCGGAAGGGAATTGTCCGTGGGAAGCCTCCAACCGGAATTTTTGGGCCAATATTCACACCCGGATTGTTTTGCAGACTTACAGTCGATATTTCAAAAACTGAACTGTAATAATTTCAGGAGCTTTAATCATCGATGACATTTTACACCCTATCTGACTTAACACACTCTGTATTTAATCAGATTGGTTTAAAATGCTCATTGCTCAAAAGACAAGGAACCTGGGGCACTTATGTTCAACTTATTTCACAGCAAATATATTCTAAAATGATATTTCTGCCTGGGTTTGAACATGGGACCTTTTGTGTGTGAGAGACTAACATGATAACTGCTACACAATGGAAACCCCTGCTTAACTGCCTGCCCAGAGAGAAGTGTTAAGCCAGAAGGTGTAATTCTGAATCCCTTTCTGTGAAAAAATCATGACACAAACATTTCTCTGACCGAAGCTGCACAAGTCAAAAATGTTCCTTTCAAAGTCGTTAAACTCCCAACTTTCCGTGCCCCCCGAATCTTCTGAATCAGAAAGCTCTAGATGTACCGATTCAATACACAAATAAAAAATAAAAACAGATTTGCTGGAAATCTCAGCTGGTAAGACAGCATCAGCGTTTTTACCAGGAGACTCATCTTCCCTCCGATTGTTCATCCACAGCAAGTTTAAACATAATATAGAATCATGGAACGGTTACAGCACGGAAGTAGTCCGTTCGGCCTGTCGAGCCCGTGCCGACTCTCAGCTAGTCCTACTCCTCCGGCCTTTACCCGTACCCCTGAGATATTTTTCCTTAGATACTTATCCAAATCCATTTTGAAAGATAAGATAAATTCTGCCTCCGCCACCCTTTCAGGCAGCGCATTCCGGATTGTAACCACTCGTTGCCAAATAGCCTCCTCCTGTTCCAATGTTCCTGTGTATAAAGTCTGGGAAACACGAGATCAATTGCTGCCACTCTCACAGCCTTCCTAAATATAGCACCGTCATTCTATTCTCGTAAAACCAGCTCCTGAAGTATGGCCAGTTGTGTTGGTTAGAGCTCTGGTTATGTTCCTAAGACATCATCTACCACTGTGTGTCTGTAGTGTAGTGGTTATCATCTTCCCCAAACACACCAAAGTTCCCCGGTTGGAATCACTTTGAAAACATTAAAATGGGCCAAATGGCCTACTCCTGTTCCTAATTCTTACGTTCTTATGATCTTATGTCCTTTCACTGGAGAACAATCTCTCCCCTGAACATGCATGAGGAGCAAGTTCCAACAAAATATTTCCACCCGGTGAGCTTTCCCGTGTGTGAGGCGAACGTGTTAAATGCAACACTGCGGGCACATCTCCACTTGCAGCACCAGGTCAGACGGAAATGTTCAGCGAGCAGCTGAACTGCTAAATCCCACTTTTAAGGACTTTGTCGTGGTGTCAGAACAAATTCTGGGTGAGCCTCCATTTGCCGGCGAAGTTTGAACTTGCGGTTAGAACTTTTGCAAAGAATGACTTGCATTTTTACGTGGCCTTTCAACAACTCAGGATATCCCCAAGTGATTTAAAGGCAATGAAGTACCGATGGAGCCTTGTAATGTGGGGAAAGATGGGCCCCAATCACCCCACACGCATCTCAACACTTTCAGAAGCAAGAGAATGTGTAACCTGGGTCTATAACATAAAGTAATGGGCTCATTAACGATTAAAGCCCATTATTAATCCTCTCACACACCTCAATTATGTTTCTGCAATGAATTGATGGAAACTTCAATAACTGAACTTTAATGAGTTCACGAACTTTAATCATTGATGAAGTTTTATCCTCTATCTGATTTTACGCACACTGTATTTTAGAAGAGTGAGTTAAAATGGCCATCGCTCATGATACAAGGAACCTGGGGCTACTTTTTAAAAATATATGCCACGGAAAAATATTCTCCAAAATAATGTTTCTGTCTGTGCTCAAACCGGGGATATTTCACATGTGCAGCGAAGGTGATAACCGTTACACGACGGAAACCTCTGCTTACACCTCGAAAAAAAGCATCCTGCAGCGCTGCCTCACTTCCCAGCAACAGATCAAAGCCACAAACAAACCCATCGATTATTCCCACTTCCCCACCTCCACAGATACTGCCCGACCTGCTGAGTGTTTCCAGCATTTTCTGTTTTTACTGAATACACAAACACAGGTATTCATTGAAAATCAAACTGGAGGTGGCCACACACAGATTGAACAGAGCCAGAGAGACAGACAGGATCGGGAAACACTCGGAAATGGGGCGAAACCAACAGGCGCCTGGCTGCAATCACCGACAGGGACATGTGATTTAAATAATTCCGGCTAGCTCATTAGATGCAGCATGAGACTCTTAATCTTGGGGTCGTGGGTTTGAGCCCCATGTTGGGCGAATCATTATCGTTAAATTTTATGTCGCTTTCTCGGGCAAACTTCATTAATTAACTGATCAGCTTGTTTTGCACAGTGAAAGTAATGTTAACTGAGGGAAAGTCGATAATTGAATAATTGGTTCTGTGCATTGCAAGTTAACTGTTAAACCATATCCCATTTTACACACTGTACTTCAGGCATCTGATTCAGAATGTTCATTGTAACATGAACGTGCCCCTGGGGAAACAGTGAGACAGGTTTTCGAGCAAGGGTCTGGTTATTGTGAAACAGCAAACACAATATCAATTCCGGAAGAACAAAAGCTAAATTAACTGATTTGAACACGCAGCCTCCTGATCGGGAGTTAGACCCGTAACCGTTGCACCACGATGTCCAGATTCTACAGCAGTCCCAGCGGATTGGAACGTAGAAAATGTAACATCGCTAATCAAAAAAGGAGGGAGAGAGAAAATCGGCAATTACAGGACAGTTAGTCTGACAGCAGTCATCGGGAAAATGCTGTAATCCATTGTTAAGGAAGTGGTATCAGGGCACTTCGAAAATGATAACATGATTTGACAGAGTCAACATGGTTTTATGTAAATGTCATGGGCAGGTACAGAAAATAATCAAATAAGATTAATGTTAAAGCTGGCCTTTATATCGAGCGAACTCGATCACCAGCAAGTGATCAGGACGGCCAATGGAATCTTGGCCTTTATTGCAAAGGGGATGGAGTATCAAAGCAGGGAAATCTTGCTACAGTTATACAGGGTATTGGTGAGGCCACACCTGGAATACTGCATGCAGTTTTGTTTACCATATTTACGAAATGATATATTTGCTCTGGAAGCAGTTCAGATGAGGTTCACTCACTTGATTCTGGAGATGAGGGGGTTGACTTATGAGGAAAGGTTGTTCAGATTGGGCCTCTACTCATTGGAATTCTGAAGAATGAGAGGTGATCTGATCAAAATGTATAAGATTATGAGGGGGCTTGCCAAGGTGGATGCAGAGAGGATGTTTCCACTGGTGGGGGAGACTAGAACTTGGGGGCATGATCTTAGAATAAGGGGCCACCCATTTAAAACTGAGATGAGGAGAAATTTCTTCTTTCAGAGGGTTGTAAATCTGTGGAATTCTCAGTGAGCTGTGGAAGCTGGGACATTGAATATATTTGAGACAGAAATCGATAATTTCTTAAACGATAAGGGGATAAGGGGTTATGGGGAGCGGAATCAATGATCAGATCAGCCATGATCTTATTGAATGGCGGAGCAGGATCGAGGGGCGGTATGGCCGACTCTTGTTCCTATTTCTTATGTTCGTATAACTGGGACACAAGGGGACAGATGTTGTTTGCAGCTATGCATAAAATGAGGGTGGGGGAATAAATACAGAAAACAAAGCAGAGTGATACAGACAAGAGGAAGAGAGAAGGGGAAATACTGTCCCCACCCAGAACTAAAGCAGAAACTCCTCTGCTGCGCTCGGGATGGCCACCCACAGCCTGGATACACTAACGTCCCAACAGCTCATTGACTGTCGGAGTGGGACCATGCGGCGCTTCAGAAGTAAGGTCGAAAAAGCAAAGTCACTGAATCGATCTCATGTGCTCCTTCTGCCAAGAAAAGCTACACACAAAAAACATTTTTATAGAAGTTACACCTGATCTCCAGGTTTGTCAAAAATTTAGCTCGTTGGTCAAGGGGTATGATTCTCGCTTCTGGGTTGTTAATTGAAATTTACGAGAGATCCCGGCCGAGCCCATTATTCTGCCGCGAATTTTAAAATGTCATGGAACTTTTGCAAAGAAGGACTTGCATTTCTGCAGTGCCTTTCAGGAACTCATGACGCCCCAAAGCACTTTACAGCCGTTGATTTATGTTTGAAGTGTTGTAGTGTGGGGAAAGATGTGCCCAAATCACCCCACATGAACCTCAACTCTTTGCGAAGGAGTTTGGTGCAAATAATCAGGTACCTCAGGGATTTGGACTTTCTTTGAATGAGTTCTGCTTGTACCTGCATTCAAGCTTGAAACAGCAACTGAGCTTCCATCTCACGGGAGCAGCGTATAGCGGTTCGTGAGTTGGTGATGGGGTTTGTGCATTGCTTTCAATCTTTGAAATTTCACCAAGCAAAGAAATGATGAATCCAACTGTCTCTTTAATCATTTTGTTCGGGTTTAATCACAGGAATACCTGCATTCAGGAGCTGAAAAGGAATTAAAATGTAAAGACGGCTTCGGGACAATCAGAATACTTCGTCACAGACAAGGCACCGGAAGGCTGGAAGGTAGAACACACCGGTTGTGGGAGAGCTGGTTGGTGGTGACATGGAAGTGTCTGCAGTGTGCGGAACCAGACTGCTTCCACGCATCCACAATGAATGTCCCTCCATTTATTTGGGAAATGTACAACTGAGAGTGGACAAGTTCCATCCCGGTCGGAGCAATCTGAAGCTTTAACAGTCTGACATCCTGGATTGGGATATCTTGCAATGTACATTTAAGTTAGTCTCTGTGGCGCAATGTGTTAGCCCGTTTGGCTATTAACCAAAATGTTGGTGGTTTGAGTCCACCCAGGAACAAAGCCTTTCACTGTTTTTTCCCCGAGGATTCAGTGCCGCACAGTTGCGGGTTGTCATTGTGCGTTTTGGCTGCACGAATATATTCCGCAAACATTGCCAGCTGTGCTGTTATCCAGTGAGTTCCCACTCCAATACTTTTATGAACATTCAGTTCATGTAAAATGATAACAATTTTTTATATGGATCATGTTCCTCCATCCAGTCCACTGGAAATAAATGAAGTTATTGGGTTTAAAGGAACTGGTGGAAATTGCCTGGGCTATCGTTATGGCTTTGCTCAGATTCTGAGCTTCAACTGTCAACAGTTTGCGAAGGATTACCTCATGGCCAATGCCAAGCACAAAAAGTCTTTCAGCATTTGTTCTTGGAATCCCTCAAATTTGCAATGTCCTGCGAGACGCCTTAATTCGGCGACATAGCTCGCCACTTCCTCGCCCTCCAACCGTTGGCAGGTGTCGATCCGATACCTCAACATCAGAACGCTTTCTTTAGGATTTAGATGCTCCCGGACCAGCATACACAATTCTTCATAGGATTTAGTTGTTGGTTTCATCAGAGCTAGAAGATTCTTCATGAGGCCATAGGTTGTTGCCCCACAGACGGCAAGAAAGGGTCGCCCTTCATTTGGCAGCGTTCACGTCCCCTTCCAGCTCGTTGGCCATGAAGTATTGGTCCAGTCTCTCCACGAAGGCTTCGCAATCGTCCACTTCTGAGAACTTCTCCAGGATACCAACTGGTCTTTGCATTTTTACGTGGTTGTTCATTGTCTCGTCACCAATTGATACGCTCATAATAAAGGATGAAACTGAGTACGGTGAACAATGAGAAGGTGTGACATTAGCTCCTTTAATAAGACTCCAGAGTGCAGGTACCTCGTGGGTGGACTGCTCATATACCGTGTTCCCAAGGGATGCTGGGATCACTTGGGACTCCAACAGGTAGGCCCTCTGGTGGTGGTGTGATACAGGTGGCCAAGGGTTAAATACATAACACAAGGTGTGTACAGAAATCAACCATCAAAAGCTCTGTCATTAACCACAGGGGTTTCCTGCAATTTTCTGATCGCAAAGTGCTTTCAGTCCTTGTCCTTAAAATTGCAGACGCGGAAATTGGGGAGTTTAATGACTTTGAAAGGAGAACATTGTTGTTTGGTGCAGTTCTGGTCAGAGAAATGTTTGTGAAAGGAACTTTTTGCAGAGAGAGGGATTGAGCATTTCAGCTTGTTGCTGAACACTTCTCTCTGGACACTGAGCTAAGCAGCAGTTTCTGTCGTGTAGAGGTTATCACATTTGCCTCACACGTGAAAAGTTCCTTGTTCAAGCCGAGCAGAAACATTATTTCTCAAAAACTTGTCTGCAATAAAATTGAAGAAAGCTGTTTTGGATACATTGTTGCATGAGCAATGAACATTTAAAATCAGTCTCCTCAAATACAGATTGTGTAAAATCAGATCGGGGATAAAACTTCATCAAGGATTAAAGTTTCATGAATTATTAAAGTTCACTTATTGAAGTTTTGACTGTCCCTGTCAGCATTTCATTCATTCTGTGAAACAACACTATCGGTTTACACCAGCAGATCTAAGCTGCATTTGAAACCACAAACAACTCATTAATTATTCGCTTTTCCCCAGTTCCAGAGCTCAGAGGGTTATTGTCCATCCCTGGGATGCAACTACCTCGGACCCGGACCAAAGCTCCCCGTACACCGAGCACAGGCTCAGGAAAACCCCGGGGGAGAGGTTATCCCGGTCACTGGGCCTTCCAGCAACCGTGAACAAGTGCCCGGTCTGAAACTTTCCAGAGCAACAACTTGTAACTGGAGCATCTAACAGTAAGGACGGCCGAGCGGTCTGAGGCACAGCTTTCATTATTTGATTAAATTATCAACTCTCCCTCAGTTCGCATTTTTATCATTGTGCAAAAGAAGATCATGGGTTCATTAATGATATTTACCCACGAAAGCAACATAAAATTTCAATGGAAAGTAATCGCCCAACGTGGGGCTCGAACCCACGACCCTGAGATTAAGAGTCTCATGCTCTACCGACTGAGCTAGCCGGGCTCCTCAACATTTACTCTGTCAATCCCCTTCAGAATATTGTCTGTTTCAATGAGATCACCTCTCAGTCTTCTAAACTCCAGAGAGTATCGGCATATTCTGCACAATCTCTCACCATAGGACAGACCTCTCATCCCAGGAATCAATCTGGTGAACCTCCGTTGTACCACCTCCCAGGCAAGTGTATCCTTCCTCAGATAAGGAGACCAAAACTGTGCGCAGTACTCCAGGCGTGGTCTCACCAGGGCCCTGTACAATTGGAGCAAGACTTCCTTACTCTTGTACTATGGGCGATATATTAGGTACTATGGGCCGAATATCCTGTTTTTCTGCTGAATCTCCGGTTGTATAAAAAGTTATTAAAATTCAACAGTCGCTCGGCAAACATATTTGTATTTCCGTCAGTGTGCAACACATGTGGGTGGATTAATGATGATTGAAACAATTATTCAGTATCTCTCAGACTTGAATTATTTTTGTCAACTTGCTCTGTAAAAATGCTCTCCCAGACCAGGAATCAAACCCAGACCACGGCAGTGAGAGCACCAAATCCTAACCACTAGACTACCAGGGAACACTGCTTGCAGCCTTTGCGATAGCTTTAAATATAGTCAGCTTACAATCACAGCTGAGAATTGGGCGGTGACACGGCGTGTAACTGGATTTGCTGGGAGCAGCGTGGAGGCCCCGACCTGCGTGAGAACACCAGCGGCAGGTCGGGGCCAAAAAAGGAGCGGTGAGCGGCGGCATGGGAGCAGCGTGGTGGTGCACCACGGCAAGGTACAGCGCGAGCTGGTGCAGGAGGGTGACGACAGCGAAGAGTGATGTCATCAAAGTCCAGGTCGGTGATTGGAGCGTGGGCAGGTACAGCAAGAGCAGTGAGAGACTGTGGAGGGATGTGATCAGGGCCCAGGGGCGGCGTGAGTTCAGGGCCAGGGGCCCAGGGGCAGCACGGGCCAGCCCACACTGCGATATGTGGGGGCACTGGGTCCGTGCAGCAGAGCTGGTCTCCAATCATCTTGGATAACCCTTGCCACTGGACCGAGACCTCGCTCTGTCAAGCCCATGTGATGGCTGGGGTGCAACGGCCACCACACGTTAAAAAAATCCACACACAGGCATCTTCCATTCTTTAACATGCAGTTCGGGACCTGGAATATTAGGTCCACCATTGAAACACCTGTGAACTCATCCTTTTTTGGCGAGGAAGCAAGTCATCCTCGCTTCGAGGGACTGCCTATGATGATGATGAACTGGATTTGCTGCAGTCCGCGGGCAGCAGGTGATGAAAGCGGGCGTGAGAGGGTGAGTGACAGGTGGGCACTGCTCTGATGCTGCCTGACCCACGGTGGGAGTGGCCGGGCATTTTAAAGCCCTTTCATTGCACCAATGCAGGGTAAATGAAACTATGTTTCAGGAACCTTCATGTGCACAAACATGAGCACTCTGCACTGTAGACGTCGTGGTGCAACGGTAGTGTGTCTGACTACAGATCAGAAGGCTGCGTGTTTATATCACGTCGGGGTCACTGTACCTTTCCATATTGTTCTTCCGGAATTGAGATTTCCTTTGCTGTATCATAATTTACTTTGCCACCCATCTTTCTATCATCAGCAAACTTGGCTCCATTACACTGGGTCCCTGTATCCCTGGGATAGGGGAGGGAAGACACACCGGAGAAGTGTGAGCATGTGGACCGGAGAAGTTGCAGCTGCTGGAGCTGTGCGTTTTATCGGGGAGGGACGGGGGGAGAGCCCGCCGAGCGACCGGAGAAGCTGAGAAGCTGCTGTGCTTTTCATCGGGTTTGACACTGTTTAAAAATGGCAGAGTGCCAAGTTTTCTCTCCCTACTGCCCATGCGCGAAGGTGCCGGCAGTATTTCCGGTGCAGGCATTTGGCTCCGCCCCCCACTTCACCATCGACACCACGCCAGGACTCCGGGGACTGTACACAGCGGCCAGGATGGGGCGAGTTTTTCCCCGCGCCATTTCCAGCGAGCAAAGTCAGTGCGCTTGAGGTCAGTGCGCCGACAAAACTGCTTGGGGAAAATCTAGCCCCTGAAGAGTAAGGAGTACACTGAAGGAAATACAAATATGTTTGCCGAGCAACTGTCAAATTTTAATAACTTTTTTTACAACCATCGAATCAGCAAAAAAACAGGGCACTCACCCCATAGTACCTAATATATAGCCCACAGTACAAGAGTAAGGAAGTCTTGCTACAATTGTACAGAGCCCTGGTGAGACCACACCTGGAGTACTGCGCACAGTTTTGGTTTCCTCATTTAAGGAAGGAAATATTTGCCTGGGAGGTGGTACAACAGAGATTCACCAGATTGATTCCTGGGATGAGAGGACTGTCTTAAGTTGAGAGATTGTGTAGAATGGGCCGATACTCTCCAGAGTTTAGAAGAATGAGAGGTGATCTCATTGAAACACACAATATTCGAAAGGGGATTGACTGGGTAGATGCTGAGAGGTTGTTTCCCCCGGGCTGGAGTGTCTCGAACCAGGGGCCACAGTCTCAGGTTAAGGGGTCGGCCATTTAAGACAGAGATGAGGAGGAATTTCTTCACGCAGAGGGTTATGATTCTGTGGAATTCTCGGCCCCACAGGCCTGTGGATGCTGAGTCTCTGAATATATTCAAGGCTGCGTTAGATAGATTTTTGGAGTCTCGGGGAATCAATGGATCGGGAGATCGAGCGGAAAGTGGAGTTGAGATCAACGATCAGTCATGATCTTATTGAATGGTGGAGCAGGCTTGAGGGGCCGTATAGCCTACTACTGCTCTGATTTCTTATGTTGTTACCTGTGCTGGCTCTGTGAAAGAAATTTCCAATTAGACCCATTCCCCAGCACCCTGCAAATGTTTCTTTTTTAACTATATTTCACTTTGGAAAGTTAATATTAAATCTGCCTCCAAAACCCTGTCTGGCAGAAAAATATTCACATTAATTTTATACAGTCCCATTTTAAACAGGCTTTGTCAGTCATGAATTATTATCCCTTCCCATTTTACACGCAGCATTTTAGGACATTGCTTTAAAATGCTTGGTGCCTGTGACACCAGCCATTGTTAGATTTAGTCACACACCATCCGACTTGGAAATATATCGGTCGTTCCTTCATCGTCACTGGGTTAAAAGCCTAGAACTCCCTCCTTAACAGGTCTGTGGGAGCATCTTCACCACATGGACTACAGCGGTTCAAGATGGTGCTCACCACTATTGTGTTCCTCACAGCTTTCATACCATGCCCTCGTAGGTGACCTTGACCATGGCGTGCCCAGGACAGTGATAAGCTCTTTGGTGTATGTTCTCAGTTTCGTGTGGATGGGTCTCAGGGCTGAACTGAATGCCTTGTTGCATCACAGTCTCTCAAACATCTTTTTACTCATGATGGATTGGCTGGCGCCAGTGTCCAGTTCCATGGCTACGGCTAAGCCATTCAATTTTACGTGCAGCATAATAGGTGGACATTTCGTCGAAAATGTGTGCACCCCGTGTACTTCAGCATCTGCCTCCTCTCTCGAAGGCTCTAAATTGCTTTGATCCACCATGGACGGATCTTCCTCCGCCACGTGGTGGTTAGCAGGTTTTGCAGAGCTTGATAACTGCTAAACTACGGAAACTGCTGCCTCGTGCAGTGCCCAGAGAGAAGTGTTCAGCGACAAGCTGAAATGCTGAATCCCTTTTTCTGAAAAAATTCCTTTCACAAACATTTCTCTGACCGAAAAGGCACAAAACAAAATTGTTCCTTTCAAATGTGCCAATTATTTTCGTTAAACTTTTATTTTGCTTTCATGGGATAACATAATTTTTTTTTGCACCATGAAAGAAATACTAACTGACGGAAAGTCACTCCATCAATAATTTGTTCTGTGCTCTGCATGTTTGTACTGTCGCCAAGTTTGCTGATGATACAAAGATAGGTGGGAAAGCAAGTTGTGAGGAGGACGCAAACAATCTGCAAAGCGATATTGATAGGCTCAGTGGGTGGGCAGAAATTTGTCAGATGGAGTATAATGTGGGAAATATGAGGTTATCCACTGTGGTAGCAATAATAAAAAAACAAATAATTATTTAAATGGGGAGAGATTAAGAAATGCTGCGGTGCAGAGGGACCTGGGGGTCCTTGTACATGAAACACAAAAGGTTAGTGTGCAGAAACATCCTCTCTGCATCCACCTTGTCAGGGCCCCTCATAATCTTACACGTTTCCATAAGATCACCTCTCAATCTTCTGAATTCCAATGAGTAGAGGCACAACCTACTCAACCTTTTCTCATAAGTTAGCCCCCTCATCTCTGGAATCAACCTAGTGAACCTTCTCTGAACTGCCTCCAAAGCATCTATATCCTTTCTTCAATATGGAAACCAAAACTGCATGCAGTGTTCCAGGTCTGGCCTCACCAATACCCTGTAAACTGCAGCAAGACTTCTTTGTTTTATACTCCATCCCCTTTGCATTAAAGGCCAAGATTCCATTGACCTTCCTGTTCACTTGCTGTACCTGCATACTAACCTTTTGTGTTTCATGCACAAGTATGCGCAGCTCCCGCTGTACTGCAGCACTGTGCAATTTTTCTCCAATTAAATAATAACTTGTTTTTTTATTTTTTTCTGCCAAAGTGCATAACCTTGCACTTTCCAACATTATACACCATCTGCCGAATTTTTCCCCACTCACTTAGCCTGGCTATGTCATTTTTCAGATTTTTTGTGTCCTCCTCACACATTGCTTTTCCTCCCATCTTTGTATCATCAGCAAACTTGGCTACGTTACACTCGATCACTTCATCCAAGTCGTTAATATAGATTGTAAATAGTTGGGGTCCCAGCACTGATCCCCGCAGCACCCCACTAGTTACTGATTGCCAACCAGAGAATGAACCATTTATTCCGACGCTCTGTTTTCTGTTAGTTAGCCAATTCTCTATCCATGCTAATATATTATCCCCAACCCCGGGAACTTTTATCTTGTGCAGTAATCGTTTATGTGGCACCTTGTCAAAATGCCTTCTGGAAGTCCAAACACACCACATCCACTGGTTCCCCTTTATCCACCCTGTTCATTACATCCTCTAAGAATTCCAGCAAATTTGTCAATCATGACTTCCCTTCCATAAATCCATGCAGACTCTGCCTGACTGAATTATTTTTTTCCAAAAGCCGGAGGAGCAGTGACCGGAGAAGGTGTGAGCAGCGGCCTATAATGACCCAGCGAGAGTCCGGCGATTGGCGGCAGTCGGAGGAGCAGCGGCTGGAGGAGCAGCGAGCAGCGAGCAGCGAGCTGCAGCTGGTGCAGGGTCAAAAGTAAGAAAGAAGTCACAAGTGATCAAAGGGTGACGTCACAGCCAAGAGGGTAAGTGATTGGCTGGTTGAGTGGTGAGCAGTTTTCTGTTTCTTTGATTTCTTCTTGTTCTTAGCAGCAAGGAAACTTTGGAATTGTTGCCAAATTAAGTAAATCTAATGGTTAAGTCATAGCAGGAGAGCTCGGACACAAGTCATGCTCCTCCTGTGCTATGTGGGAAGTCAGGGACGCTTCCAGTGTCCCTGATGACTACATGTGCAGCAAGTGTATCCATCTGCAGCTCCTGGCAGGCCATATTGCGACACTGGAGCTGCACATGGATTCACTCTGGAGCATCCGCAATGCTGAGGATGTCGTGAATAGCACGGTTAGTGATTTGATCAAATCGTAGGTAAAGGTTACTCAGGCAGAGAGGGAATGGGTAAACATCAGGAAGAGCAGTGGAAGGAAGACAGTGCAGGAGTCCCCTGCGGTCATCCCCCTGCAAATCAGATACACCACCTTGGGTACTGTTGGAGGAGATGACTCATCAGGGGAAGGCAGCAGCAGCCAAGTCCATGGCACCTGGGGTGGCTCTGCTGCACAGGAGGGCAGGAGAAATAGTGGGAGAGCTATAGTGATAGGGGATTCTATTGTAAGGGGAATAGATAGATGTTTCTGCGGCTGCAATCGAGACTCCAGAATGGTATGTTGCCTCCCTGGTGCAAAGGTCAAGAATGTCTCGGAGCGGCTGCAGCGCATTCTGGAGGGGGAGGGTGAATAGCCAGCTGTCGTGGTGTATATAGGTACCAACGATATAGGGAAAAACGGGATGAGGTCCTGAAGCTGAGTTTAGGGAGCTAGGAATTAAATTAAAAGGTAGTAATCTCAGAGTTGCTACCAGTGCCACGAGCTAGTCAGAATAGGAAATGCAGGATAGCTCAGATGAATATATGGTTTGATGAGTAGTGCAGGAGGGTGGGATTCAAATTCCTGGGACATTGGAACCGGTTCTGGGGGATGTGGGACCAGTACAAATCGGACGGTCTGCACCTGGTCAGGACCGGAACCAATGTCTAGGGGAATGTTTGCTAGTGCTGTTGGGGAGGGGTTAAACTAATATGGCAGGGGAATGGGAACCTATGCAGGGAGATAGAAAGAAGTAAAATGGGGGCAGAAGCAAAAGATATAAAGAAGAAAAGTAAAAGTGGAGGGCAGAGAAACACAAGGCAAAAATTAAAAAGGGCCACATTACAGCAAAATTCTAAAGGGACAAAGTGTATTAAAAAGACAAGCCTGAAGTCTATGTGCCTCAATGCGAGGATTATTCGTAATAAGGTGGATGAATTCACTCAGAGGCAGCAATTCATGAATATGTTATAACTGGGATTCCAGAGACATGGCTCCAGGGTGACCAAGGCTGGGAACTCAACATCCTGAGGTATTCAACATTCAAGAAGGATAGACAGAAAGGAAAATGAGGTCGGGGAACGATGCTGGTTAAAGAGGACATTAACTCAATATTAAGGAAGGACATTAGCTTGGATGGTGTGGATTCTGTATGGATAGAGCTGCAGAATACCAAAGGGCAGAAAACACGAGTGGGAGTTGTGCACAGACCACCAAACAGTAGTAGTGAGTTTGGGGACAGTATCAAACAAGAAATTATGGATGCGTGCAATAAAGATACAGCAGTTATCATGGGCGACTTTAATCTACATATAGATTGGGCTCACCAAACTGGTAGAAATACGGTGGAGGAGGATTTCCTGGAGTGTATTAGGGATGCTTTTCTAGACCAATATGTCGAGGAACCAACTTGAGGGCTGGCTATCCTAGACTCAGTGATGTGTAATGAAAAAGGACTAATTAGCATTCTTGCTGTGCGAGGCCCCTTGGAGAAGAGTGACCATAATATGGTAGAATTCTTTATTAAGATGGAGATTGAAACATTTAATTCAGAGACTAGGGACCTGAACTTAAGGAAAGGTAACTTCGATTGCATGAGATGTGAATTGGCTAGAATAGACTGGCAAATGAGACTTAAAAGGTTGACGCTGGATAGGCAATGGCAAACATTTAAAGATCACATGGATGAACTTCAACAATTGTACATCCCTGTCTGGAGAAAAAATAAAACGAGGAAGGTGGCTCAACCGTGGCTAATAAGGGAAATTAGGGATAGTGTTAAATGCAAGGAAGAGGCCTATAAATTTGCCAGAAAAAGCAGCAAACCTGAGGATTGGAAGAAATTTAGAATTCAGTAGAGGAGGACAAAGGGTTTAATAAGGAGTGGGAAAATAGCGTATGAGAGGAAGCTTGCTGGGAACATAAAAACTGACTGCGAAAGCTTCTATAGATATGTGAAGAGAAAAAGATTAGTAAAGACAAACGTCGGTCACTTGCAGTCAGAATCAGGTGAATTTATAATGGAGAACAAAGAAATGGCGGACCAGTTAAACAGATACTTTGGTTCTGTCTTCACGAAGGAAGACACAAATAACCTTCCTAATGTACTCAGGGACCGAGGGTCCAGCGAGAAGGAGGAACTGAAGGAAATCTTTATTAGTCAGGAAATTGTGTTCGGGAAATTGTTGGGATTGAAGGCTGATAAATCCCAGGGCCAGATAGTCTGCATCCCAGAATAGTTAAGGAAGTAACCCTCGAAATAGTGGATGCATTGGTGATCATTTTCTAACAGTCTATCGACTTTGGATCAGTTCCTATGGACTGGAGGGTGGCTAATATAACACCACTTTTTTAACAAGAAGGAAGAGAGAAAACGGGTAATTATCAACCGGTTAGACTGACATCAGTAGTGGGGAAAATGCTGGAATCAATTATTATGGATAAAATAGCACAGCATTTGGAAAGCAGTGACAAGATCGGTCCAAGTGAGCATGGATTTAGGAAAGGGAAATCATGCTTGACAAATCTTCGAAAATGTTTTGAGGATGGAACTCGGAGAGTGGACAAGGGAAAACCAGTGGATGTAATGTATTTGAACTTTCAAAAGGCTTTTGACAAGGTCCCACAAAAGAGATTAGTGTGCAAAATTAAAGCACATGGTATTGGGGGTAATGTATTGACATGGATAGAGAACTGGTTGGCAGACAGGTAGCAGGGAGTCGGGATAAATGGGTCCTTCTCAGAATGACAGGAAGTGACTAGTGGGGTGCTGCAGGGCTCAGTGCTGGGACCTCAGCTATTTACAATATACATCAATGATTTCGATGAAGCAATTGAGTGTTATATCTCTAAGTTTGCAGATGACTAAGCTGCGTGACGGTGTGAGCTGTGAGGAGGAAGCTAAGAGGCTGAAGAGTGACTTGGAAAGGTTAGGTGAGTGGGCAAATACATGGCAGATGCACTATAATGTGGATAAATGTGATGTTATCCACTTTGGTGGCAAAAACGTGAAGGCAGATTATTATCTGAATGGCGGCAGATTAGGAAAAGGGGAGGTGCAACGAGACCTGGGTGTCATGGTACATCAGTCATTGAAAGTTGGCATGCAGGTACAGCAGGCGGTGAAGAAGGCAAATGGCATGTTGGCCATCATAGCTGGGGGATTTGAATATTGGAGCAGGAAGGTCTTACTGCAGTTGTACAGGGCCTTGGTGAGGCCTCACCTGGAATATTGTGTTCAGTTTTGATCTCCTAATCTGAGGAAGGATGTTCTTGCTACTGAGAGAGTGCAGCGAAGGTTCACTAGACTGATTCCCTGGATGGCAGAACTGACATATGAGGAGAGATTTGATTGACTGGGCCTGTATTCACCGGAGTTTAGAAGAATGAGAGGGGATCTCAAAGAAACATATACAATTCTGACGGGACTGGACAGGTTAGAGGCAGGAAGAATGTGCCCGATGTTGGGGAAGTCCAGAACCAGGGGTCAGAGTCTCATAGATAAGGGGTAAGCCATTTAGGACCGAGATGAGGAGAAACTTCTTCACTCAGAGAGTTGTTAACCTGTGGAATTCTCTGCCGCAGAGAGTTGTTGATGCCAATTCATTTGATATATTCCAGAGGGAATTAGCTGTGGCCTTTATGGCTAAAGGGTTCAAGGGGTATGAAGAAAAAGTAGGAAAGGGGTACTGAGGTGAATGATCAGCCATGATCTTATTGGAATGTAGAAACATAGAAAATAGGTGCAGGAGTAGGCCATTCGGCCCTTCGAGCCTGCACCACCATTGAATGAGTTTATGGTTCAACATGCAACTTCAGTACCCCATTCCTGCTTTCTCGCCATATCCCTTGATCCCCCGAGTAGTAAGGGCTACGTCGAACTCTTTTTTGAATATATTTAGTGAATTGGCCTCAACAACTTCCTGTGGTAGAGAATTCCATAGGTTCACCACTCTCTGGGTGAAGAAGTTTCTCCTCATCACGGTCCTAAATGGCTTACCCCTTATCCTTAGACTGTGACCCCTGGTTCTGGAGTTCCCCAACATTGGGAACATTCTTCCTGCTTCTAACCTGCCTAAACCCGCCAGAATTTTAAACATTTCTATGAGATCCCCTCTCATTTGTCTGAACTCCAGTGAATCCAGTCTTTCTTGATATGTCAGTTCCACCATCCCGGGAATCAGTCTGGTGAATCTTCGCTGCACTCCCTCAATAGCAAGAACGTCCTTCCTCAAGTTAGGAGACCAAAATTGTACACAATACTCCAGGTGTGGCCTCACCAAGGCCCTTTACAACTGTAGTAACACCTCCCTGCCCCTATACTCAAATCCCCTCGCTATAATGGCCAACATGCCATTTGC
The DNA here is from genome assembly GCF_044704955.1 of Pristiophorus japonicus. Classification (NCBI taxonomy): domain Eukaryota; kingdom Metazoa; phylum Chordata; class Chondrichthyes; family Pristiophoridae; genus Pristiophorus; species Pristiophorus japonicus. Next base: position 1,153,345 of record NW_027251383.1, on the reverse strand, counting down.
TTTCTTAACCGCCTGCTGTACCTGCATGCCAACCTTCAATGACTGATGTACCATGACACCCAGGTCTCGTTGCACCTCCCCTTTTCCTAATCTGTCACCATTCAGATAATAGTCTGTCTCTCTGTTTTTCAACCGAAGTGGATAACCTCACCTTTATCCACATTATACTTCATCTGCCATGCATTTGCCCACTCACATAACCTATCCAAGTCACTCTGCAGCCTCATAGCTTCCTCTTCGCAGCTCACACTGCCACCCAACTTCGTGTCATCTGCAAATTTGGAGACACTACATTTAGTCCCCTCGTCTAAATCATTAATGTACAATGTAAACAGCTAGGGCCCTTGCGGTACACCACTAGTCACTGCCTGCCATTCTGAAAAGTACCCATTTACTCCTACTCTTTGCTTCCTGTCTGCCAACCAGTTTTCAATCCACGTCAGCACACTACCCCCAATCCCATGTGCATTAACTTTGCACACTAATCTGTTATGTGGGACATTGTCGAAAGCCTTCTGAAAGTCCAAATACACCACATCAACTGGTTCTCCCTTGTCCACTCTATTGGAAACATCCTCAACAAATTCCAGAAGATTTGTCAAGCATGATTTCCCTTTCACAAATCCATGCTGACTTGGACCTATCATGTCATCTCTTTCCAAATGCGCTGCTATGACATCCTTAATAATTGATTCCATCAATTTCACCACTTCTGATGTCAGGCTGACCGGTCTATAATTCCCTGCTTTCTCTCTCCCTCATTTTTTAAAAAGTGGGGTTACATTGGCTATCCTCCACTCCATAGGAACTGATCCAGAATCTATGGAGTGTTGGAAAATGACTGTCAATGCATCCGCTATTTCCAAGGCCACCTCCTTAAGTACTCTGGGATGCAGACCATCAGTCCTGGGGATATATCGGCCTTCAATCCCATCAGTTCCCCCAACACAATTTCCCGACTAATAAGGATTTCCCTCAGTTCCTCCTTCTTACTAGAACCTCTGACCCCTTTTATATCCGGAAGATTGTTTGTGTCTTCCTTAGTGAATACCGAACCAAAGTACTTGTTCAATTGGTCTGCCATTTCTTTGTTCCCAGTTATGACTTCCCCTGATTCTGACTGCAGGGGACCTACATTTGTCTTTACTAACCTTTTTTTCTTTACGTATCTATAGAAGCTTTTGCAGTCCATTTTAATGTTCCCTGCAACCTTCCTCTCGTACTCTATTTTCCCGAATCAAACACTTTGTCCTCCTTTGCTACGTTCCAAATGTCTCCCAGTCCCCGGGTTCGCTGCTATTTCTGGCCAATTTGTATGCCACTTCCTTGGCTTTAATACGATCCCTGATTTCCGTTGATAGCCACGGTTGAGCAACCTTCCCTTTTTTATTTTTACACCAGACAGAGATGTACAATTAAGGGGATGTACAACCCCTTAAGTATCATTCGCCAATCTATCCTCGCCAATTCACGCCTCATACCTTCAAAGTTACCCTTCTTTAAGTTCTGGACCATGGTCTCTGAATTAACTGTTGCATTCTCCGTGGTGGTGCGGCTCGAAGGGCCGAATGGCCTTCGCCTGCACCTATTTATTTCTGCACGCAAAGGGTTGTGGGGGTCTTGAACTCACTGCCTGAAAGGGTGGCAGAGGCAGAAACACTCACCACATTTAACAAGTGCTTGGATGTGACCTGAATTGCTGTAACCTGCAGGGTTATGGACCTAGAGCTGGAAAGTGGGATTAGGCTGGATAGCCCCTTGTTGGCCGGCGTGGACATGATGGGCCGAATTGGCCTCCTTCCGTGCTGTAAACTTCTGTGATTCTATGAACTCCTTCACAAAGAGTTGAGGTGCGTGTGGGGTGATTTTGGCACATCTTTCCTCACGTGACAACATTTCAAAGGTAACTCAACGGCTGTGAAGCGCTTTGGGGCGTTATGAGTTCCTGACAGACGCTGCAGAAATGCAAGTCCTTCTTTGCAAAAGTTCGATGCAAATTCAAAATTCACGGCAAAAAAAGGGCTCGCCCGGGATTGCTCGCAAATTTCAAGTAACAACCCCAAAGTGAGAATCATACAACTAGACCAACGAGCCAACTGCTTCGCAAATATGGAGATTAAGGCCTTACGAAGTATTATCTGTTAATAAACCTCCAGTCAAATCTTCTCAGATTATTAAAAGCATTGCCAAAGGAAAAGCATGAGTTTTACCCTCTATCTCAAGGGATATCTTGGTGACTGCAATCAAGAGTTGCCACAACAAAGTAGCACAAATAGAACTTTGATGGGAAGAATGTATTCGCACTACCGTTGTGGTGTCTTTAGACTGTAGAGGCTGCACGGAGATAAAGTGTAACCATTATTGAAGCATTTTTAGTGTATGTTGTTATTCTTGATCGGAGGAGCACATGAGACTGAATCAGTGACTTTGCCTTTTCGACATGTTTTCTGAAGTGCCGCACGGTCCCACTCCTGCAGTCAATGAGCTGTTGGGACGTTAATGTATCCATCAGCATCATCATCATAGGCGGTCCCTCGAAGCGAGGATGACTTGCGTCCACGCCAAAAAAGGATGAGTTCACAGGTGTTTCAATGAAGGGCCCGAACGACATCCCGAAGGGTGGAAGATGCCTGTGCGTGGATTTTCTTCAGTTGTGATGGCCGTTGCACCCCAGCCATCAAACGGGCTTGACAGAGCGAGGTCTTGGTCCAGTGGCAAGGGTTAAGCAGGTCGACTGGAGACCAGCTCTGCTGCACGGACCTAGTGCACACACATATCGCAGTGTGGGCTGGGCCCGTGCTAACCCTGGGCCCCTGGCCCTGAACTCATGCCTCTCCTGGGCCCTGATCATATCCCACCACAGTCTCTCGCCGTTCCTTCGCCCCGATCTCGCCGCTCCTGCTGTACCTGCCCACGCTCCAATCACCGACCTTGACCTTGATGACGTCAGTCTTCGCTGCCGCCGCTCTCCTGCACCGGCTCGCGCTGCTCCCTGGTGTCGTCTCCCGGTAGCTCCAAGCTGCTCCCAGGGCCGCTCGCCGTTCCTTTTATGGCCCAGACCTGCCGCTGGTGTTCTTCCGTTCGTGTATCCAGGCTGTGGGTGGCCACCCCGAGCACAGCAGAGGGTTTTCTGCATTAGTTCTGGGTGGGGACAGTATCTTTCCCCTTCTCTCTTCCTCTTGTCTTTATCCCTGTGCTTTTATTGCTCTATTTATTCCCCCTGTCTCAGTTTCTAGTGTTTAAAAGGGAACAAAAGATGAAATGGGTATCACTGTGGAACAATTTCTCTCACTCAAAGTTACACGCACTACCGTTGCACCATGAGGGCTAGGTAGCTAGCCGTTGATATTCAGGTTCAAATAAGAATATATATAAATATATCTACATGTATCATAACTGTTCCCTGGTGGTCGAGGGGTTAAGATCCGGCGCACTAACCTGGTTTCAATTGTCGATGAATTCATTGCATAAAAATAATTGAGTTCTGTGAGATGATTAATAATTGCTTTAATCACCATGAATACCAATACTTTCTGTGATAGACCGAGCTTACAGACGATCTGGCTTCTCCTGCCCTTTGCCGGGCACGTGTTCCGGGTTTAATTTTGTAAACTGGGTGAGTTCGCTGATCGCGGGGAGACGGTAGGAGCCTCTGTGGTCCCCCTGTTAGGATGTGGAAGTGAACACTGTGGCTGGGTGATCCGTGACATTTCTGTAAAGGGCAGTGGAGGAGAAGGATTGAGAACTTTCAGTGTGGGACAGAAGTTGTTTCAGGTGAGCCAACACATTCCTGATCAGCACAGAGGGAGCTCACTGGTCAGCTCCCCTCTGTTGTGCCAGCTGTGCCAGAGGTTTCTGTCGTGTCGCGGTTATCACGTGTGCTTATCACATTTGCATTACACATTAAAGGTATGAGGTTCGATCCCGGGAAGGAGCATTATGTTTTAACTTGCTATAGACGAACAATCAGAGGCGAGTTTCGTCTCCTGGAAAATGCTGCCTGACCTGCTGAGATTTCCAGCATTTGCTGTTTTTATTTGCTATTTATTCTCCTGGCACAAGGGATCCCTTATTCCTTAAGTGTTCTTTATTTCACTTCAATAAACAGATAACTTTCAGTAGAGAAAACGGATCCACCGGGGACCTTTCGCGTGTGAGGCCAACGTGATATCCGCTACACTGCAGCCCATCAAAGGGCGAGAAACCACTGAATATAAAGGATGAGCTCACAAATATCAGGGGCAGTGCAGTCTGGTCAACGTCAAACCCTCCTTTCTTATTCAGCAAAGGCATGAACGCGAGTCAGACGCCACAAAGTTTAATTACACACACAAATACAAGTAACACTTCCAAATCTTTTCACTGTAAAATTCTTAAACTTTATTTGAAATCCTACTGCGTTGAATCTGAAAATGAGCACCGTGGGCTTTTATCTTCACTGCTGATTCTATTTTCTGTGCATTGTCGGAATAACCGGTGCTATTAAATTTGACAGAAGTTGCCCCAGATTCCTGATGTCATCGGCAATGAAGATTTTGAACCAGATCCTAGAATACACTGTGTAAAATGGATCAACATGCAGAATAAAAAAAGAACATAAGAAATAGGAGCAGGAGTCGGCCATACGCCCCTCGAGCCTGCTCCGCCATTTAATACGATCATGGCTGATCCGATCATGGACTCAGGTCCACTTCCCTGCCCGCTCCCCAAAGCACAGGACAAATGATTGAATTATCGACTGTCCCTCAGTTGGCATTTCATTCATTGTGCAAAAGAAAGTGAGGGGTTAATTAATGATGCTTTCCCGTGAAAGCAACACAAAAGTTTAAGAAAAAAACATACAGTGACTGGGAGGTGAGCGCTGCTTCTGACACCAGGTGGGAATGGGCGGAGATTTTAAAGCTCCTTGTATTGTGACATCTTCATATAGACGAACATCTGAGTCTTATGATGTAGACCTCGTGGCGCAATGGTAGCGTGACTGATTTCAGTTCCGAAGGTAGCGTGTTTAAATCACATCAGGGTTACTGTACTTTTAGATATTGTTCTTCCAGAATTAATATTTTCTTTGCTGTTTGGCAATAACCAGACCCTTGCTCCAAGGCCTGTCTCACTGTTTCCCCGGTGTCAGACAGAGATACAAGTGCTGCCCTCATTTATTTCATGTGACAGGATACAAAAGTTAAAAATCAACCTGCAGATGGCCACATACAGCATTAAATAGTCAGGATGGCCGAGCGGTCTCAGGTGCTGTGTTCAGGTTGCAGTCTTCTCTCGAGGTCTGTGTTTAAATCTGACATTTCTTATTTTTAATCATGAAGTGAAACTCTTTGTTTGACACCACGATCAACTCCTTCAAAGTGGGATTCAGCAGTTCACCTGCTCGCTTAACATTTCCGTCTGACCTGGTGCTGAAAGTGGAGATGTTTCCACAGTGTAGCGGTTAACACGTTCGCCTCACACGCGAAAGCTCACCGGGTGGGAATATTTTCTGGAGCTATCTCCTCATGCATGCTCAGGGGCGAGTTTGTTCTCCTGTGAAAGGTCATAAGGTCATAAACATGTAAGGATTAGGGGCCGGAGTAGGCCATTCGGCCTCTCGAGCCTGGTCCACCATTCAAGAAGATCCTGGCAGTTCCTTGACAGCAAGTTTAAACATCTGGGGCGGAGCCAACAGGCACCTGGCTGCAATCAACGACAAAAACGTCTATTTGGTGGAAGCCCCATGAGATCAATCGGTCGAGCATGAGAATCTTAATCTCGAATGTGGGGGTTCGAGCCCCACGTTAACTGTTAAAGCATGTCCCAATTTGCACAGTGTGTTTTCGGTGTCTTGTTCAAAATGTTCATTGCTGGTAACATCAACAGGAGACTGGGGAAACAGTGAGAAAGACTTTAGAGCAAAGGTCTGGTTATTGTGAAACACCAAAGGAAATATAAATTCAAGAAACATAGAAAATAGGTGCAGGGGTAGGCCATTCGGCCCTTTGAGCCTGCACCGCCATTCAATGATTTCATGGCTGAGCATGCAACTTCAATACCCTATTCCTGCTTTCTAGCCATAGCCCTTGATCCCCCTAGTCTGAAGGACTACATCTAACTCCTTTATGAGAAGAATAACCTCGAAAAGAAATATGACCCCGACACCCAGGAAGAAGTGTTCAGGCAGAAGATTAAATGCTGCATTCCTCTGTTCAAAAAATTCCTTTCACAAACATTTCTCTGACCGTAACTGCACAAAACAAAAATGTTCCTTTCAAAGTCATTAAACTTCCGAATTTCTGCGCCCCCCGAATCTCCTGAATCAGATGCCTCGAGTTTTGCCGACTCAATCCATGTCCCTTTGAAATGTTCTGCTTCCACCCACATTATGAAATGTGCCACTAACTTATAGAATCATGGAATGGTTACAGCACGGAAGGCCATTCGGCCCGTCGAGCCCGTGCCGACTCTCAGCGAGTCCCACTCCCCCGCCTTTTCCCTGTAGCCCTGCAATGGTTGTTCCTTCAGACACTGATCCAGCTCCCGTTTGAAAGATAAGGTTGAGTCGGCCTCCACCGCCCTTTCAAGCAGTGCATTCCAGATCCTAACCACTCGCTGCTCAATGGTCACCTCGTGTTCCTATGTGTAAAGTCTGGGAAACACTCGATCAATTCCTGCCACACTCACAGCCTTCCTAAATATAGCACCGTCTTTCTATTCTCATAACACCAGGTCCTGAAGTACAGGCCAGCTATGTAGGTTAAAGCTCTGGTTATGTTCCGAACATTGCTGTAGTGTTTCCGTAATGAAGTGGTTATTAGATTCACCTCACACGCGAAATGTCCCTGGTTCGAAACTGCGCGGAAACATCTTGAAAACATGTTCAATTAAATATTTGAAGAAATGGATTTATTCATATTAGTGGTTCAATATTAACAAAAAACAATGTCCCACAACCTTGTTATATTTTCTGATATCTCTATTCAGTTCTGTATACACTCAAACTGAATGCTCATAAAAATACTGGAGTGGGAACTCACTGGATAACAGCACAGCTGGCAATGTTTGTGGAATATATTCGCGCAGCCAAAACGCACAATGACAACCTGAAATCGTTCAGCACCGAATCCACGGGGAAAAACATTCAAATGCTTCGTCGCTGGGTGGGCTCGAACCACCAACCTTTCGGTTAACAGCCGAACGCGCTAACCCATTGCGCCACAGAGACTGACATAATTACACACTGCAAGACATCCCAAACCAGGGTGTCAGTCAGTTAAAGTTCAGATTGCTCTGACCGGGATGGAACGTGTCCACTCTCAGTTGTACTTTTCCCAAGTAAAGGGTGGGACGTTCATTGTGGATGTGTGGAAGCAGTCTGGTCCCACACACTGCAGACACTTCCATGTCACCACCAACCAGCTCTCCCACAACCGGTGTGATTTACCTTCCAGCCTTCCGGTGCCTTGTCTGTGACGAAGTATTCTGATTGTCCTGAAGCCGGTATTAGGTATTAATTCCTAATTTTTCAGGTCCTGACTGCGGACAGTTCAATTCACCGTTTCTTTGCTTGGTGAAATTTCAAAGATTGAAAGCAACGCACATCAACCCCAAACCTCGTCACCTACTCGCTAACTCGACAAACTTTGCATTTTCTTTCCATGCCAAGCATTTTACATGAATACATTGCAATGCCAACGCACTTTTTACCTGGCAAGACTGAAGTACAAGCTGTGATGAACAGTGTGAAACAGAAACAGCTACTTGTAAAACCATAGCCTCGATGGCATCTGTGTGAATTGTTCTGCATCGATAATTAGCAGAGAGCAAAGAGAGGAAACTGATGGTGTGGATGAGAAAAGGCCGAGCCAAAGTGTACTGTTGGAGATGATTTTGTTGTTTTTGAGAATTGTTTCAAAGGTTTTACTGTGGTTGGTTCCATAGTGTAATGGTGAGCACTCTGGGATCAGAGTTCAAATCTCGGTGGAACCTGATTCCTTGTTGTCCCAGCTGCTGAAAATTTGGGACAAACAAGTGAAAGACACCTGGTGCTGGTGGGCAGTTTTGTTGCCTTTGTCATTGATGCTTGATCTACAAGTCTAGTTATCAAATCGTGTGCTCAACCATCAGTTACCTGTTACAAAATGTTGTAAACAGCTGTCTTGCTCTTTTCGCTTCGTTGCTTTTAACCTCGAATTACCCGCACACACTCCGTTGTAGTAAAGGCAGGATCGGGTCTTTTATTTAAACATTCATACCAAACAAACCAAGTATGAAAGTCACTGAGAACACTTCACAAAGGCAGCTTGCTTCGATTTCCGTGGCTGCTTGAGACACATACCTTCCGAATGTCCAGTGTCTCTGGTGTCTGCGTGTGTGAGTCTTATCTTTATACTCTTATTCTTTCCATTCAGACAATCCTGACTAACTGCTTTCTGAATCTTTTAACAGACAGACTTAATATTGCTTGTTTAACCTACAGATGTCATTAAATAGTAACAAAGGTACAATCAAATATTTAACATACAGACAATGACCAGTTACTCATTTCAATGGCTGAAGGCACCACATTGTCTAACAGTCTCTTTCCATTCAAACTTCAATCTTCCTGTTTTTTAATCCAAACTTCAGACTGCGTGCTGAAGCAAAGAGTTCAGCAATGCGGGACTGTGCTCCCACATTCCCCCACTTCTTCTCCTTGTCTCTCTGCAGGTCTTATCTGGGTAACATGCATTTGCATGCTGGCTCGAGCTCGTTCAACAGCATTGTCCAGTTGTTGTCCTTGTTTTCCATCACGACATCCACAGTAAATCAAAATGACCAGCACGACCAGCTGAACCAGCACCAGCATAAGGACAGGGTGTATCATTGTGTTCATCACGCCTGTTGCCGTCGGGCTCCATCCCAACAATGACTCCCACCAGCTTACATGTCCAATCTGGTCCAAAGTTGTGTGCACGTTCTCGATTTCCGCAGTGTGATGGTTAATGTCCACAACGATTGCTTGATTCAAACTCTGTAGCTGTTGAAATGTGGTATTCCATTTCCGTATTTCCTTCTTCCAAATAGCAGCACGCTTCGGGTCAAAGTAGGGTTGTTGTAGATTCAGATTCTCAGGATGCCATTATAAAGTCCGTTGGTCTGTGATCACCATATCCATTTTTACTTAAAAGTCAATTTTCAATTTTTGATGTTTCCAACTGAATTCCATGCTGTTTACATTCAGAAATGTAAACTCACAATCGGTGTCTTCGACTAAGTCTGTTACCCTCTGCACAGGTTTTAACAATTTCCTCTGCTTTGTGGGAGAAGTGTAACAACATAGAGTAAAGGATGACGGAAATGCTGAATAGTTAGTCGAGAGACCCAGTCCTTCCCTCAGTTCACCCTTCGGAACTGCTGTAATGCACTCTCTCGACATTTGCAACGATCCAACTTCTATTTCACATCCTTAAAGATCATGTTTGTAACTCCCACATTTGAGCTTTTCACTGAACATCTCATCAGTTCTGAGACAGCCCATTCCTGCAGAAACTTTCAATGTTTCTGAACAAGCTTCTCCCACTGCTTTCATCTCTGACTGTTCAGTAACTGCTCCTCGTGTATCTGGGGTGTTGGGGAACTGTCTCTGAAGAGGGGAATCCCCTTCCTCCAGGAGCACCTTCATTTGTCCGGCTGACCCTGTGTCCATTTCCCGCTGCCCTTCCACACAAGCCTCGATAAGAGTATGGCCACCCCTATCCTGAAGTAAGGGTCCTAAAGGAACGACATGTGTGGTTGAGGCGCGGCATCCCTATAGGTATCCTCCCTCACCTGCGGAATCTACCTCCAACCTCAGCAACTGAACCGAGGTATCATTCCTGTCTGTGTCTCCAGCTTCTCTTTCCTGATTCTTCAACTTTTCTTTTAACTTTTCTAAGTCTTTAGCCAGTCTATCCCTGTCCTCTATCAACTGACGGCCACCACCTGATCCTGCTCCTTTTATGTGATTCCTCGCGGGATTCATCCACTCAGGCCCTTCTGCCTTCCATCGCTGTAACCCCTGTCTCACTTCCATGACTGAAATTCCTGCAGCTCCCTGATACAAGCTTTCTACCCTTGCCAACCATTTATCAAAATGTTCGTCCCCACCCCAGGCATCTACTTCCAGAACTACTGACGGGGGTAGGAGAGTCAAAATGATCTCTCCATGTGTACCATCCCTGTAATGACTGATATCAATCCAATTACTTCCCAAACTTTTACACAACTGGAATATACGTTCTCCAGCTTTTCTGGGTCCTTCCCCTGGTAATAATGCAATCCGCTTTATTAACTGTGGCCCTGAGTGAGTAACAAAGATTGTAGCTATTATTCTACCAAGCATGAGACCTGGAAGTTGTTTCAAAACCTACTACCTTTCCCCGGTGATTCCCTAAAGCTCACAGAACCATGTGAACCCTCGGTTTCTCTGATATGTTCCCATACTGCCACCATCCCAGAATATTACACCACCACTGGGCAAACTTATTAAGATCCTGAAGAGGTGCAGGTCCCACTTCACTAAGGATAGCTCTCATGTCCTGTAACTTGACCCCTCCTCGCTCATACCAGGTATCCCCAAAACCACTTAAGGTCGTGTTCCCTTCACGAGCTCCACAGGGAGTAGAGGAATCATGATCCTGCTCTGGCCTTGTCCGCTCGAGCGTGCTTCCCCCACTCTCCACATTACCGGAAGGTCGTGTGTAATGTTGTGGGGTGTTAAGCGTCTGAGTAACCGAAGAGGCATTTAAGTGCTCCGCCTCTGATCCTAACGTTGCCACGTGAACCACACGGGTTCGAGGCTCCGAAGTCAGAGAAGACAAAGGAGCTGTGGATGGGAACGGTAGGCATTCTCCCTGTCCCTTAATCCCATTTTCAACTCTCAGACCCGGAGAATCCTCCGAATACCACCCGGCTTTATCACTTGCTGTCTCCGCTGGCCAACCTAATACCACCATCTGCTGCAGCTTAGATATTCCTTTCTCTAGATCTTGATTACACTTCTGTTCATCAGCAAGATGCTGATCCAGTGTCAGAACAGTCCTGGCTGCCCCGAGTGCCTGAAATCACCAATTCTCTACTTTTATACTCACTGCTGTTAGCTGCTCTCTTGAGTTCTGAGACTTCCCTATCTCGAGCCTCAGCCTCTTCTCCTAACGTTTGAATCCCCAGCATGAGACACTGCAACACTAACGCTTTTCTCTTTTTATCACTTTTTAACCCAAACACTTTAATCTTTTTTAACTGGACACTCTTCACTAAGGACTGCCGTGTCTCTCTCCATCCTCCTGTCATTGTTTCCTGTCTTATCCCATAAGTTCCCCCTTTCGACTCAATCCACTCATTAAGAAATGACTGGAGCTCAACTGAAATACATTACTAACTGAAGATCCCTTTAATCATGACAACTAAGAGAATGCTCACCCCTCGAACTGATGTGTGGGAAACACTTCTTCCAACAACTCAGCCAACTTTCTGTTTCATGTGGGGACTTCGAATAAGCCAACGAACTTTTGAAAATCATGACGGGATCACCAAAATGTTGCAAACAGCTGTCTTGCTCTTTTCGCTTCGTTGCTTTTAACCTCGAATTAACCGCACACACTCAGATGTGGTAAAGGCAGGATCGGGTCTTTTATTTAAACATTCATACTAAACAAACCAAGTATGAAAGTTACTGAGAACACTTCACAAAGGCAGCTTGCTTCGATTTCCGTGGCTGCTTGAGACACACACCTTCCAAATGTCCAGTGTCTCTGCTGTCTGTGTCTCTGCAGTCCATAAAAGTCTCATCTTTATACTGAAAAAGCCTTTCAACTCTTATTCTTTCCATTCAGACAATCCTGACTAACTGCTTTCTGAATCTTTTAACGGACAGACTTAATATTGCTTGTTTAACCTACAGATGTGATTAAATAGTAACAAGGTTACACTCAAATACTGAACATACAGACATCATCAAATCGTTTAGTCCTGAGTTTCCATTATTCCCACCGGAACAAGGTACTCAAATATTTAACATCCAGACAATGACCAGTTACACATCTCACTGGCTGAAGGCACCACATTGTCTAACAGTCTCTTTACCATCCAAACTTCAATCTTCCTGATATTTAATCCAAACTTCAGACTGCGTGCTGAAGCAAAGAGTTCAGCAATGCGGGACTGTGCTAACACAGAGCACAGGATTTGACAACTAGACTTGTAGATCAAGCATCAATGACAAAGGCAACAAAACTGCCCACCAGCACCAGGTGTCTCTCACTTGTTTGTCCCAAATTTTAGCAGCTGCGACAGCAATCATTCAGTTTCCACCGAGATTTAAACTCAGATCGCTGGATTCATGTCCAGAGTGCTCACCATTACACCATGGAACCAACGATGCCAAATTCTTTGAAACATTTCTCAAAAACAAGATCATCTCCAACATTACACTTTGGCTCGGCCTTTTCTCATCCGCACCGTCAGTTTCCCCACTTTACGCTCTGCTAATTATCGATGCAGAGCAATTCACACAGATACCGTCGAGGCTATGGGTTCTCAAGTAGCTGTTTCTGTTTCATACTGTTCATCACAGCTTGTACTTCAGTCTTGCCAGGTAAAAAGTGTGTTGGCATTGCAATGCAATAATGTAAAATACTTGGCATGAAAAGAAAATGCAACTTTTTATTGAGTGCAAAACATGCATTGCCTGCATTTCAAAAAGCGTTGCTTTTATTCATCCTGCTGAATGCATATTGCACAGATAATCTCAGCACACATTGTGCAGGTAAAGGCAGCATTTGACAACAAACTGATTTCTCCTCCGCTGATTTGTAACAGGTAACTGATGGTTGAGCACACGATTTGATAACTAAACTTGTAGATCAAGCATCAATGACAAAGGCAACACAATTGCCCACCAGCACCAGGTGTCTTTCACTTGTTTGTCCAAAATTATTAAATTATTGACTCTCATTCAGTTAGCATTTCGTTAATTATGCAAATGAAGATCATCGGTTAATTAATGATGTTTTCCGGTGAATGCAGGATAACATTTTACAAACAGCTCCAAAGCGGGGCTCGAACACGCGACCCTAAGATTAAGAGTTTCATACTCTCCCAATTGATCGAGCGGGGCTTCTGCCAAATGCGGGTTTTTGTCGCTGATTGCAGCCAGGCGCCTGTTGGCTCCGCCCCAGATGTTTAAACTTGCTGTCGAGGAACTGCCAGGATCTTCTTGAATGGTGGAGCAGGCTCGCGGGGCCGAATGGCCTACTCCGGCTCCGAAACCTTACATGTTTATCATCTCATGACTTTTCACAGGAGAACAAACTCGCCACTGAGCATGCATGAGGAGAAAGCTCCAGAAAATATTCCCGCCCGGTGAGCTATCGCATGTGAGGCGAACGTGTTAACCGCTACACTGTGGAAATATCTCCACTTTCAGCACCAGGTCAGACGGAAATGTTAAGCGAGCAGGTGAACTGCTGAATCCCACTTTTGAAGAGTTGGTCGAGGTGTCAAACAATGAGTTTCACTCAATGATTAAAAGCAGAAAGTGTCAGACATTGCATTTGAACCTACTCCTCCACATGCAATTGCAATCCAAACACAGCACCTTTGACCGCTCAGCCATCCTGACTAGGTGCTGCTGTGTTTGACCACCTGCAGGTTGATTTTGAACTTTTGTGTCCTGTCACATGAAATAAATGAGGGCAGCAGGCGTATCTCTGCCCGACACCGGGGAAGCAGTGAGACAGACCTTGGAGCAAGGGTCTGGTTATTAAGACACAGTAAAGAAAATATTGATTCCGGAATTAACTCAATGGTCAGGAACTCTGACATGATTTCGATAGCAGTGTCCTCATCTCGAGTGAGATGTGTTACCATTGCACCACTTGCTCTGCACAACGAATATGAGATGTTTATCGATATGAACGTTCCTCAAAATAAGGGCTTTAAAATCCCCGCCCATTCACACTCGGAGTCAGAAGCAGCGCTCACTTGCCAGTCACCGTCCGTTTTTTTGTCGAACTTTTGTTTTTATTTCAGGGGAAAGCATCATTACTTAACCCAATGCCACCTTTTGCACAGTGAAAGAAATGCTGACTGAGGGACAGTCGACACTTCAATCATTTCTTCTGTGTTTTGCATGTTAACTGTTAAACCAGATCCCATTTTACACAATTTTTGTCGGGGATTGTTTCAAAATCTTCATTGCTGATGACACCGGGAATCTGGGGCAACTTTTGTCAAATTTAACAGCACCGGTTAATCCTTCCATGCACAGAAAATAGAATCAGTAGTGAAGATAAAATCCCACGGTGCTCATTTTCAGATTCAACATCGTAGGATTTCAAATAAAGTGCAAGAATTTTACAGTGAAAAGATTTGGAAGTGTTATTTGAATTTTTGTATTTAATGCCGACTTTGTGGCATCTGACTCCCGTTCATGCCTCTGCTGAATAAGAAAGGTGGGTTTGACGTTGACCAGACTGCACTGCCCCTGATATTTGTGAGCTCACCCTTTATATTCAGTGGTTTCTTGCCTTTTGATGGGCTGCAGTGTGGCGGATATCACGTTAGCCTCACACACGAAAGGTCCCCAGTGGATCCGTTTTCTCTCACTGAAAGTTATCTATTATTGAAGTGAAATAAAGAGCAATTAAGGAATAAGGGAGCACTTTTGCCGGGAGAATAAATAGCAAATAAAAACAGCAATTGCTGGAAATCTCAGCAGGTCAGGCAGCATTTGCCAGGAGACGAAACTCGCTTCGGATTGTTCCACGATAGCAACTTTAAACATAATGTTTCCGCCCGGGATTGAACCAGGGACCTTTTACGTAAAAAGCAAACGTGATAACTGCTACACTGCGGAAACCTCTGGCACAGCTGACACAACAGAGGGGAGCTGACCAGTGTGCTCCCTCTGTGCTGATCGGGAATGTGTTGGCTCACCTGAAACAACTTCTGTCCCACACTGAAAGTTTTCAATTCTTCTCCTCCACTGCCCTTTACAGAAATGTCATGGATCACCCAGCCACCGTGTTCACTTCCACATCCTCACAGTGGGATCACAGAGGCTCCTCCTGTCTCCCCGCGATCAGCGAACTCACCCAGTTTACAAAATTAAACCCCGAACACGTGTCCAGCAACGGGCAGGAGAAACAAGAGAATCTGTAAGCTCGGTCCGTAACAGAAAGTAATGGGGTTATTCATGGTGATTACAGCAATTACTAATCGTCTCACAGAACTCAATTATTTTTATTTGACAAATTGATCGAGTATCGTTACCAGGTTAGTGCGCCGGATCTTAACCCCTCGACCACCAGGGAACAGTTATGATACATGTCGATATATTTATATATATTTATATATGAACGGTAATATCAACGGCGAGCTGCCTAGGCCTCATGGTGCAACGGTAGTGCGTCTAACTTTGAGCGAGAGAAATTAATTTCTACAATGAAACCCATTTCATCTTTTGTTCCTTTTTAAACACCAGAAACTGAGACGAGAAATAAATGGAGAAATAAAAGCACAGGGATATCGACAAGAGGAAGAGAGAAGAGGAAATACTGTCCCCACCCAGAACTAATGCAGAAACCCCTCTGCTGCGCTCGGGGTGGCCACCCACAGCCTGGATACACTAACGTCCCAACAGCTCATTGACTGTCGGAGTGGGACCGTGCGGCGCTTCAGAAGACAGGTCGAAAATGCAAAGTCACTGATTCGGTCTTGTGTGCTCCTGCTACAAAGAATAGATACACACAATAACATGCTTTTCTAATGGTTACACTTTATCGCCATTCTTTTCAAGCAGTTGTTTCGTTGGACCAGGGATATGATTCTCACTTCAGGGTTGTTCATGGCAATTTACGAGAGATTCCACGTTTAAATACCGAATGAGCCCTTTCATTTTGCATCGAACTTATGCAAACAATTGTTATGTATGTAAACCTGTAAATACCTTGTATAACCACCAGAGGGCTCATCCCCTGGAGTCCCAAGGGATCCCACAATCCCTTGAGAGCACTTGTACTTAAGGAGGCCTCACAGGCTCGAGAAGCACTCTGGAGACCTGCAATAAAAGACTAAAGTCACAAATTACTTTGAGCTCACAGTATCTGGTCAGACTCTTTATTCATGCACTACAACTGGCGATGAGATACAGATGACGAACCCCACCGCAACGATGCAGAGACCAATGGGCATCCTGGAGAAATTTTCGGAGGGAGATGATTGGGAAACCTTAGTGGAGCGACTCGACCAATACTTCGTGGCCAGCGAGCTGGAAGGAGAAGCGAATGCTGCCAAAGGAAGGGCGATTCACCTCACTGTTTGCGGGGCACCATCTTATGGCCTCATACAAAAGCTGCTTGCTCCAGCGAAACGCACAGAGAAATCGTATGTTGATTTGTGCACACTGGTCCGTGAGCATCTTAACCTGAAGGAAAGCGTTCTGATGGCGAGGTTCCGGTTCTACATGTACAAAAGGTCTGAAGGCCAGGAAGTGGCGAGCTATGTCGTCGAGCAAAGATACCTTGCAGGCATTTGGAATTTGAAGGACATTTGGAGCACATGCTCAGGGACTTCTTTGTACTTGGCATTGGTCATGAAGTAATACTTCGTGAACTAATTTTGACAGTCGACACCCCAACCTTCAGTAAAGCTATAGCGATAGCCCAAGCGTTTATCGCCACCAGTCACAATACCAATCAAATCTTTCAGCACACGAGTGCTGTACAAGTACTGTGAACAAAGTAATGTTGTTTTCAAATCGTTACGTATAGGGCAGGCCTCACATGCCTGCAGCTGTACGTCTGCAGATGTCTCAGAGTCCATCATCAAGGGTGATGAATGCTACGCCATTAACACCTTGTTGGCGCTGCGGGGGTGATCATCGTTTCCATTCACGCCGCTTCAAAGGATACGTTTGCAAGGGCTGTGGAACAATGGGACACCTGCAACGAATGTGCAGGCAAGCTGCAAACCCTGCTAATCCTGCAAACTACTATGTTGTAGAGGAGGGCAGATCCACGGCAGATCACAACGAACCAGAGCATTAGATCGAGGAGGTAGAGGTATATGGGGTGCATACATTTACCACAAAGTGCCCCCGATAATGCTGAAGGTTGAATGAAATGGACTCCCAGTGTCAATGGAGCAAGACATGGACGCGAGCCAGTCCATTATGAGCAGAAAGACTTTCGATAAATTGTGGTGCAGCAAGGCCTCAAGGCCAGTCCTGACTCCCATTCGCACTAAACTGAGAACTTACACAAATGAACTGATTCCCGTAATCGGCAGTGCTACTGTAAAGGTCTCCTACGATGGAGCGATACACAAGTTAGCACTCTGGGTGGTACCGGGCGATGGCCCCACGCTGCTCGGCAGGAGCTGGCTGGGGAATATACGCTGAAACTCGAACGACATCCGGGTGCTCTCGCCCGTCGACAACATTTCGTCCGCCCAGGTCTTAAACAAATTCCCCTCGTTGTTCGAACCAGGCATCGTGAAGTTCCAAGGAGCAAAAGTGCAGATCCACCTAATTTCCGGGGCGTGACCGATCCATCACAAAGCGAGAGCAGTACCGTACATGATGAGAGAGCGGGTGGAGATCGAGCTGGACAGGCTGCAACGAGAGGGCATCATTTTGCCGATCGAATTCAACGAGCGGACCAGTCCGATTGTTCCAGTCCTCAAGGGAGAGGGCACCGTCAGATTCTGTGGTGATTACAAAGTAACTATCAAATGTTTCTCCCTTCAGGATCAATACCCACTACCAAAAGCAGACAACCTTTTTGCGACGCTGGCGGAGGAAAGATGTTCACGAAGCTGGACTTGACCTCGGCCTACATGACGCAGCAGCTGGAGGAATCATCGAAGGGCCTCACCTGCATGAACACGCACAAAGGTCTCTTCATTCACAACAGATGCCCATTTGGGATTCGATCAGCCGCGGCAATATTCCAGAGAAACATGGAAAACTTACTGAATTCGGTCCCGCGCACCGTGGTCTTCCAGGACAACATCTTGGTTACAGGTCGGAACACAGATGAGCATCTGCAGAACCTGGAGGAGGTTCTTAATCGGGTTAATCGCGTGGGGCAAAGGTTAAAATGCTCAAAGTGCGTTGTCCTGGCGCCCGAAGTGGAGTTCCTGGGGAGAAGAATTGCGGCGGACGGCATCAGGCCCACCGATTCGTAGATGGAGGCAATCGACAACGCACCAAGGCCACAGAACGTGACAGAGCTGCGGGCATTTCCAGGACTCCTGAACTACTTTCGTAACATCTTACCGGCTCTCAGAACACTGTTCGAACCACTGCACGCTTTACTGCAAAAAGAAAACGAATGGGTATGGGGTAAAAGCCAAGAAAATGCCGTTGTAAAAGCTAGAAAACTGTTATACTCAACCAAATTGCTTATGCTGTATGATGCATGTAAGCGTTTGGTGCTAGCATGTGATGCGTCGTCATACGATGTTGAGTGTGTATTGCATCAAGCTCATGAATCTGGGAAATTGCAACTGGTTATTTATACATCCAGGAGTCTGTCTAAGGCTGAGAGGGCCTACAGCATGATCGAAAAAGGAATGTTAGCATGTGTTTATGGAGTTAAAAAAATGCATCAATATCTGTTTGGGCTCAAATTTGAATTGGAAACTGACAATAAGCCACTTATTTCCCTCTTTTCTGAAAGTAAGGGGATCAATACAGATGCATCGGCCCGCATTCAGAGATGGGCGCCCACATTGTCCGCATACAACTACGCCATCAGCCACAGACCAGGCACAGAAAACTGTGCCGATGCTCTCAGTAGGCTGCCATTGCCCACCACAGGGGTGGAGATGGCACAGCCCCCAGATTTAGTTATGGCAATGGAAGCATTCGAGAGTGAGCAATCACCTGTTACCGCCCGACAGATTAGAACCTAGATGAGCCCGGATCCCTCATTGTCCTTAGTAAAAAACGGTGTGCTCCACGGGAGTTGGTCTAGTGTTCCGTTAGAGATGCAGGAAGAAATAAAGCCGTACCAGCGGCGCAGAGATAAAATGTCCATACAGGCAGACTGTATCAAGTAGTGGTGCCAAAAAAGGACAGGGACACTTTCATTAGTGATCTCCACAGTACCCACCCAGGCATTGTAATGACTAAAGCGATAGCCAGATCACACATGTGGTGGCCCGGTATCGATGCGGACTTCGAGTCCTGCGTTCACAGATGTAATACATGTTCGCAGTTAAGCAATGTACCCAGGGAGGCGCTGCTAAGTTTTTGGTCTTGGCCCACTAAACCGTGGTCTAGGGTACACATCGACTATGCAGGCCCATTCTTGGGTAAAATGTTCCTTGTGGTTATAGATGCGTACTCCAAGTGGATTGAATGTGAGATGATGTCCGCTGCCACCATTGAAAGCTTGAGGATCATGTTTGCCATGCACGGCCTGCCTAACATTCTTGTCAGTGACAATGGGCTGTGCTTCACCAGTGCTGAGTTCAAAGAGTTCATGACACTCAATGGGATCAAACATGTCACATCTGCCCCGTTTAAACCAACATCCAATAGTCAGACAGAGAGAGCATTGCAGCAATCAAGCAGAGCTTGAAGAGGGTAACTGAGGGCTCACTGCAGAGTCACCTATCCCGAGTCCTGCTTAGTTACCGCACAAGACCCCACTCGCTCACAGGGGTTCCCTCCGCGGAACTGCTCAAAAAAAGGGCACTTAAGACAAGGCTCTCGTTAGTTCACCCTGATCGATACAAACAGGTAGAGAGCAGGCGGGTTCAAGAGAATACATGTCATGATCAAGTAAATGTGTCACACGAAATCGAGATTAATGATCCTGTATTTATGTTGAACTATGGACAAGGTCCCAAGTGGCTTCCCAGCACTGTCGTGGCCAAAGAGGGGAGTAGGGTGTTCCTGGTCAAACTTTCATATGGACTCACCTGCAAGAAACACTTGGGCCAAACCAAACTCAGATTCATGGACTATCCAGAACAACCCACAATAGACTACATTTTTCGCTCCTCAACACACACACAAGTGGCACTCAACCCAGCGGTTGACTACGAAGCAGAACCCATCACCCGCAGCAGCCCAGGAGGACTCACCACACCCAGCAGGCCAGCGAAGGCCCAACAAATGATTCACCAAAACCAGCATTTGCACCGAGACGATCAGACAGGGAAAGGAAGGCCACGGATTGACTCAAATTTTAAATAGTTACACGACTGACTTTGGGGAGGCTGGGGGGAGCGGTGCGGGGGGAGTGTTGTTACATATGTAAACCTGTAAATACCTTGTTTAACCATCAGAGGGCTCATCCATTGGAGTCCCAAGGGATCCGACAATCCCTTGGGAGCACCTGTACATCAGGAGGCCTCACAGTTTGGAGAGGCACACTGGAGACTTGTAATAAAGGACGACGGTCACACCTTACTTTCAGTTTGCAGTATCTGGTCAGATTCTTTGTTCAAGACATAACACTCTGTATTTAGGAGACTGGTTTAAAATGTTTATTGCTCATGTGACAAGGAATCTGGGGCGGCTTTTGTTCAATTTATTTCACGGCAAAAATAGTCTCAAAAATCGCATTCCGCCCGGAATCCTTTTGCGTGTGAAGCGAACGTGATAACAACGAGGCTACGGAAACACTGCGGATAAAATGATGTTAGGAACATAACCAGATGTTTAAACTTGCTGTCGAGGAACTGCCAGGATCTTCTTCAATAGTGGACCAGGCTTGTGAGGCCGAATGGCCTACTCTGGCCCCTAATCCTTCCATACTTATGATCTTATGACCTTTCACAGGAGAACAAACTTGCCCCTGAGCATGGATGAGGAGAAAGCTACAGAAAATATTCCCGCCCAGTGAGCTTTCACTTGTGAGGCAAATATTTGAACCGCAACACTGCGGAAACATCTCCACTTTCCAGCAACTGGTCAGACGGAAATGTGAAGTGAGCAGGTGAACTGCTGAATACCAGTTTTTAGGAGTTAGTCGTCGTGTCAAACAATGAGTTTCACGAAATGATTAAAAGTAAGAAATGTCAGATTCAAATCCACATCTCCAGAGGAGACTGCGAACAGAACACAGCACCTGAGACCGCTCGGACATCCTGACTATTCAGTGCTGGGTGTGGCCACCTGCAGGTTGATTTTGAACTGTTGTGTCCTGTCACATGAAATAAATGAGGGCAGCAGGCGTATCTCTGCCTGAAACCGGGGAAACAGTGAGACAGACCTTGGAGCAAGGGTCTGGTTATTGCCAAAGAGCAAAGAAAATATTAATTCTGGAAGAACAATTTCCAAAAATACAGTGACCCCAACGTGATTTGAACACGCAACCTTCTGATCTGGAGTCAGACACGCTACCGTTGCGCCACGAGGCCTACACAATGTGTATGAGATGTTCATCTATATGAAGCTTTCACAACACAAGGTGCTTTAAAATCCCCGCCCATTCCCACCAGGAGTCAGAAGCAACGCTCACCTGCCAGTCACCGTATGTTTTTTTCTTAAACTTTTGTGTTGCGTTCATGGAAAAGCATCATTCCTTAACCCCTCACCTTCTTTTGCACAATGAAAGAAATGCTAACTGAGGGCCAGTCGATACTTCAATCATTTGTCCTGTGCTTTGCAGAGCGGGCAGGGAAGTGGACCTGAGTCCATGATCGCATCGGCCATGATCGTATTAAATGGCGGAGCAGGCTCAAGGGGCGTATGACCGACTCCTGCTCCTATTTTTTTTGTTCTTATGTTCTTCTGCATGTTAACCCATTTTACACACTGTATTGCCGATGTCAACAGGAACCGGGGCAACTTTTGTCAAATTTAACAACACCGGTCATTCCTTCCGTGCAGAGAAAATAGAATCAGCAGTGAAGATAAAATCCCATGGTGATCATTTTCAGATTCAATGCAGTAGGATTTCAAATAAAGTGAAAGAATTTTACAGTGAAAAGATTTGGAAGTGTTACTTGTATTTGTATCTTTAATTAAACTTTGTGGCATCTGACTCCCGTTCATGCCTCTGCTGAATAAGACAGGAGGGTTTGACGTTGACCAGACTGCACTGCCCCTGATATTTGTGAGCTCATCCTTTATATTCAGTGGTTTCTCGCCCTTTGATGGGCTGCAGTGTAGCGGATATCACGTTGGCCTCACACGCGAAAGGTCCCCGGTGGATCTGTTTTCTCTCACTGAAAGTTATCTATTTATTGGTTAAATAAAGAGCAATTCAGGAATAAGGGAGCCCTTTTAACAGGAGAATAAATAGCAAATAACGACAGCAAATGCTGGAAATCTCAGCAGGTCAGGCAGCATTTTCCAGGAGACTAAACTATCCTCCGATTGTTCCCTTTTCGCAAGTATAAACATCATTTTTCTACCCAGAATCAAACCGGGTACTTTTCACGTATAAAGCAAATGTGATAACCACTACACTACAGAAACTTCTGGCACAATAGCCCCAACAGAGGGGAGCTGACCAGTGAGCTCCCTCTGTGCTGATCAGGAATGTGTTGGCTCACCTGAAACAACTTCTGTCCCACACTGAAAGTTCTCAATCCTTCTCCTCCGCTGCCCTTTACAGAAATGTCACGGATCACCCACCCACCGTGTTCACTTCCACATCCTCACAGTGGGGCCACAGAGGCTCCTACCGTCTCCCGGCGATCAGCGAACTCGCCCAGTTTACGAAATTAAACCACGAACACGTGCCTGGCAAAGGGCAGGAGAAGCCAGATAGTCTGTAAGCTCGGTCTATCGCAGAAAGTATTGGTATTCATGGTGATTACAGCAATTATTAATCGTCTCACAGACCTCAATTATTTTTATGCGATGAATTGATCGAGAATTGAAACCAGTTTAGTGCGTCGGATCTTAAACCTGCGACCACCAGGGAACGGTTATGATACATATAGATATATTTATATATATTTATATATGAACCTGAATATCAACGACTAGCTACCGAGACCTCATGGCACAACGGTAGTGCGTCTAACTTTGAGTGAGAGAAATTGTTCCACAGTGACACCCATTTCATCTTTTGTTCCCTTTTAAACGCTAGAAACTGAGACAAGGGGAATAAATAGAGAAATAAAAGCACAGGGATAAAGACAAGAGGAAGAGAGAAGGGGAAAGATACTGTCCCCACCCAGAACTAATGCAGAAACCCCTCTGCTGCGCTCGGGGTGGCCACCCACAGCCTGGATACACGAACGGGAGAACACCAGCGGCAGGTCGGGGCCATAAAAGGAAAGGCGAGCGGCCCTGGGAGCAGCTTGGAGGTCCCTGGAGACTACTCCAGGGAGCAGCGCGAGCTGGTGCAGGAGGGCGGCGGCAGCGAGGAGTGGCATCATCAAGGTCCAGGTCGGTGATTGGAGCGTGTGCAGATACAGCAGGAGCGGCGAGAACGTGGCAAAGGAGCGGCGAGAGACTGTAGAGGGACGTGATCGGGGCCCAGGGGAGGCATGAGTTCAGGGCCAGGGGCCCAGGGTTAGCACGGGCCCAGCCCACACTGCGATATGTGTGTGCACTGGGTCCGTGCAGCAGAGCTAGTCTCCAGTAGTCTTGGATAACCCTTGCCACTGGACCAAGACCTCGCTCTGTCAAGCCCGTGTGATGGCTGGGGTGCAACGGCCACCACACGTTAAAAAATCCACGCACAGGCATCTTCCACCCTTCGGGATGTAGTTCGGGTCCTTCATTGAAACACTTGTGAACTCATCCTTTTTCGTCATGGATTCAAGTCATCCTCGTTTCGAGGGACCGCCTATGATGATGATGATGATGGATACATTAACGTCCCAACAGCTCATTGACTGCAGGAGTGCGGCGCTTCAGAAGACATGTCGAAAAGGCAAAGTCACTGATTCCGTCTCATGTGCTCCGCCGATCAAGAACAGCAACACACACTAAAAATGCTTCAATAATGGTTACATCTTATCTCCACATTTTCTGAGCAGGTGGTTTGTTGGTCTCGGGATATGATTCTTGCTTCGTGGTTGTTACTTGAAATTTGCAGAAAGATCCTGATTTCAAATCCCAGACCAGCCTTGAGTTTGCATCGAACTTTTGCAAAGAAGGACTTGCATTTCTGCAGCGTCTGTCAGGAACTCATGACGACCCAAAGCGCTTTACAGCCGTTGAGTTGCCTTTGAAATGTTGTCATGTGACGAAAGATGTGCCCAAATCACCTCAACTCTTTGCAAACGAGTTCATCGAATCAAAGAAGTTTACAGCACGGAAGGAGGCCATTTCGGTCCATCGTGTCCGCACCGACCAACGCGAGGCTATCCAGCCTAATCCCACTTTCCAGCTCGAGGTCCAAAACCCTGCAGGTTACGACACCTCAGGTGCACATCTAAGCACTTTTTAAATGTGGTGAGCGTTTCTGCCTCTACCACTCTTTCAGGCAGTGAGTTCCAGAACCCCACAATCCTCTGCGTGAAGAAATATCTCCTCTAAACTTTCGACCAATTACTTTAAATTTATGCCTCCTTGTTGTTGACCCCTCTGCTAAGGGAAATAGGTCCTTTCTATCCACTATATCTCGGACCCTCATAATTTTATACACCTCAATGAGGTCTCCCCTCAGTCTCTGTTCTATGGAAAACAAACCCAGCCTATCTAATCTGTCCTCATGGCTAAGATTCTCCACTCCCAGCAACATCCTCGTAAATCTCCTCTGTACCCTCTTCAGTGCAATCATGTCCTTCCTGTAATATGGCGACCAGAACTGCAAGCAGTACTCTAGCTGTGACCTAACCTGCCCCACCGACCCCATCTCTTGTATTCTATGCTTCGGCTAATAAAGGCAAGCATTCCATATTTCTTCTCAACCACCTTATCTACCTGGCCTGCGACTTTCAGTGATCTGTGGACATGCACTCGCTGGATTCTGGGGAGGACCCAGCAGATTGGAAAACTGCAAATGTAATGCCCCTATTTAAAAAAGGAGGCAGACAAAAAGCAGGAAACTATAGACCAGTTAGCCTAACATTTGTGGTTGGGCAAATGTTGGAATCCATTATTAAAGAAGCAGTAGCAGGACTGAGAAACATCGAAACATAGAAAATAGGTGCAGGAGTAGGCCATTCGGCCCTTCGAGCCTGCACCACCATTCAATAAGATCATGGATGATCATTCAGCTCAGTACCCCTTTCCTGCTTTCTCTCCATACCCCTTGATCCCTTTAGCTATAAGGGCCACATCTAAATCCCTCTTGAATATATCGAACAAACTGGCATCAACAATTCTGCGGCAGAGAATTCCACAGGCTAACAACTCTCTGAGTGAAGAAGTTTCTCCTCATCTCAGTCCTAAATGGCTATCCCTTAGACTCCGACCCGTCGTTCTGGACTTCCCCAAAATCGGGACCTGTCCAGTCCCGTCAGAATTTTATATGTTTCCATAAGATCCCCTCTCATTCTTCCAAACTCCAGTGATCTCTCGATCCCTTGATTCCCCGAGACTCCAAAAATCTATCTAACGCAGCCTTGAATATATTCAGAGACTCAGCATCCACAGGCCTGTGGGGCAGAGAATTCCAAAGATTCATATCCCTCTGAGTGAAGACATTCCTCCTCATCTCTGTCTAAAATAGCCGACCCCTTAACCTGAGACTGTACCGCCTGGTTCTAGACACTCCAGCCCGGGGGAAAAACCTCTCAGCATCTACCCTGTCAATCCCCTTCAGAATATTGTGTGTTTCAATGAGATCACCTCTCATTCTTCTAAACTCCGGAGAGTATCGGCCCATTCTACACAATCTCTCAACTTAAGACAGTCGTCTCATCCCAGGAATCAATCTGGTGAACCTCTGTTGTACCACCTCCCAGGCAACTATTTCCTTCCTCAAATAAGGAGACCAAAACTGTGTGCAGTACTCCAAGTGTGGTCTCACCAGGGCCCTGTACAATTGTAGCAAGACTTCCTTACTCTTGTACTGTGGGCTATATATTAGGTACTATGGGGCGAGTGCCCATTTTTTTTGCTGATTCGACGGTTGTATAAAAAGTTATTAAAATTTGACAGTTGCTCGGCAAACATATTTGTATTTCCTTCAGTGTACTCCTTACTCTTCAAGGGCTAGATTTTCCCCAAGCAGTTTTGTCGGCGCACTGACCTCAAGCGCACCGACTTTGCGCGCTGGAAACGGCTCGGGGAAAAACTCACCCCCTCCTGGCCGTTGTGTACAGTCCCCAGAGTCCTGGCGTGGTGTTGATGGTGAAGTGGGGGGCGGAGCCAAATGCCTGCACCGAAAACACTGCCGGCACCTTCGTGCATGGGCAGTAGGGAGAGAAAACTTGGCACTCTGCCATTTTTAAACAGTGTCAAACCCGATGAAAAAAACAGCAGCTTCTCAGCTTCTCCGGTCGCTCAGCGGGCTCGCCCCCCGTCCCTCCCCGATAAAACGCACAGCTCCAGCAGCTGCAACTTCTCCGGTCCACAAGCTCACACTTCTCCTGTGTGTCTTCCCTCCCCTAACCTAGGGATATAGGGACCGAGTGTAATGGAGCCAAGTTTGCTGATGATACAAAGATGGGAATGTCAATTGTGATACAGCAAAGAAAATCTCAATTCCGGAAGAGCAATATGGAAAAGTACAGTGACCCCGACGTGATATAAACACGCAGCCTTCTGATCTGGAGACAGACACACGACCGTTACACCACGAGGTCTACAGTGCAGAGTGCCCATGTTTGTATACATGAAGGTTCCTGAAACACAGTTTCATTTACCCTGCATTGGTGCAATGAAAGGGCTTTAAAATCCCCGGCCACTCCCAACGTGGGTCAGACAGCATCAGAAGCAGTGCCCACCTGTCAGTCACCCTCTCACGCCCGCTTTCATCACCTGCTGCCCGCGGACTGCAGCAAATCCAGTTCATCATCATCATAGGCAGTCCCTCGAAACGAGGATGACTTGCATCCACGCCAAAAAAGGATGAGTTCACAGGTGTTTCAATGATGGACCTAATATTCCAGGTCCCGAACTGCATGTTGAAGGGAGGAAGATGCCTGTGCGTGGATTTTTTTAACGTGTGGTGGCCGTTGCACCCCAGCCATCACGCGGGCTTGACAGAGCGAGGTCTTGGTCCAGTGGCAAGTGTTATCCAAGACGACTGGATACCAGCTCTGCTGCACGGACCCAGTGCCCCCACATATCGCAGTGTGGGCTGGGCCCGTGCTGCCCCTGGGCCCCTGGCCCTGAACTCACGCAGCCCCTGGACCCCGATCACATCCCTCCACAGTCTCTCGCTGCTCCTGCTGTACCTGCCCACGCTCCAATCACCGACCTGGACTTTGATGACATCACTCTTCGCTGCTGTCGCCCTCCTGCACCAGCTCGCGCTGTACCTTGCCGTGGTACACCACCACGCTGCTCCCAGGCCGCCGCTCACCGCTCCTTTTATGGCCCCGACCTGCCGCTGGTGTTCTCACGCAGGTCGGGGCCTCCACGCTGCTCCCAGCAAATCCAGTTACACCCCGTGTCACCGCACAATTCTCAGCTGTGATTTTAAGCTGACTATATTTAAAGCTATCGCAGAGGCTGCAAGCAGTGTTCCCTGGTAGTCTAGTGGTTAGGATTCGGTGCTCTCACTGCCGTGGTCTGGGTTTGATTCCCGGTCAGAGAAAGCATTTTTACAGAGCAAGCTGACAAATATAATTCAAGTCTGTGAGATACTGAATCATTGTTTCAATCATCATTAATCCACCCACATGTGTTGCACACTGAAGGAAATACAAATATGTTTGCCGAGTGACTGTCGGATTTTAATAACTTTTTATACAACCGTAGAATCAGCAGAAAAACAGGATATTCGGCCCATAGTACCTAATATTCCGCCCATAGTACAAGAGTAAGGAAGTCTTGCTCCAAATGTACAGGGCCCTGGTGAGACCACACCTGGAGTACTGCGCACAGTTTTGGTCTACTTATCTGAGGAAGGATACACTTGCCTTGGAGGTGGTACAACAGAGGTTCACCAGATTGATTCCTGGGATGAGAGGACTGTCCTATGGTGAGAGATTGTGTCGAATGGGCCGATACTATCCGGAGTTTAGAAGAATGAGAAGTGATCTCATTGAAACAGACAATATTCTGAAGGGGATTGACAGAGTAAATGTTGAGAAGCCCGGCTAGCTCAGTCGGTAGAGCATTTGACTCTTAATCTCAGTGTCGTGGGTTCGAGCCCCACGTTGGGTGATTACTTTTCATTAAACTTTTATATTGCTTTCGCGGGTCAATATCATTAATGAACCCATGATCTTCTTTTGCACAATGATAAAAATGCGAACTGAGGGAGAATTGATAATTTAATGAAATTATCATTAAATTATCATAATTTAATGAAAGCAGCGCCTCAGACCGCTCGGCCGTCCTTACTGTTAGATGCTCCAGTTGCAAGTTATTACTCTGGAAATTTTCAGTCCGGGTGCTTGTTCAGGGCTGCTCCAGCACAGAGGGAGCTCACTGGTCAGCTCCCCTCTGTTGGAAATGCTTTGCCAGAGTTTTCCGTAGTGTAGTGGTTGTCACGTTTGCTTTATACGTGTAAGGTCCCTGGTTCGAACCCAACTGGGAGCATTATGTTTAAACTTGCTGTGGATGAACAATCTGAGCCGAGTTTCGTCTCCGAGCAAATGCTGCCTGACCTGCTGAGATTTCCAGCATTTATTGATTGAAGTATCAACTCTCCCTCAGTTAACATTTCTTTCATTGTGCAAAAGAAGGTGATGGGTTAATTAATGATGCTATCCCGTGAAAGCAACACAAAAGTTTAACAAATAAACATACGGTGACTGGCAGGTGAGCGCAGCTTCTGACACCCGGTGGGAATGGGCGGGGATTTTAAAGCCCATTTTATTGCAGAACCTTCATATAGACGAACATCTCAGACTCAGTGTTTAGGCCTCGTGGTGCAGCGGTGGTGTGTCTGCCTCTTGATCAGAAAGTTGCGTGTTTAAATTGAGGTTCCTGTCCTTTTGGGTTATTCCAGAATTAATATTTTCTTTGCTGTTTCGCAATAACCAGACCCTTGCTCCAAGGTCTGTCTCACTGTTTCCCCGGTGTCAGGCAGAGATACGCCTGCTGTCCTCATTTACTTCATGTGACAGGACTCAAAAGTTCAAAATCAAACTGCAGGTGGCCACACATAATATTGAGCAGTCAGGATGGCCGAGCGGTCTAAGTTGCTGCATTCAGGTTGCAGTCTGCTTTGAAAGCGTGGGTTCCGTAGTGTAGTGGTCATCTCATTCGCTTAACATGGAAAAGGTTCCCGTTTCAAAACCAGCTGAAAACGTGCTCAATTAAATATGAGAAGCATTGAATAATGTGCATTTCTTGTTCAGTATTAACAAAGCATAATGTCTCCCAGTCCTGCTATATTTACTGAATGCTCTGTACAGTTCGGTACACATTCAAACTCTACAGTTTCCAGCCCTGACGATACAGAAAGCCCATCTCAAAGCTGCACATTCCAGCTGCTTTCAGTTGAGTTGTGAGAGACTATTGACGGATCCTGCAGCTGTGAAAGGGAAAGATGTGTTAGAGGGGTCATCAAACGAGGCCATGTGGGTTGAATTAAAGAACAAAAAAGGGGCGATCACACTACTGGGAGTGCACTTTTGACCCCCAGGCAGTTAGAGGGAGATAGAAGAACAAATATATGGGCAGATTGTTGAGAAGTGCAAAACCTATAGAGCTGAAATAGTGGAGGATTTTAACGACCCGAATATTAATTGGGAAAATGATAGTGTGAATGGTACAGATGGTGGAGAATTCCTAAAATGCATTCAGGAGAAATTCTTTATCCAGTATGTAACAAGCCCATCAAGGGAGGGGCGGTTCTGGACTGGGTCTTGTGATCGAAGAGGGGCAGGTAGAAGGGGTATCAGTGGGAGAGCATTTTGGTGCGAGTGATCAGACTCAGTAAGGTTTAGGGTAGTTATGGAAAAGGACAAAGGAGACCAGGAATAAAAGTTCTCAATTGGGGTAAAGCCAATTTTGCTGAGCTGAGAAGGAATTTCGCCAAAGTTGACTGAGAACGGCTACTTGCTGGTAAATCAGTGTCAGAGCAGTGGGAGGCATTCAAGGAGGAGATCCTGAGGGGACAGAGCAAGTATGTTCCCTTAAAACAAAGGTGGGACTAACAAATCTAGAGCTCCCGGCATGTCAGGGGACATACAGGGAAAGTTAACAAAAAAAGGGAAGCTTATGACAGATACCGATAACTCAATACTGCAGAAACTCAAGAGGTGCAGAGGTGCAATTAAAAAATATATCAGGAAAACAAAGAGAGAGCATGAGAGAATGTTGGCAATTAAATCTGGTAAAACCCAAAGATGTTTTACAAATACATTAAGAGCATGATGATAAGTAGAGAAAGAGTGGGGCCTATTAGAGTCCATAAAGGGAATCTGTACGCTGAGGCAGAAGACGTGGGTAGTATTCTGAATGAATACTATGCATCTGATTTCACAAAAGAGAAGGGGGATTTGGACTTTGGAATGAGGGTGGAGAAGTGTGAAATATTAGATGAAATAAACATAGTGAGAGAGGAAGTATTGGTGGTTTAGCAGCTTCGAAAGTGGATAAATTCCCAGGCCCGGATGAAATGTATCTCAGGCTGATAAGAGCAGCAAAAGAGGAAATAGCAGAGGCTCTGACCACCATTGTCCAATCCTCACTGGCTACAGGTGCGGGGCCAGAGGATTGGAGCACTGCTAACGTTGTACCTTTGTTTAAAAAGGGAGAAAGGGATTGAGTAAATACAGGCTGGCTAGCCGAACCTTTTACAATTATTTGTAAAAATCCTGAGGGACAGGATAAATCTTCATTTGGAAAGACATGGATTAATCAAGGATAGTCAACATGAATTTGTCAAGGGAAGAACATGTCTGACTAAGTTGATTGCATTTTTCGAGGAGGTAACCAGGAGGGTTGATGAGGGCAGTGGTATGATGTAATGTATATGCACTTTAGCAAAGCTTTTGACAAGGTCGCACTTGGCAGACTGGTTACGAATGTAAAAGCACATGGGATTCAAGGGCAAAGTGGCAAGTTGGGTCCAAAATTTGTTCAGAGGCAGGAATCAAAGCGTAATGGTTGATGGGTGATTTTGTGATCCAGTGGGATTCCGCAGGGCTCAGTGCTGGATCCCTTGCTTTTTGTGGTATACATCAATGGTTTGGACTGAAATGTTGAGGGTATGAGTAAGAAGTTTGCAGATGACACTAAAACAGGCTGAGTGGTTGATAATGAAGAATAAAGTGGCGGACTACAGGAAGATATCAATGGATGTTTCAAGGCGCTTTGCAGCCAATGAAGTACTTTTTGAAGTGCGGTCACTCTTGTAGTGTGGGAGACACAGCCGCCAATTTGCACACGGCAGGCTCCTATAGGCAGCAGTGTGATGATGACCAGATCATCTGTCTCTGTGATGTTGATTGAGGGATAAATATTGACCAGGACACGAATCCTGGCCACATTGATCCTCCCACCACTTCACACTGTTCTCCGAGGGACCAGCGCGATGATACTAAAACAACAAGCGAAGTTGGTAAGCTATCCATGCAGTCCTTCGGAATCCAGCCACACCACCTTATTTATACCACGGGTAACATCTCTCCATGGATTCTGGAATCTGGATCAACAAACCAAAATCACATCTTATAAGGAATTCCGGGAGGTGCTTCAAGCTTTATTACATATATGTTAACATTTTTAAGGTATTTAAACAAATACCGACGTTTTTGAAATGGGCGTCTGGGTGACGTCATCAAAACCCTGGTCGCCATTTTGGAGCGTGAGCAGGAACATCGGCAGGGCCCAGGTAGAGAGGAGTGGGAATGTCGGGGCGGATGAGCGGTGAGTGTTTGTGGCGAGATGCGGTGAATGTTTATGGTGGAGGAGCGGCGACTGATCGTGGAGGAGGTGCGACAGATGAGGGGACAGGGCCCAGAAGAGCCGAGGGCCCAGGGGCAGCACGGGCCCAGCCCACACTGCGATATGTGTGGGCACTGGGTCCGTGCAGCAGAGCTGCTCTCCTGTCGTCTTGGTTAACCCTTGCCACTGGACCAAGACCCAGCTCTTTCAAGCCCGTGTGGTGGCTAATGTGCAACGGTCACCCCACGTTAAAAAAATCCACACAAAGTCATCTTCCACCCCCTCAATTGGATTCAGGACTGGAACATCGGGTCCTTCATCGAAACACCTGTGAACTCATGGAAGCAAATCATCCTCGATCGAGGGACCGCCTATGATGATGATGATCAATGTACTGGTCAGGTGGGCAGAACTGTGGCAAATGGAATTCAATCCAGATAAGTGTGAGGCAATGCAGTTGGGGAGGTTTAACAAGGCAAGGGAATACACATTAAATGGTACGACACTGAAAAGTGTAGAGGAATAAAGGGACCTTGGAGTGCAGGTCCGCAGATCCCTGAAGGTAGCAGGCCAGGTAATTAATGTGGTTAAGAAGGCATATTTAATACTTGCCTTTATTAGTCAAGACATGGAGTACAAGAGCAAGGAGGTTATGGTTGAACTGTACAAAACACTGGCTACACCACAGCTGGAGGACTGCGTGCAGTTCTGGTCACCACATTACAGGAAAGATGTGATTTCACTGGAAAGGGTGCAGAGGAGATTTACTAGAATGTTGCCTGGTCCGGAGAATTTTGGCGATGAGGATAGTTTGGAGATGCTGAAACTGTTTTCTTTGCAACAGAGGTGTCTGAGCGGAGACCTGATTGAGGTGTATAAAATTGAGGGGCCTGGATAGAATGGATCGGAAGGTCCTGTTTCCCTTGGCAGAGGGGTCAACAACCAGGGGGCGTAGAATTAAAGTAATTGGGGGAGGTTTAGAGGAGATATGAGGGGACATTTCATCACCCAGAGGGTGCTGGGTGTCTGGAACTCAATGTCTGAAAGGGTGGTAGAGGGAGGGACCCTCACCACTTTTAAAAGATACATGGATGTGCACTTAAAGTGCCACAACCTACAGAGCTCTGGACCGAGAGCTGGAAAGTGGGATTAGGCTGGATCGCTCTTTGTCGGCCGGCGGGGACACGACGGGCCGAAATGGCCTCACTCTGTGCTGAAACTTTCTGATTCTATGAATCTATTAATATAGATATATATTTATAAATTATACCATTACCATAATTTTTCCTTGGTGGTCGAGTGGTTAAGATGCCGAGCACTAACCCTCTTTCTATTCTCAATCAGTTTATCGCATGAAAATAATTGAGGTCTGTGAGAGGATTAATAATTGCATACCTCGGGAGCCTATTATCAGCGAGGGCAGGCATCGATGACGAGGTTCAACACTGCCTCCAGTGCGCCAGTGCAGCCTTCGGCCGCCTGAGGAAGAGAGTGTTCGAAGATCAGGCCCTCAAATCTGCCACTAAGCTCATGGTCTACAGGGCTGTAGTGAGACCCGTCCTCCTGTATAGCTCAGAGACATTGACCTTATACAGTGGGCACCTCAAGTCGCTGGAGAAATACCACCAATGATGTTTCTGCAAAATCCAGCAAATCCCCTCGGAGGACAGATGCGCCAACATTCGCGTCCTCAATCAGGACAACATCCCCAGCATCGAAGCACTGACCACACTCGACCAGCTCCTTTGGACGGGCCACATTGTTCGCATGCCTGACACAAGACTCCAAAAGCAAGCGCTCGACTCGGAACTCCTGCACGGCAAGCGAGCCCCAGGTGAGCAGAGGAAACGTTTGAAGGACCCTCAAAGCCACTTCATAAAATGCAACATCCCCACCAACAGCTGGGAGTCCCTGGATAAAGACCACCCTCAGTGGAGGTAGAGCATCTGGAGGGTGCTGTGCACCTCGAGTCTCATCGCCGAGAGCATGCAGAACACATGCACAGGCAGCGGAAGGAGCGTGTGGCAAACCAGTCACACCCACCCTTTCCTTCAACCACGGTCTGTCCAACCTGTGACAGAGACTGTAATTCCTGTATTGGACGGTTCAGTCACCTGAGAACTCACTTTTAGAGTGGAAGCAAGTCGTCCTCGATTTCGAGGGACTGCCTATGATGATGATGAATTGCTGTAATCACCTTTAATAACCCCGTTACTTTCTGTGACACACTGAGTTTCCAGACTCTCTGGCTTCTCCTGCCCTTTGCGGGACACTTGTTCCGGTTGTAATTTTACAAACTGGGTGAGTTCGCTGATCGCGGGGAGACGGCAGGAGTCTCTGTGGCCCACTGTGAGGGTGTGGAAGTGAACATGGTGGGTGGTAATTACGTGACATTTCTGTAAAGGGCAGCGGAGGAGAGGATTGAGAGCTTTCAGTGTGGGACAGAAGTTGTTTAAGGTGAGCCAACACATTCCTGATCCTCCTTTCTTCTTCTGAGGCAATCCCCCGGAGTCGAGGATGACTTGCTTCCACATCAGCATCGGTCCTCATCAGCACCGAGGGAGCTCACTGTTCAGCTCCCCTCTGTTGTGTTCCTTGTAACAGAGGTTTCTCTAGTGTAGTGGTTATCATGTTTGCTTTACATGTGAAAATTTCCTGGTTCTATCCCGGGCGGGAACATTATGTTTAAACTTGCTGTGGATGAACAATCGGAGGCGAGTTTCGTCTCCTGGCAAAAAAGCAGATGCTGCCTGTGCGGTACCAGAACTGAACACAGTCCCCCAAGTGAGGTCCAACCAGGGCTTTGTGTAGCTGCACACAACATCTGTCCCCTTGTGTTCCAGTTATACGAACATAAGAAAAAGGAGCAGGAGTTGGCCACACTGCCCCTCGAGCCTGCTCCGCCATTCAATAAGATCATGGCTGATCTGATCATTCACTCAGCTCCACTTCCCTGCCCGCTCCCCATAACCCCTTATCCCCTTATCGTTTAAGAAATTATCGATTTCTGTCTTAAATATATTCAATGTCCCAGCTTCCACAGCTCTATGAGACAGCGAATTCCACAGATTTACAATCCTCTGAGGGAAGAAATTTCTCCCCATCTCAGTTTTAAATGGGCGGCCCCTTATTTTAAGATCTAGTTCTAGTCTCCCCCACCAGTGGAAACATCCTCTCTGCATCCACCTTGTCAAGCCCCCTCATAATCTTATACATTTGGATAAGATCACCACCCATTCTTCTGAATTCCAATGAGTAGAGGCCCAATCTAAACAACCTTTGCTCAGAAGTCAACCCCCTCAACTTCGGAATCGACCGAGTGAACCTTCTCTGAACTGCCTCCAGAGCAAGTATATCCTTTCGTAAATATGGAAAACAAAAGTGCACGCAGTATTCCAGGTGTTGTCTCAACAATACCCTGTATAACTGGAGCAAGATTTCCCTGCTTTTATACTCCATCCCCTTTGCAATCAATGCCAAGATTCCATTGGCCTTCCTGATCACTTGCTGGTGATCGAGTTCGCGAGATATGAAGGCCAGGTTAACATTAGTCTTATTTGATTATTTTCTGATCCTGCCCATAACATTTACATAACACCATGTTGACTCTGTCAAATCATGTTATAATTTTCGAAGTGCTCTGAGACCACTTCTTTAACAATGGATTACAGCATTTTCCCGATGACTGATGTCAGACTAACTGTCCTGTAGTTCCCGGTTTTCTCTCTCCCTCCTTTCTTGAATAGCGATGTTACATTTTCTACCTTCCGATCCGCTGGGACTGTTGTAGAATCTGGACATCGTGGTGCAACGGTTACGGGTCTAACTCCCGATCAGGAGGCTGTGTGTTCAAATCAGTTAATTTAGCTGTTGTTCTTCCGGAATTGATATTGTGTTTGCTGTTTCACAATAACCAGACCCTTGCTCTAAAACCTGTCTCACTGTTTCCCCAGGGACACATTCATGTTACAATAAACATTCTGGATCAGATGCCTGAAGTGCAGTGTGTAAAATGGGATATGGTTTAACAGTTAACATGCAAAACACAGAACCAATTATTCAATTATCGACTCTCCCTCAGTTAACATTACTTTCACTGTGCAAAAGAAGCTGATCAGTTCATTAATGAGTTTGCCCGAGAAAGCGGCATAAAATTTAACGATAACGATTCACCCAACCTGGGGCTCAAACCCATAACTCTGAGATTAAAAGCCTTATGCTGTATCTATTGAGCTAGCAAGGATTATGTAAATCACGTTCCCTGTCGGTGAGGCGCCTGTTGGTTCCGTCCCATTTCCCTGTGTTTCCCGATCCTGTCTGTCTCTCTGGCTCTGTTCAATCTGTGTGTGGCCACCTCCAGTTTGATTTTGAACGAATACCCGTGTTTGTGTATTCAGTAAAAACAGAAAATGCTGGAAACACTCAGCAGGTCGGGCAGTATCTGTGGAGGTGGGGAAGCGGGAATAATCGATGGGTCTGTTTGTGGCTTTGATCTGCTGCTGGGAAGTGAGGCAGCGCTGCAGGATGCTTTTTTTCGAGGTGCAAGCAGAGGTTTCCGTCGTGTAACGGTTATCACCTTCGCTGCACATGTGAAATATCCTCGGTTTGAGCACGGACAGAAACATTGTTTTGGCGAATATTTTTCTGTGGAATACATTTTAAAAAGTAGCCCCAGGTTCCTTGTATCATGAGCGATGGGCATTTTAACTCACTCTCCTAAAATACAGTGTGTGTAAAATCAGATAGAGGATAAAACTTCATCAATGATTGAAGTTCCTTAACTCAGTAAAGTTCAGTTATTGAAGTTTCCATCGATGCATTGCATAAACATAATTGAGGTGTGTGAGAGGATTAATAATGGGCTTTAATAGATAATGAGCCCATTACTTTATATTATAGACCCAGGTTACACACTCTCTTGCTTCTGAAAGAGTTCAGATGCTTGTGGGGTGATTGGGGCACATCTTTCCCCACATAGCAAGGTTCCATTGGTAATTCATTGCCTTTAAATCACTTGGGGATATCCTGAGTTGTTGAAAGGCCACGTAAAAATGCAGTCATTCTTTGCAAAAGTTCTAACCGCAAATTCAAACTTCGCCGGCAAATGGAGGCTCACCCAGAATTTGTTCTGACACCACGACAAAGTCCTTAAAAGTGGGATTCAGCAGTTCAGCTGCTCGCTTATCATTTCCGTCTGACCTGGTGCTGCAAGTGGAGATGTGTCCGCAGTGTAGCGTTTAACACGTTCACCTCACACACGGGAAAGCTCACCGGGTGGAAATATTTTGTTGGAACTTTCTCCTCATGCATGTTCAGGGTAGAGATTGTTCTCCAGTGAAAGGACATAAGATCATAAGAACGTAAGAATTAGGAACAGGAGTCGGCCATTCGGTCCATTTTAATTTTTTCAAAGTGATTCCACCCGGGGACCTTTGGTGTGTTTGGGGAACATGATAACCGCTACACTACAGACACACAGTTGTAGATGTTGTCTAAGGAACATAACCAGAGCTCCAACCAACACAGCTGGCCGATACTTCAGGAGCTGGTTTTACGAGAATAGAATGACGGTGCTATATTTAGGAAGGCTGTGAGAGTGGCAGGAATTGATCTCGTGTTTCCCAGACTTTATACACAGGAACATAGGAACAGGAGGAGGCCATTTGGCAGCGAGTGGTTAAGATCCGGAATGCGCTGCCTGAAAGGGTGGCAGAGG
Organism: Pristiophorus japonicus; assembly: GCF_044704955.1. Classification (NCBI taxonomy): domain Eukaryota; kingdom Metazoa; phylum Chordata; class Chondrichthyes; family Pristiophoridae; genus Pristiophorus; species Pristiophorus japonicus. Next base: position 1,115,741 of record NW_027251383.1, on the reverse strand, counting down.
CAGAATTAATCTTATCTTTCAAAATGGATTTGGATAAGTATCTGAAGGAAAAATATCTCAGGGGTACGGGTAAAGGCCGAAGGAGTGGGACTAGCTGAGAGTCGGCACGGGCTCGACAGGCCGAATGAACTACTTCCGTGCTGTAACCGTTCCATGATTCTATATTATGTTTAAACTTGCTGTCGATGAACAATCGGAGGCGAGCTTAGTTTCCTGGTAAAAACGCTGATGCTGTCTGACCAGCTGAGATTTCCAGCAATTCTGTTTTTATTTGTTATTTATGGATTGAGTCGGTACAACTAGAGCTTTCTGATTCAGAAGATTCGAGGGGCACAGAAAGTTGGGAGTTTAACGACTTTGAAAGGAACATTTTTGACTTGTGCAGCTTCGGTCAGAGAAATGTTTGTGCAATGATTTTTTCACAGAAAGGGATTCAGAATTACACCTTCTGGCTTCACACTTCTCTCTGGGCAGGAAGTTAAACAGGGTTTCCGTAGTGTCGCGGTTATCATCTTAGTTTCTCACACTCAAACGGTCTCATGTTCAAACACAGGCAGAAACATTATTTTAGAATATATTTGCTGTGAAATAAATTGAAACATCAACCTGCAGATGGCCACATACAGCATGAAATAGTCAGGATGGCCGAGCGGTCTCAGGTGCTGTGTTCAGTTTGTCGTTTTTTCTGGAAGTGCGGGTTCGAATCCCACTTCTTCCTTTTCGTCATTGAGCAAAACCCATTTGCTTGGCACCACGACCAATTCCTTTAAAGTGGGATTCAGCAGTTCACCTGCTCGCTTAACATTTCATTCTGACCTGGTGCTGAAAGTGGAGATGTTTCCACAGTGTAGCGGTTAACACGTTCGCCTCACACGCGAAATCTCACCGGGTGGGAATATTGAATATTTTCTGGAGCTTTCTCCTCATACATGCTCAGGGTTGCGTTTGTTCTTCTGTGGAAGGTCATAAGATCATAAACATGTAAGGATCAGGAGCAGGTAAAAATACATCTCCTCACCCCACATCCCCCGCCCCGGATTTTTCCTTTTTCCAATTATCTTCTGTCTGTGTCCTCTGGAAACAGTTTCCCAATAATTCTGAAAATCTCTATTAAATATCCCATTGACTGTGATTACTGGGGTTCAATGTGGGGAATGGTCAGTTCATCCACTTTGCACCGAAGAATGATCGACCAGTGCATGATCTAAAAACATTATGTTAGAGAAGAGTTTTTCTGTGAAATAGTTGCTCCTGTTAATTTGAACAAAAGTTGCACCGGATTCCTGGAGTCATAAGTGATACGTCCTTCCTGTACAGTTTAAATGCACACGAGGCCAATGCTTGAGAGAAGGTCAGTCTGTGACCTGTCCTTTATTCCTTAGCACACAAGTGATGGAAGTGAGTGGAGCTTCCCCTTTTATACCTGAACGTCCAGGTTAGGAGTGTCTCCCACAAGTTCACCACCGAGTGGTCATTGTTCTCACAGTGTACAACTTGTCAGTTTATACATGGGTTGCAATGCTGGTTGAATACATGACATCACCTCCTACGCCAAAGTCTTTTTGGGATCACAGGTTGAGTCTCTCTGGTGGTTTACGCTCTCTTGTAGAGCGCCTGAGTTGGGGCTCCGGTTGTTGGGCGCTGGCCTGCGTGTCTGCTGTTTGCGGTGCCACAGGCCTATCCGGACTGCTCACAGTGACTGGGCTCTCCTCCCTTTGGTTCCGATGTTCGGTCACCTGTGCTGGAGTGAACTCTATATCGTGTTCTTCCTCTGCTTCTACTATGGGGTTGCTGAACCTCCTTTTAGTTTGATCCACGTGTTTGCGGCAGATTTGTCCATTGGTAAGTTTAACTGCAGAATCCTATTGCCCTCTTTGGCAATCACAGTGCCTGCGAGCCATTTAGGCCCTGCAGTGTAGTTATGGACAACAACAGGGTCGTTTACACCAATATATCGAGCCCTCGCATTCCTGCCATCGTAGTTATATTGTGATTGGCGCCTGCTCTCAACAATTTCTTTCATGGTGGGGTGTATAAAGAATAACGGGTTTTGAGCGTCCTTATCATTAGCAGCCCTGCGGGTGGAACCCCTGTGAGCGAGTGTGGTCGGGATCTATTGGCCAACAGGAGGCGTGATAAGTGGCTTTGTAGGGAACCCCCTTGGATTCTGAGCATCCCCTGTTTGATTATCTGCACTTTTCGCTCTGCCTGGCCATTTGAGGCTGGCTTGAACGGTGCCTTTCTGACATGGTTAATTCCATTGCCTGCCATGAAGTCCTGGAATTCAGTGCTTGTGAAGCACGGGCCATTGTCGCTGACCAAGATGTCTGGTAGACCGTGGGCGGCGAACATTGCCCGTAGACTTTCTACCGTGGCAGAGGATGTGCTTGAATTTAAAATGTCACACTCGATTCATTTGGAATGGGTTTCTACTGCAACCAAAATCATTTTTCCGATGAAAGGACCTGCGTAGTCATCATGGATGCGTGACCAAGGCTTGGCGGGCCATGGCCAGGGGCTAAGGGGGGCTACCCTGGGTGCATTGCCCAGCTGGGCACACGTGTTGCACCTGCGAACACAAACTTCCAGATCTGCATCTATCCCTGGCCACCAAACGTGTGACCTGGCAATTGCCTTCATCATGACAATGCCCGGATGCTCATTGTGGAGTTCTCTGATGAACACCACTCTGCCCATCTGGGGCATGACTACGCGGTTTCCCCACAGTCGGCAATCGGCCTGAATCGAGAGGTTCATCCCTGCCCCTGTGAAATTGTTTAAATTCCTCAGGGCATGCCCTGTACGTGGCTGCCCAGTCCCCATTCAGGACACATTTCTTGACTAGGGTCTCTATTTGTCCAGACTTTAATCTGACGGGCTGTCACGGGTGAGCCATCGCTTGTGTAAGCTTCAACAGCCATGACCATCTCAGCAGCATGCTCGGTAGCCCCCTCAGTGGTGGCTAGTGGGAGCCTACTGAGTGCATCGGCGCAGTTTTCAGTGCCCGGTCTGTGCCGAATTGTGTAGTCATAGGTGGCTAACGTGAGTGCCCACCTCTGTATGCGGGCCGATAAGTTTGCATTTATGGCCTTGTTGTCGGCCAAAAGTGACGTGAGGGGTTTGTGATCTGTCTCCAGCTCAAATTTCCTGCCAAACAGGTACTGGTGCATTTTCTTTACCGAATATACACATGCGAGCGCCTCCTTTTCTATCATCCCGTAGCCCCTTTCGGCCTGGGACAGACTTCTGGAGGCATAAGCTACCAGCTGTAACTGACCCTTGGCATTGACCTGCTGCAACACACACCCGACACCATAGGACGACGCATCGCACGTTAACACAAGTTTCTTACATGGGTCATATCGTGTTAACAGATTGTTGGAACATCACAAATTGTGTGCTCTATTAAAAGCCCTTTCCTAGCTGTCCCCCCAGACCCATTCGCGACCTTTGCTTAGGAGGACGTGTAGCGGCTCTAGCAGCGTGCTCAATTTGGGAAGAAAGTTCCCAAATAGTTGGGGAGCCCCAGGAACAAACGCAGCTCCGTCGTATTACGGGTCTGGGTGCTCTCTGGATCGCTTCCGTCTTGGACACAGCAGGGCTCATCCCGTCTACTCCTACCCTCATCCTCAGGAATTCTACCTCTGGAGCTAGGAAGATGCACTTCGCCTTTTTCAGTCGCAGTCCAACCCGGTCCAGTCTGCGTCGCACCTCCTCCAGGTTGTGGAGGTGTTCTTCAGTATCGTAACCCGTGATGAGGATGTCGTCCTGAAAAACCACCGTCCCTGGAATCGACTTGAGGAGGCTTTCCATATTTCGTTGGAAGATCGCGGCGGCCAAGCTAATCCCGAACGGACATCTGTTGTACTCAAACAACCCCTTGTGTGTCGTGATGGTGGTCAGCTTTTTCAACTCTCTCGCCAGCTCCTGGGTCATGTAAGCTGAGGTCAGGTCCAATTTTGAAAAAACTTTGCCACCGGATAGTGTCGGAAAGAGGTCCTCCGCTTTCGATAACGGGTCCTGGTCTTGGAGTGACACCCGATTGATGGTGGCCTTTGTAATCAGCATATATCCTGACCGACCCAACCGCCTTGAGCACCGATACAATCGGGCACGCCCAGTCACTGAATTCGACTGGCAAGATGATGCCTTCTCTCAGCAGGCGGTCCAATTCGCCTTCTATTTTTTTCCCACATCACGTACGGCACCGCTCTGGCCTTGGGGTGCACTGGCCTGGCGTACCCCAGGTTCCTTGTCTTCTGAGCAATGAACATTTTAAACCAATTTCAAAAATTCAGAGTGTGTTAAGTCAGATAGGGAGTAAAATATCATCTATGATGAAAGCTCCTGAAATTATTACAGTTCAGTTATTTAAGTATTGACTGTAAGTCTGCAAAACAATCCGGGTGGGAATATTGGCCCAAAAATTCCGGTTGGAGGCTTCCCGCGGGCAATTCCTTTTCGATCGGTGATGTTTTAATCACCCCACCTCCCACAGAGTTTAATTAATTGCATGTAATTATTTGAAAAAAGTTTGAATTAAAAAGTTACTTTCCGAACTCGGGCTCCATCTGTGAATGCCTAACCACTAAACGAGCAGGATACACATTAAATAATTTCATTCCAGACTTCATATTTTCTTTGCTGTTTCACAATAACCAGACCTATGCTTCAAAATCTGTCTCACCGTTTCCCCGGTGTCGGTCAGAGAAGCACATGGGACTGAATCAGTGACTTTGCTTTTTCGTCCTGTCTTCTGAAGCGCCGCACGGTCCCACTCCGACAGTCAATGAGCTGTTGGGACGTTAGTGTATCCAGGCTGTGGGTGGCCACCCCGAGCGCAGCAGAGGGGTTTCTGCATTAGTTCTGGGTGGGGACAGTATTTCCCCTTCTCTCTTCCTCTTGTCTGTATCCCTCGGCTTTGTTTTCTGTATTTATTCCACCGGCCTCATTTTATGTGTTTAAAAGGGAACAAAAGATGAAGTGGGCGACACTCTGGAACAATTTCTCTCACTCAAATATATCTATTTAGTGACGTGAAATAAAGAGCAATTAAAGAATAAGGGAGAAGCGCACTGTCGCCCTTTTGACAGCAGAATAAACTCGCCCATGGTTGTTCATCCACAGCAAGTTTTAACATAATATTTCTGTGCGGGATCCTTTCACGTGGAAAGCAAACGTGATAACGGCTCCACTGCGGAAACCACTCTGACCAGAAGTACAGCAGAGGGCAGCTGACCAGTGAATGCCTTCTGTGCTGATCGGGAATGTGTTGGCTCACCTTAAACAACTTCTGTCCCTCACTGACAGCTGTCAATCCTTCTCCTCCGCTGCCCTTTACACAAACATGTCACTGATCCCCACCCACCGCCCCACATCCCACATCCCCATCGTGTTATCTTCCATGTTAGCACAGTGGGGCCGGGGAGGCACCTACTCTCTCCCCGCGGTTAGTGAACTCAGTCAGTCTGTAAAATTAAAGGGGAACAAGTGTTCCGCAAAGGGTACGGGAAGGAAGAGAGTCTGTAACCTTGGTTTAATTGTTTGTCAAAGGCTACCCGTCCTGTTGTGTATTTCCAGCAGTTTCCTACCTTCACAGGTGGAGATACCGGGGCTCGACCATGCTCCTAAAATACAATGAGGTCGGGATAAACGTTCCTCACGTACACAGGGCAAAATAAATGATTGAAGTTCTACAATGGATTAATTAATGATGTTTAAATCAATGAATCTTTTTTTCACATGAGATGCATGTAACTCTTTCTTCTAAGGTTTTAATTTTGATGGAAGTGCAATTTCCCTTGCCGGAAATCGACCCAGGGCCGCGGTGGTGAGAGCGCCGAATCCTAATCACTGGACCACCAGGGAACGCTGCATTGCTGCATCGCTGCATCGTAATGCTTGGTGTCATTAATATTCTTTTCAATCCACTTGTTTCACACCGAAACACATCGTAATCTTGATCTGAATTTAACGTCACGTGATTCTTTGAAATCACCTTTAAATGATTGGGTAAAACCACCCCTTATACCACCGAAAAACAGCTTCGATTCCAGGTCAGGGCGGTAACTTCTGTATCAGCTTTTTTCAATTCAAAACCTTATAAAATTGACGACATGCAGCTAATATGAAAACATAAGAATTCATTTAATCACAGTTAAATAACCGATAAACTTTTTCAGGATGAAATAAATAATAATATTGTTACTGAGGGACAGTAGTATCTTTAATCATTCATTTTCTCTTTACATGTGATGAACTTTTATCCCTATCTCATTGACATGCTGTATGAGAAATTGTAAGTGTTCATGACTCAGTTGTAAAACCATTGATTGTGTGTGTGTCTATTCTTGATAGGAGGAGCACTTGAGACCAAAGTTCCAGTTCGATATATTTATCAATAGAATCAATTTTCACCAGTTCCTTTAAACCCAATAAAATAATTTATTTTGATTGGACTAGATGGAGGAACATGATCCATGTAAACAATTGTTTTCATTTTACTTGTGCTGAATGCTCATAAAAGTATTGGAGTGGGAACTCACTGCATAACAGCACAGCTGGCAATGTTTGCGGAATATATTCGTGCAGCCAAAATGCACAATGACAACCCGGAACTGTGCGGCACCGAATCCTCGGGGAAAAACATTAAAAGGCTTCGCCCGGAGATGGGTTTGGATTACCCACCTTTCAGTTACCAGCCGAATGCACTAAACCATTGCGCCACAGATACACACTGCAAGACATGCAAAACCAGGGTGTCAGTCAGTTAAAGCTTCAGATTGCTCTGACCGGGATGGAACTTATCCACTCTCAGTTGTACTTTTCCCAAGTAAAGGGTGGGACATTCATTGTGGATGTGTGGAAGCAGTCTGGTCCCGCACACTGCAGACACTTCCATGTCACCAACCAGCTCTCCCACAACCGGTGTGATCTACTTTCCAGCCTTCCAGTGCCTTGTCTGTGACGAAGTATGTTTCAAAAGTTTTGGCATAGTTGGTTCCATGGTGTAATGGTGAGCTCTCTTGACTTTAAATCCAGTGATCTGAGTTCAAATCTTGGTGAAACCTAAAGACTTGTTGTCCCAGCTGCTGAAAATTTGGGACAAACAAGTGAAAGACACCTGCTGCTGGTGGGCAGTTTTGTTGCCTTTTTCATTGATGCTTGATCTACAAGTCGAGTTATCAAATTGTGTGCTCAACCGTCAGTTATCTGCTCCAAATCAGCGGAGGACAAATCACTTTGTTGTCTTATGCTGCCTTTGCCTGCACAATGTGTGCTGAGATTATCTGTGCAATATGCATTCCGCAGGATGAATAAAAGCAATGCTTTTTGAAATGCAGACACTGCATGTTTTGCACTCGACAAAACGTTGCATTTTCTTTGCATTCATTTTACATTAATGCATTGCAATGCCAACGCACTTTTTACGTGGCAAGGTCGATAATTAGCAGAGCAGAATGAAGAGATCGCAATGTTTCTGTTTAAAGAATGGACTCAGTTGAGAATATTTTGTGGATTTTATTTTTCTGAGGCTATTTTCCCTGTGCTGGGGACACCCTGCGCATATATGTGAAAAAGCTGGTTTTGTTAAAACTCCAGAGACCGCATGAAAGTTAGCTGGGACAAAAGACCTGTCAGTCATCCATTGACAAAAGAGCTGTCGGCCAGGAAGGGGGGCCATTGACAAAGCCACTCTAATTTGTAAAAGCACTTCTCACCTCCATCTCAGAAGGAGACAGAGAACAATGAACCCACCAGCCTGGCCAGCCAAGGAGGAGCTGGGTCTTTCCCAACACAAAGGCTCAGAGAGATGCCCAGACTAAGGGCCATCAGCCCAATGCATGGGTGGGATGGCCCATCACTGACGAAGTACCCGTGCTTAGAAACAAAGGGGTTTTAAAGATTGGCGGGAAAGATAGGGGTAGCAAGACTCCCAGTAAGACAGGGTGCTTTCCACTTTATTTTTAGCTTGGAGCTTGGTGTGAAGCTTGAAGCTTGCAGCTTGCAGCTTGTGTCTAGAGAGAGCCCCCTCTCGCTCTTGCTCTCACTCCACCGATCGATGTACCAGAGGAAGGGGCCGCAGTACTGCAGAAGAAGCCACCGAGACTGAAGACCAGGCAGTGACTTCCCACAGCTGAGCTGAGCAAGGAAACCGGCTGCGTGTGTTGGTGAACATGGTCGCGAGTGTCCCAAGCCAGTAACCAGATATCCCAGGCCAGCTGGGTAAGGGCTCAGGGTTTTCTCAGAAGTGAAGCTTTTCAGGGCTATTCTGGGGAGGGTAATTCATTGGTAGGGGTGGGGTTAGAATCCACCAGGGAATTACTGCATGTTACTAGATTCATTTCTGTACTGTATGTATGTTGTTTGGAACCGGGATTTTATTCTCCACAGAGACAGTGATTTCATTTAGCAGTGCATGTTTTAGACAGTGTATGTTAGACCAAATAAATATCCTACGATGTATTACCGAAGCATCCCTTTCCGTGACTCATTTAATTTACACTCTGAATACTAATTCCCAGATCTAGAACTTTCGTAAGGTGGGGACGATTCAAACCGTCCGTCTGGCAATTGGGCGAGGATCACAAACACTTACAATATTTACGAAAGGATATACTTGCTTTGGAGGCAGTTCAGAGAAGGTTCACTGGGTTGACTCCGGAGATGAGTGGTTGACTTATGAGAAAATGTTGAGTCGGTTGGGCCTCTACTCATTGGAATTCAGAAGAATGAGAGGTGATCTTATCGAAACGTATGAGGTAATGAGGGAGCTTGATAAGGTAGATGCAGAGAGGATGGTTCCACTGATAGGGGAGACTAAAACTAGGGGGCATAATCTCAGAATAAGGGGCCACCCATTTAAATCTGTGATGAGGAGGAATTTCTTCTCTCAGAGGGTTGTAAATCTGTCGAACTCACTGCCTCAGAGAGCTGAGAAAGCCACGACATTAAATAAATTTAAGACAGAGATAGCTTCTTAACTGATAAGGGAATAAGGCTTATGGGGAACGGGCAGGGATGTGGACTTGAGTCCATGATCGGATCAGCCATGATCATATTAAATGGCGGAACAGGCTCGAGGGGCCATATGGCCTACTCCTGCTCCTAGTTCTTAAGTTCTTATGTTCTGAATAGTGACAAACAAAAAAATGCTTTGAAATGGTTACACCTTATCTTCACGTTTGTCAAACAGTTGGCTCGTTGGTCTCGGGCTGTGATTCTCCCTTCGGAATTGTTAATTGAAATTTACGAGGGGTCCCAGAGGAGCCCTGATATTGCTCGCAAATTTTTAAATTGCATCGAACTTTTGCAAAGAAGGACTTGCATATCTGCAGCGCCTTTCAGGAACTCATGATGCCCCAAAGCGCTTTACAGCCATTGAGTTATGTTTGAAGTGTTGTAGTTTGGGGAAAGATGTGCCCAGATCACCAAACATGAACCTCAACTCTTTGCAAAGAGTTTGGTGCAAATAATCAGGCGTCTCAGGGACTTGGAATTTCTTTGAATAAGTTCTGCTTGTACCTGCATTCAAGCTTGAAACAGCAACTGGGCTTCCATCTCACGGGACGTTTGGGGTTGATGTGCGTCGCTTTCAATCTTTGAAATTTCACCAAGCAAAGAAACGGTGAATCCAACTGTCCCTGTAAACATTTAGTTCCCGTTTAATCACAGGAATATCTGCAGTCAGGAGCTGAAAAGGAATTCAAACCTAATACCGGCTTCGGGACAATCAGAATACTTTGTCACAGACAAGGCACCGGAAGGCTGGAAGGTAGATCACACCGGTTGTGGGAGAGCTGGTTGGTGGTGACATGGAAGTGTCTGCAGTGTGCGGAACCAGACTGCTTCCACGCATCCACAATGAATGTCTCTCCATTTATTTGGGAAAAGTACAACTGAGAGTGGACAAGTTCCATCCCGGTCGGAGCAATCTGAAGCTTTCACTGACTGACACCCTGGTTTGTGATGTCGTGCACATTATACTTCCATCAGTCTCTGTGGCGCAATGGGTTAGCGCGTTCGGCTGTTAACCGAAAGGTTGATGGTTCGAGCCCACCCAGAGACGAAGCCTTTAACTGTTTTTTCCCGAGTATTCGGTGCCGCACAGTCCCAGGTTGTCATTGTGCGTTTTGGCTGCATGAATATTTTCCACAAATGTTGCCAGCAGTGCTATTATCCAGTTAGTTCCCACTCCAATATTTTATGAGCATTCAGTTCAAGTAAAACGATAACAATGTTTTACATGGATCATATTCCTCCATTCAGCCCACTAGAAATAAATTATGTGATTGGGTTTAAAGAAACTGGTGGAAATTGATTCTATTGATACATTTCTGGGGCCCAAGTTTCCACATGATTTGCGCCTGATTTTTGGGAGCAACTGGTGGAGAACGGACTATCTGAGAAATCGCAATTCTCCACATTTTTTTTTCTGCTGTTCCAGTCAGGTAGAACAGTTCTACTTTGGAACAGAATTTTTTCTTCAAAAGGGTGCGTGTCCGGCCACTGACGCCTGATTTGAAAGTTTCCACAGTGAAAACGTACTCCAAACTAAGTTAGAATGTAGCAAGTGAAGATTTTTGTAGAACTGAAAAAACCTGTTCTACACATTAAAAAATCAGACGTAGGTTACAAATTAGGCGCCCAGAACGAGGTGGGGTGGGAAGGGAAGTCATTAAATTGTACAATAAATCCTTATTTATACTTCTACAAATATTATACAAATAAATCCAACCTGAATAAACATTTATAAGCAAAGATAAGATTAAATAAACCATCTTCCTACCTGTGTGAAAGTGCTTCAGGCACGGAGAATGCTGCAGTCAGCCTGAGGCGCCCGTTCTTTCCGCGGTGGGGGGGGGGTAGGAGGTGCCCGTTCTTTCCCGCGGGGGGGGGGGGTAGGAGGCGCCCGTTCTTTCCCGCAGGGGGCGGGGTATGAGGCGCCCGTTCTTCCCGCGGGGGTGGGGGGAGGGAAGAGGAGGCGCCCGTTCTTCCCGCGGGGTGGGTAAGAGGCGCCCGTTCTTCCCGCGGGGGGTGGGGGAGGGGAGAGGAGGCGCCCGTTTTTCCTGCAGGGGTGGGTAAGAGGCGCCCGTTCTTCCCGCGGTGGGGGGGAAGGAGACAGTGAGAAGGCTGATGTGCTAATGGCAATGTGCTTTTATTAAAAAAATGTTCAAAAATTAAACAGCTACAAAGAACTACAAAAATGGCCGAGTGCCAATGTTTTTTTCACACTGAGCATGCGCGAACGCTGCAAAGTGCACGCGCAGCGTTGCCGGCAGGAAAAAAACTAATTTAAATAGTATTCGCCCCCTCCCACTTACAAAATCGGCGCGAGTGTAGGCTCCGCCCCCCTGGGCGCTGCGCCAGGCAGACAAGGAGCTGCAGAACGCTCCAGAACCGCAAGGTTTTTTTTAGGCACCGTTTTAGGCGCGAAAAACGGGCGCCCAGCTCGGAGGGGCACCCGTTTCTTATCGTGTGGAAACTTGGGCTCATAGAACTGGAACTTCGGTCTCAAGTGCTCCACCTATCAAGAATAGACGCACACACAATCAATGGTTTTACAACTGAGTCATAAACACTTACAATTTTAAACCATTCTCATACAGCGTGTAAATGAGACAGGGATAAAACTTCATCACATGTAAAGAGAAAATGAATGATTGAAGATAACACTGTTCCTCAGTAATTATATTATTATTTATTTCATTCTGAAGAAGATTATCGGCTAATTAACGGTGATTAAAAGAATTCTTACTTTTGCACGTTGGCTGCATGTCATCAATTTTATAAGGTTTTGAATTTAAAAATGGTGTTACAAAAGTTATCGCCAAGACCTGGAATCAAAGCTGTTTTTCGATGGCATAAGGAGTGGTTTTACCCAATCATTTAAAAATGATTTCAAAGAATCACGTGGCGTTAAATTCACATCACGGTTACGATTTATTTCGGTGTGAAACAAGTGGATTGAAAAGGACAATAATGTGAAATAAAGAGTAAAGCTACCACTACACAGTCACATCAAAGCCTCCCAGGACAGTTACAGCACGTGTTAGACACAGAGTAATGCTCCCTCGACACTGTCCCATCAAACCCTCTCAGGACAGATACAGCCCGTGTTAGATACAAAGTAAAACTCCCTCTACACTGTCCCATCAAGCTCACCCAGGGCAGGTACAGTACGTGTTAGATACAGAGTAATGCTCCCTCTGCACTGACCCATCAACACTCCCAGGGCTGGTACAGAACGGGTTAGATACAGAGTAATGCTCCCTCTGCACTGACCCATCGACACTCCCAGGGCTGGTACAGAATGGGTAAAATACAGAGTAAAGCTCCCTCAATACTGTCCCATGAAACTCTCCAAGGGCAGGTACAGCATGCATTAAATACAGAGTAAAGATTCTTCTAAACTGTCCCATCAAACGCTCCAAGGGCAGATGCACCACGGGGTTAGATACAGAGGAAAGCTCCCTCTACATTGTCCCATCAAACTCTCAGGGCATGTACAGCACAAATTAGTTCCAACATAAATCTCCCGCTACACAGCCCCATCAAACTCTTCCAGGGGAAGATGCATGGTGCATATGCAATAACTCAGCAGGCTTACTACCGTGAACTCAATCAGGTGCATCCTGACCGTACTTTTCTAGCTCTCGAACAAAGGATTAAAGATGGAGGCTTTCTTTATATACAAGAGTTGCATGTGTGTGCCTGTGGCCCAATGACCTTCGACGGTCGGTCCCCCTGGTGGCAAGTAAACCCGGGCATATATACATTACAGTGCAGCACCTGTTTAAATCTCCCTCTACACTGTCCCATCAAACCCTCCCAGGGCAGGCACAGCACAGGATAGATACAGAGCAAAGCTCCCACTATACTGTCCCATCAAACCCGTCAGGGCAGGTACAGTATGGATTAGATACAGATTAAAGCCCCCTCTACAATGTCTCATCAAAGACTCAGAGGACAGGTACAGACTAAAGCTTCCTCGACACTGTCACATCAAACCCTCCCAGGGCAGGTACAGTATGTGTTATATACAGATTAAAGCTCCCCCTATATTGTCCCATCAAAGACTCACAGAGCAGATACAGCCCATCTAAGATATACAGTAAAGCTTCCTCTAACCTGTCCCATCAAACCCTCCCAGGGCAAGTACAGCATGGGTTAGATACCGAATAAATCTCCCTCTCCAATGTACCATCAATCTCTCCCAGGACAGATCCAGCACGGGGTTAGATACAGAGTAAAGCTCCCTCTACACTGTCGCATCAATCTCTCCCAGGACAGGTACAGCACGGGGTTAGATACAGAGTAAAGCTCCCTCTACACTGTCCCATCAATCTCTCCCAGGGCTGGTACAGCACGGGGTTAGATACAGAGTGAAGCTCCCTCTACACTGTCCCATCAATCTCTCCCAGGGCAGGTACAGCACGGGGTTAGATACAGAGTAACTCTCCCTCTGCACTCTCCCATCAATCTCTCCCAGGTCTGGCACAGCACGGGGTTAGATACAGAGTAAAGCTCCCTCTACACTGTCCCATCAATCTCTCCCAGGGCTGGTACAGCACGGGTTATGTTAGCACAAATCTTTTCCTGGAAGAATCACTCGACACTCGCGTCGGTTCCAATGCCAAAATGGCCTATATTACACCGGCGGGGAGAGAGCCTCTGGTCCAACTCAGGCACTCCACTCCACCGAACAAAGAAATTCATCGATATTTATATGTTTTACAAACAGTTCATTACAATTACTTAGCCCATGTCGGCAGGACACAATCCAATCTTAAGGACTATAAATTATAAATCGATTCCACTGGGCCAATGGAATTGGCCCCCAGGCACCAGGGGACTGCGTGATCACCTCATGTTTTAGCTGGGCCTTATTCATGGCCTAGTGAGATTCTCCAGATCCCCTTATCTCTACTGTCCTTGCGTTCTGTCTGCACCTAACCTCCTTATCCTTACACAGTCACAGGAATTTCTTTGTTCAGTATTCTGCTAGGACATCTTGTCTGTGGTTTGTTGCTTAAGGATGGTCTGCTGAGCTCGCTCTTTCCAGTGTTCCTGTACACGGAACTGCAGTGTCATCAGCTACCCAAAAATGTAGTCAAGCTAAATATTAGCTGAATTCCCCTAGTGCTTTGCAGAATCCCTGGCAGCCATTTTATATCTGTCTACCATTTTACACATACATATATGCATACATATATTCAGCAGGTGCCTTTGCCTTTGCCCTACAACAATCCTACCTTTCGGTAATGGACTAATCCTAGTCTCCTTTAACCGACAACATAATTTGTTGCTCGACTTATATTTTTATGTACCACCCGGTACTTCCTGCCTCAACGTGCTGGCATTGTAAGCCATTGTACCAATATAAATGTACCGTGGTAGAGACACAGTATTTTCCTTTGCCCCCGGAATCTGTTCTGGCAAAATGTCTGGGGGCAGGTACTATTTCCAATACATATCCATCGGTTGGATTAAATCCACATTCGACTAGTTCTCCCTGTCCCACCGGGTGAGGGCACACCGTAATGTCACCCGTCTGCTTGCATCCCGTCAGGGCGATCCCATAGATTGTGTTGTCTCTGCGGACAGCAGGGGCTGCGGTCAGATAGTAATGGAGGGAGGTGTTTTCCCGTATGATCCCGATATTCTACAGTTGATAAAGGGGAAACGGTCCTGAATCTTGTGTGACTATAGGTATCATCAGGGCTATTCAAACTCCGGCAGCTTTGCCCATTCGGCAGTTTGGGATCACTGGGCATACTCTGGTTTGTCCCTTCAGAGTGCAATTACCCAGTGTCCCCTTCAGTTTGGCCAACTGAGCCAGATGTGGGCTGTCTATCCAGTCTGGCAACTCCCCCCTTTGGATATGATCGAGGTTGTGTCGTATCTGTCCTACCATCCATAGGCCATAAGCGTGACAGAGTTGTCCCTGTCTAAGTTTTGTGGTATCTTCTCTCTCTCTGTTGATAAGGTGATTGATTGTTTTTGCCTGAGCTTCTAGGACCGAGAGGCCATCCAATTGGATTTCAGCACCCTCTCTTCCAAGTTCGGATTGACCTTCCTGAGTCTGCTCTGCCCGTTCTAATAATCCCTTCATCACCCCTTTAAGCTGCTCCACCCTTTCATTTAGCCTTTGTATGTCCAGTGAGTTTACTATGGTGGTTCCAGCATTAAAACCGGTCGCAACATCATTAACTATTTCCCTATTAGTCCTATGAACTGGCTCCTGACCTCGGAATCTACTGGCACCCATGGTATCGGCAGCCTGCTGCATTACAACTTTACTTAATACATTATACATATTTCTTGCCTGTTCTGTACAATATTCCAGCATCTGTATACCTGAGATATTGATCAGGACAGGCACAATTTCATGCTTGACATTATCATACAATAGTTCACCCTCGTTGGACAGCACAATCCCATTTTCCAGTCCCCTTATAATTGTTGGACATGGCAATTCCATGGGGAGTGTGGTGGTTCTTATGGGGCACGGTGTCGGAGGGGGTGAGAAGCATACATACAATGATATTGCGGCAGCCTCTACCTCCTCATAGTATCCACACAGCCCCACCCCCTCTTTGTGGGTGACTAACGGTTGTGGCTGGGCAGGAGGCGCGCAAATTATTCCAAAGGTACATTCATCGGGCCCCCCCGGCCTCCCTTCGTCTAATGCAACTGCTTCTTGTACCCGTGGAGCATCGCACACATACTCTATTCTTATCCGGATTCATTTGCAGCCACGCGTTAAAATAAGTTCTGTCCTTGCTCCAGTCCTTGGCTGCTGGAATGCATATTTCGTCAGTCAAAGTAAACAAAACCCCATAGTTGGTGCAGTTGTGTCTTTCTTGCGTGTGCTGTACCTCTCGTAGTCGGTCTGTATTATCCAGTGCTTGTGTGGGCCTCAAGGTTCCCAGTATCATGAGTCCCCAGAGTCGAAGTCAGCACTGCGGTCCCATCTCTGTGATGGTTGTATCTGCAAATTTTAAACAGATAGCCTGGGCGTCACCAGGTTTTAGGTTCTGGTCTACTTGTGTCGCGGTCACTCTGTGGAATCGGAGGTAAGGGTTAGGTTATCCATATTCTTTATAGTCGTACCATCTCGATCACTTCATGTCCCTGTCTGGGCTGCCGTTGGTTTTGTATTTGAGCCTGCTGTGCTCGAGCCTGCACGATGACCCATCTAAATATTATCCAAACTCTAATCAACACCAATGCCACCACTATTCCTCCAAACATCGCAGTGTGCTTTACTGTTCGGTTGGGTTTGTGGACTACATCTACCCACCGTGGGATACATTGGCTCGATTGCCATAGGTGATAGTGCTTTGGCTGCACACTGCACTATCCGTCTGCTCCTGTTTTTTAAATCTCTTCCAGCTTATTTATCTTAGCTTTTAACTCTTGACCAGCTAGTTCTGTTTTATTTTTATTCTGACTATCCCACCATTTCCACAGTCTGTCAGGTGAGTCTTCTTTATTTTCGGAAGAAATTCAAATTCGGAAGGTCCAGTGTAAAACAGCTGTCAATGGATAGGGTTAACTCCTTTACAGGTTTGTAAGAAGGCCTGATGTCATTACGTGACTTCGCGTAATCATCCAAATCTTTGTGTCTTCTAAACTTGCTTAGATATTAGGAATCCGTTAAAACAGCAGAAATCATTAGTAAACTGGTCATAATAAAAATCTTGTCATCGGGAAAGACAGCATTTTAGATTAACTCCAATTTTTTCCTGAACATCTAATTCAAGTACTTGCCTAAGATTTTTTTTTAAATGAGAGCACACATTTTTAATAGCTATTTTGTTGATTGAAATCCAATTTTTACACAAGCTGTATACATGCTAACATTTCGTTTATTTTTTAACGGTCCCGTTCATTGCGCAAATCTTGTGTTTAATATCTCTCTCCGCTGAGTTCGCATAGCTTAGATCTTTTCTCCTCGTTATTTTCAAAACCCTCCTGCTTGTTTAGACTGTTTGGGACTTTTCTTGATTAACAACGTCCATTCTGGAAATCTTTTCAAACTGCAGTGAAACTTTCTCGTAATTTAAAATCATTATCAATGGAGAGTGTCTTTTACCTCCTCCAATTTTTTTTTCCTTTTCCCAATTAAACCAATATCTTTTTCACAGCCAATATCAACTAGTATTTAGTAAGTTATGTCTTTTTCCATCGCAAACGCTTTTTTTTCAGCACTTATTTATTCGTACATTACGTCATTTTTTCCAAACCTTTTCGTTTTATTTTTTAAAAGAGATCAGATTTAACTTTTTGTTTTAAACGTATCGCATTTTCTTAACCAGTGGTACTTGAAATCTTGACAACAAAATTAACTCTTCACTGTTCCCATCCTAATTTCTGCTCCCCTTTTGTAGAATTTGTATTTATTATTGAATTTCAAAATGTCAAATATGGTATTACTGGATTTTTTTGCCTAACTTCCGTTTTAGAAGCTGATCAAAAACTCTAATCTTTTGCTCTGTAACTTCAATTTTGTGGTACTATATCTCATTAATTACATCTTTTTTAAGCTTCAGTTCCTGATGCAGTATGTGTACTTTTATTAAAAAGGCTTCCAAACCCAAGATTTTCCTATACAACCAAAATGTTTATCAACGAGAATCGCCTGAAATATCTCAAAATCCCAATTCAATATTGTACTGAAAATCTGCAATTTAAAAATCTCTTTCCTGAGCGAAAAGCTTTCGCATCAAGGTTTGACACAAAGGAAAAAGGGGAGCGTACTTCCCCAGCCTGCAGCCTCCAGAGACACAGGCTTTTTTAAAAGGCATTACAGCTTCCCTTCTCCATTCTTTATCTCATTCCTACACATTCACAAATGTCTCTTTTCATTCAACAAAGTTTATTGTTTGGCTGGCTCTATTATTGGATCCATACTTCTTTTCAGATAATCACGATCAGGTTTTTTTTATTTCTTACATACTGATTAACTTCCTCTGTTAATTTTATGTGGGCTTGAAGAATCAAGACCACGGCTTTCTCATCTTTATCTTTCCTTTCCTTCTCCCACCATTCCCGTTGATTTGCTGGCGGTTCCTGGGGGTTCCATCCTGACTTAATCATCTTCTCAATTAGTTTATTTTGTTTTTACGCCAGATGGCGGGTAAGGGACCCTTCTAGTCCCCCTCGAGATTACTTGCTGTATTGGCTATTCCTGGGTAGGACTAGAACCGTTAGGAATCGACTCTCAGAGATCCACTTTCTTCCTAGCGTAACTTGTAGCAGACCGTCTCCTGGCTACTGTCAGGTCACAAGTTCTGCTATTACACAAACTTATACAATTCTTAAAACGCGTTTAAGAAATTCCCGCAGTGCCCCACACCTCCTTAACGACTACCTATCACCGTTTTGTCTGTCGGTCCGACCCCGTTCACAGGTTTGGTTTCCTTTGGTCGCTGTGCACCGCCTGGTCTCCGGGGTATATTTTCAAATCACACGACTGGGTCTGGGAGATGTCGCTCGGTATCACAATCCCACGGTCTAAGTGCGTTCCCTACGCCTACTTAGTTCCTGGCCGTCACGTGGGACAAAAGTCCTCTTAATTCAGGCTCAGGCTAGGCGTTTGAGATATTAGACTGTCTCGTCGTGTCGATCAACCGGCCTCCACCTTCCGCACCCTTAATAATTAAAACATTTTTAGACTCACCCGGGTTTTTCCAAGGACGTCCAGCGACTCCGGGAAATCCTGTTCGTGACACCACTGTTAGCACAAATGTTTTTGTGGAAGAATCACTCGACACTCGGTGTCGGTTCCAATGCCAAAACGGCCTTTATTACGCCAGCGGGGAGAGAGCCTCTGGTCCAACTCCAGGCACTCTACTCCGCCGAACAAAGAAATTCATCGATATTTATATGTTTTACAATAGTTCATTACAGTTACTCAGCCCACTTCGGCTGGACACAATCCAATCATAATGATTATAGATTACATATAGGTTTAAATGGGCCAATAGAATTAACCTTGGTACATCAGGGGGCTGCATAATCAGTTCATGACAGTTGGGGGCTGATTCTTATCCATGTGATGTTTTCCAGACCCCCCTTATCTTCGTTAATCATGGGTTCCGCCGGTGCCTAGCTACTTATCTCCGTGGTTGCTCGGCACCCCATCTGGGGGTCACTGACTTGAGGACATTCCGTACTAGGTATCGCAGTGTTCTGTATACTATCTTGCCTCAAGTTGTTGATTCAACACATTCCTGGTACCAGGCTCTGCAGGGTCAGCGCTCAGTCAGCAGTTTTAGCTAACTTGGCTTACCGAGTCCCCATCATGCTTTGCTAAGCCCCCTGGCAGCCATTTTATATTTGGCTAACATTTTAAACATACATACATTTATATATTCAGCAGGTGCCTTTGCCTTCCTACAACAGTGTCTTTCAATGTGTTTATTTACCCTTTTTACCTGCTTGTTTTCTCTCTCTTTCAAACTCACTTTCTTTAATTTTGCTTTCTAATTCCAGCATTATTTCCTTGCCTATTGAATCTATTCTCACGTTCCAATCTCGCTGCCAAACTAGTTTAAACCCTCCCCAACAGCACGAGCAAACCACCCCGTGAGGATATTGGTCCCGGCTCTGTTTCGGTGCAACTGTCCGGCTTGTACAGATCCCACCTCGCCCAGAAGTGGTCCCGATGCCTCAGGAAACTAAAGGCCTCCTGCCTGCACCATCTCTCCAGCCACGTATTCATTTGCTCTATCCTGCTATTTCTGTACTCACTAGCTCGTGGCACCGGATGTAATCTGGAGATTACTACCTTTGAGGTCCTGCTTTTTAATCTCTCTCCTAGTTCCCTAAACTCTGTCTGCAGGACCTCATCTCTCTTGCTACCCATGTCATTGGTCCTGATATGGACCATGACCTCTGGCTGTTCACCCTCTCCCCCGAGAATGGAGGTGATGGTGTTCCCATGTGCCTGCTGCCCTTGTCCTTCTAGGCGGCAGAGGTCACGGATTTGGGAGTAGCTGCCGAAGAAGCCTTGGTGAGTTGCTGCAGTGCATCTTGTAGATGGAACACACTGCAGCCACGGTGCGCCGGTGGTGGAGGGAGTGAATGTTGAAGGTGTGGGCTGCTTTGTCCTGGATGGTGTCGAGCTTCTCGAGTGTTGGAACCGCACTCATCCAGGCAAGTGGAGAGTATTCCATCAGACTCCTGACTTGTGCCTTGTAGATGGTGGAAAGGCTTTGGGGAGTCAGGAAGTGAGACACTCGCCGCAGAATACCCAGCCTCTGACCTGCTCTTGTTGCCACAGTATTTATGTGGCTGGTCCAGTTAAGTTTCTGGTCAATGGTGACCCCCAG
Source organism: Pristiophorus japonicus (assembly GCF_044704955.1). Classification (NCBI taxonomy): domain Eukaryota; kingdom Metazoa; phylum Chordata; class Chondrichthyes; family Pristiophoridae; genus Pristiophorus; species Pristiophorus japonicus. Next base: position 1,095,399 of record NW_027251383.1, on the reverse strand, counting down.
GATGTTGATGGTGGGGGATTCGGCGATGGTAATGCCGTTGATAGCCGGGCCTGCTTAAGTTGCATGTTCCTGTCGCTGATTGCTGCCAGGTGACTATTGGCTCCGCCCCGTGGGTTTACCTCGAACTTCAAACCACAAAATCAGTTCTCCTGAATCCCAAGTTGTGTACGGAAATCAACCATCAAATGCCCTGTCATTAACCCCGGGGATTCCGGCAATTTTCTGATCACAAAGCGCTTTCAGTCCTTGTCCTTGTCCAGAAAATTGCAGATGTGAAAATTCGGGAGTTTAATGACTTTGAAAGGAGAACATTGTTGTTTGGTGCAGTTCTGGTCAAAGAAATGTTTGTGAAAGGAACTTTTTGCAGAGAGAGGGATTGAGCATTTCAGCTTGTTGCTGAACACTTCTGTCTGGGCACTGAGCTAAGCAGCAGCTTGCGAAGTGCAGTGGTGATCACGTTCGCCTCACATGTGAAAAGTCCGCAGCTCGATCACGGACAGAAACATTGTTCTTGAAACAAAAACATGTCTGCAATAAAATTGTACAAAAGCATTCCAGGGTAAATTGATCCATGATGCAAACTACCTCAGGCCTGGGCCAAAGCTTCCTGTACACCGAGCACAGGCTGAGGAAAACCCCAGGGAAGAGAATATCCTGGTCACTGGGACTTCCAGCAACACTGAAGAAGTGCCCATTCTGAAACTATCCAGAGTAATAACTTGTAAAAAGAACATCCAACAGTTAGGATGGCTGAACGGTCTAAGGTGCTGTGTTCAGGTCACAGTCTTCTCCGGAGGCATGGGTTTGAATCCCACTCCTAACATTCATTGTGTTTAATTACAAAATCATTTGTTTTGACACCACTCTGAAGTGCTTTGGGACATCCATCTAATGTAATAAAATTACTCCACTTCAATTACAAAAGGTGATATCAAATTTACTTCCCAAACCAGGAATCGATCCCAGGTGGCTGTAGCGAAAGGAATAGTTTTGTGAAGCATTGAAAGGTGCCCTCTAAATATCTCGCACTGCTAATTTAAAAACACGGTTATAATTTGTTTCGGTGCAAAAGAAGGCAGGCTCGTAGGGCCAAATGGCAGACTCCTGCTCCTCGTTCTTGTGTTCTTATGCAGATCACAGAACAAATTATTAAATTATCAACTCTCCCTCAGTTTGCATTCCTTTTATTGTGCAAAGAAGATCATGGGTTCATTAAAGATGTTTTCCCGTGAATGCAACATAAAGTTTAAGGAAAATAATTCGCTCAAATCGAACCCACAACTTTGAGATCATGAATCTCATGCTCTACCAACTGAGCTAGCCGGGCTGCTCAACATTTATCTTGTCAATCCCCTTCAGAATATTATCCGTTTCAATGAGAATGTAAATGTAGATTCTTTTCTCTCAATCTGGTTCAGTAAAATTACTGAGTCGAATACCTCTTGTGCTTTGAACAAAGCAGTCTTTATTTTACCGGCTGGCAAGACTTATCAGACAGAAGACATACTTTCTCGATCGAGCGTACACACTTCCTACGGATACGTGAAGTTACATCGTAAAGCGACAACAGTTATACAGTTTTGAAAATAGATAACAACATACAATTAGATTGACATTCTAACTCAGCCACTCATTAGTCAATCTATATGAGATGTTTTTACTTTTGTAGCGGATTTTCCGCATCCGTTGTTTTATCCAACTGATTACCCATTTTCACGCTGTCCCTCGTATTACCGTGTTGTTACGCGTTCACGTAGTCGTGCGATTTAAACAAACTTAAAACTTTCAGACATTACTAAAACTAACACAAAGCCACGTCGCCCCGCGGCTCGTGTCGCCGCGCGATTCTAAACACTTGAAGTAAACAGACTTAACAAACTTACTAAACTAACACAAAGCCACGTCGCCCCGTGGCTCGCGTCGCCGTGCGATTCTAAACACTTGAAGTAAACAGACTTAACAAACTTACTAAACTAACACAAAGCCGCGTCACCCCGCGGTTCGCGTCGCCGCGCGACTCAAACTTGAAACAGACTTAACAATCTTACTAAACTAACACAAAGCCGCGTCGCCCCGTGGCTCGCGTCGCCACGCGATTCAAACTTGAACAGACTTAACAAACTTACTAAACTAACACAAAGCCGCGTCACCCAGCGGTTCGCATCGCCGCGCGATTCCAAGTTGAAGTAAACAGACTTAACAAACTTACTATAAACGGACCTACAAAAATCAGCACTGACTTGATGTTATTTCGTGGTTCGCGTGGCTGCGCATTCGCATCGGCCCACGTTCACTCGGGTGCACGCTTGCACCGCCGCACGTCTCGCGTCACCACACGTTAGCGCCGCTGCGCGTCTGCGTCAGCCTTACCTTTCGAGTTGCTGCATGATTTAAATTCAATCAGTGCCGAGACGGGCCAAGTGATATACAAGGTCGACGTCACACCTGATTTGAACACCTATCCTCTATTTAATTCCCCATAAGCCTTATTTAATTCCCTGTGAGCCTAATTTTCCAAATTTAATTTCTTTTCGTCTCCAAATTTCCCTATCCTTTCGCGTCACTGCGCAGTTTAAATTCAATCAGTCAATGAAAGCCCTAATTTAATGGAGTTTTTCTGACAACTAGACAGGAGTGATTCTTTTATTTTACACTGCAGTGGAATTTTGCTCATAATTTAAAATCTCAGAACATTTTGTTTCAGCACCTATTTAGTACGTTACTTTTTTTTGTCTTTTCCATAACTAGAGAGAAGTCTGGCACAGAGGCTGTGGACTACTTTTCGTTACCTCAATTGCTCCAGCCTCAAGGTCATGTTATTTAATATAATATTTTTTTTGAATCCTTTTGAATCCATCTCAGTTGTTTTGCTGTGCCTTCTCTGAATGTGTTCTTTCGACAAGTAAGTGAGCATGTTAAATCCTTTTTTTTAACCACCAACAAACCTATCCTTTGTGCATTTCCTGGCTCCGTAACTTATCATCCGAATATATGTAATTCAATAAGGTTCACACTCTTAAACTTCCCACAGACAAGAAAACTTTCATTCTGTTTGAGATAAAACAAACCACAACTCCACGGCTTTTTTTTTACAGTAAAAATCACAGAAGCATTTCTCATTTAAACAGACGTTCACAAGAGTCTCTTTTCTTTCCTATTAATTTTTGGATCCATGATTGAACATCTATCCCTATCTAGCTCTAACTATAACCTATCTTTCCAAGTCGCCGCTTGGTTTGCGTCATCGCGCAATTTCCCTATCTCTATCCCTATTCTAAGTTTGAAAGGTATTCACCAGATTGTCCTGGATCTCGTTCAGACACTACCTGAGAACCAGCGAGTGGCTAAACTTTCCTCAGACTTTTGAAACCGGGGGAAACTGGAGCAGTATTGAAATCATACTCACTCCAGTGGCCACTTTCCCCTCGTCTCGTCCAAGGCTAGTCTGGCTCTTAATTCGCAGGTTTTCGGCAGTCGTCCGTTGAGATCCCACTTGTGACACCAAATGTAAATGTAGATTCTTTTCTCTCAATCTGGTTCAGTAAAATTACTGAGTCGAATACCTCTTGTGCTTTGAACAAAGCAGTCTTTATTTTACTGGCCGGCAAGACTTATCAGACAGAAGATATACTTTCTCGATCGAGCGTACACACTCCCTACGGATAAGTGAAGTTACATCGTAAAGCGACAACAGTTGTACAGTTTTGAAAATAGATAACAAAATACAATTAGATTGACATTCTAACTCAGCCACTCATTAGTCAATCTATATGAGATGTTTTTACGAAAGCTCAAGCATTGCCTCTGAATGTTTCAATTTATGGTGTGACTACCAGCTGAGACCTTGCAATTCTGCAGATTTATCCATATATTCATTTCATGTTACAATTTATGTTATTGGCAGGATTAGTAACTTGAAACCTTGAGAAAGACTGTTAACTGTGCTGATGTTGCACTATTTGCAATCTGACATTCTCCCAGCAATTCTACCATGGCTTTATACATTTTCATATATCCAGTTGACTTTACTGTCCTTAATTCCATATATTCCGTTCAGATATCCACAAGATCACCGATCATTCTTCGAAACTCCAGAGAGTATGAGCATATTCTACACAATCTCTCACCATAGGACAGTCCTCTCACCCC